>NC_134646.1:84673315-84973315 GCF_030463565.1 Pelecanus crispus
GAGAGAAAAAAAAAAAAAGACAGCAGACAGAGGCTGAAACTGTCACATATTCTCTGCTGGTTCCCTCTGCTGTCCGAGACTTATTAGCCTTGAGATGGAAGAAACAGCCACGCCGTATTGCAGAACCTCAACTCCTGTCTGTGTTTGTCAGCTGTGGAGTTCATTAATTGAGCGATCAAACTACAAATGCATCATTCCCATTTCACGGTCCTTGAAAACCCACACACACACAGTTAGCACTCACAGTACTGGTAAACAGGACTGACGGTCCTGTCCTCTCCTTCAACAGCTTAAGATTGAGTGAGGAAATGGGAACTGCGCTTTGTTATAGGAATCTTCTTTCTGATGGGAAACCAGCCAGGCTTGAATTCATGATGTTGAGGACCAGATTGTCAAGATACATTTAAACCCCCAGTTCTCCTTAAGCTCAGTAAGGATCAAGCTGTGAATTGCTTTTACAAGTCTGACACCAAGCTGCCTCCACAACCAGGACCGTGGCACATTCCCCCCCAAGATATGGGGCCACCCCAGAGCCTGAGTCATGGATACCCTCCTCTCACACATACCCACTCCAACCTTTTCCATTTATAGCCTAGACACAGGGAAAAAATGCTAATATCTCACTAATTACTGTAATTATCACAGCAACTATCAAGTTGTCAGTACACATCCATTGCAATTAACACTGTTTTACTTTGCATCAATCACTTCTTACACAGCATCCTTGAAAGGGAGGATTCTCTGAAGGATTTCAGCTCCCACCCCCAAGGCTTTGTTGCCATCTGCTCTTAAGACAGGAGACAGTGACACAGCTACAGTGCAACTCCACCTAAAACAGACCATATACCTGCAAGTGGCCAAGTCAGTCTCAAATTATCACTGCATGAGAGCAGGTTAAAACCCCTATCGCCACCTGTAACACCAGCATGCATGGGGTCACCATATGACCAGCAACCACCTGCCAGAGATAATTCATTTCAGCTTGCCTGGCACACAGAGTCTAACCTAGGGGATAGGTTCAAACAAAGAGGCCAAATGACCTAGACAAGATTTAACAAGGTTGATGGCAGAGGAGGTACCCATGGAGGTATGAGGAAGGTTAAGAGCATCAGGAGTGCCACAGTGCCAAGGAGATTTCAAAAAAAGCAAGAGTGGCTTCATGTCACCAACTCCTCCCATGCACGAGAGAAGCCACCAGAAGCAGAACTAGAAAGTTGAGGGATAGCTGAGGGACAGCAGAAATGAATCTAAGGCATTCAGGAGAGGGCTATTATCTGCCCACATCATCTCAATCAACACTGATTCTCCAGCGAGCTGTGCATGACAGCATCATTTGCTTGTTGTGGCAGGACAGCACCATCAGCAGCTTCCTGCAAGTCATAAGGATTCAGCTCCAGCTCTGCCACAGGCTTCAGGCAATGCTTTGGCTAAATAATTTCCCATGCCTCAGTCCTGTTTTATTCCCCTGCTTCTGGTCCTTTACAGCAAACAGGGGCAAAACCCATCCTTATTATCACTCCCATAACACTGGCGAAGATTTGCACATTAAACATCACAATGCAACTAGTCACCATGAAAGGGTGTAAATACATCTCTCCCTGAGACCAACCAAAATCAAATTAGTGGAAGCACTGGTACAGCAACACCTCAGAGATAGCCCAAACAGAACTGTTCTAGTCAGGACAGACAGTGGTTTCAGGAGAGATTAATGATTGCTCCTTCACAAGTATTTTTAGCTAGATAGTCAAGTCACACCAGGACACTTGATGCTGGAAAATGCTCAGCAAGAAACCTGAGACAGCTGCCCAAAAGCCATTTCAATAGCACTGAGTATCCTTGATTGCAAAGCTGCACATTGCATCATGGCAAGAACAGAGGCTGTTGTGCCAAAGGGGGAAACACATTGAAACAGCCTCCCCCAACTTCAGGCAGCTCTCTTGGCCAAAGTCACACACACTATCTGTGCAAAAAAAGAGCTCTCCCTACTCATCCAGAAGGCCCAAAATGCAAGTTATCTGCTGGGTGGCTGCTCTGGAAGCCACCTCCACTTACAGGTACTGCAAGAACCTTATGAGAAGGTGTGTCCAAAAAGCATGTCCTGAGCAGAGCATGTGCTACATGTGCTGTTGCCACAGTCACTTGGGCCAATTCCCTCAAACACACCATGATGGTGACTAAATAGTTCAAACCATGTCAAGGAGCTTCTCCTTACTTATGCCTACCAAGTGCCATACCAGATAGCAACTTGCCCAAGACACAGATTGCCCTTCCAGCACTCTTGAAGGGGCACAAGAACCACAGGCTACCACCAGAGACAGGGACAACCTAACATGGAAACATCTCCAGACAAAGCTTCTGACCTGACTACTTTTCTGCTAACAATTCCCCCTTGCCAGACACTTGGAGCCATCTCCTCCGTGACTCAGGTCCCAATTTCCTTTGCATTTGAAGTGCAAAATTTCCACTCGTCCTCCCTGGAGACAAAAATTGGCAATAGTATCTTTTCTCAAGCCCTGCTAAAGCATACAAGCTCTCTGGTATTGCTCAACAGCACACTGAAGTGCTCAAGCATGAACTACAGGCCAGAAAAGCAGGAATCCTTCAGCTCTGAAAAGGAAAAATAAAATAAAAGAGACACTTCTGTGTTAGCGGTTTCCAACTATTTCTTATCAGAGGCAGATCCTGCATTTGGGCTTAGAATTTTCACTTTAAATGATTAAGTTCTTAGGTTACTTTCAGTCAAGCGTATACAACTCTGAGAACCTTGGCACTAGTATTAGACAAGACAAATTACTGACAAAGACATTTCCATTCCTGAGTGCAGAATAGCTCATTTTAACTTCTATGACTTAATATCAAACAATGTTTTTTTTTTTTTTGTTGGTGGTGGGTTTGTTCTGGGGGATGGGGGTGTTTTTGAGGGTTTTGGAGGGGGGGGGTGTTTTTTGTTTTTGTTTTTTTTTTTTTTTTTTTTTTTAAACTTGGGGGGAAGGTTTATTCTACTAAAGCTATTACACATTTTCCTTCCCCTACTAATTCAGCCTGCTGAAACACCTTTTCAGGATTTGAGCTGTCTTAGAGGCCTAAAGTAAAGCAGAGTTAAAGAGCTCTCTGGGGGTCTCTGAAAAGCCCCCAGGGATTTGGTACACAGATTTAAGAACCCAAGTTATAACCTTCAACAAAGCCTGCAACATGTGATTTACCAGGATCAGTGATGCTACAAGTTTTCACGCAAGCAGCCAGCCCCTCCAACCAGCAGATGAGGCAAGAGACAAGACAACTTAAAGCACCACGAGCCATGCCGCACACCCCCAAAGACCAAGACTTCATGTGGTAATAAATATCAACCCATTTCCTCTCTGCATACTTTCTGTGTACGTTCACAGTCAGAGGTTTGTAGTAATACAGCCTATATGAGGGGTTTTTCTTGCATTTTCACCTTATCATTATTGAGTCATGGTCTTGAGGGCAAGTATAAACTAAGTGTTGTTCCCTAATCATTCTCCTAGACTGTGTGTTTCCAGGGAATTCACTCCTGCTGAACCTCATGAAGGCAGATCTGATTAGCTGGAATAAACAGGAAACCAAATCACAGCAATGTCTATTGGGTGTTTCTGCCTTCCGCTCGAGAGGAGCTCAGCGGCCTGAATCTCTATGGTTTATGCTTGGATCCCTTTGCAGGCAGCTGCAGAAGAGAAAGTGATGAATTAACATGTCAAGGAATCGTCTGGGATAAAAACCAGTGAAACAATCAGAATTACAGAGAAATTGTTTGGAGAACGAGCAACACATGGCTTTTTAGGTTTAAATAAAGACAGAGGAATTCAAGGAAAGAGGCATTAATATGCCTTCTGTTTTGGCTGGTAAAAACCACCTCCCCACCCCCATGGAATGTTTCAAGATCCTTTTCTCTGCTTCTACATGATGAAAAATAATAAATTAATCCTACTTACCTTCCTTGATGTGTGCAGTAACACGCAGCCAGCACTTTCATTTTCAGCTGGAAAGGGGAAAAAATAAAATAAAATCAGAAAAGGGTTACTATCGCAGGTACCTGACAGGCAGCAGGAACCAAGCAGAAGGTTCAGAACAAGGTGAAGTATCACTCTCTTGGTAGAGGATGATCTCTAGAGAAAAGCAGAGATTCAATTTTTACAACATTCCCCATTGTGGAAGTGTAAACCAAGTGTAGAAGCAGCCTTCGGCATTATCTGATCAGTTGGGGTTTGTGTCTTGCAGCTTTTTGGGGGTTTTTTCGTTTGTTTTTTTCAGATTCCCTATATATTTTTACTCTTCACTTCCCCTGCCACCCTCCCGCCTCCCAAAACAACCAACTCCTAATGCTTTAGGTAACCATTTAATCCAATGCATCGTTTGTTTGATAGATTGAGGCTAAGATCGCATGAGTCACACTCGTTTGGAAGCCATTCTTGTTCTCGTTAAAGAGTCAACAATAACACCCAGGCACTTCCAAAGAAGCTGGCTGCGAGAGATCACATGCAGGGACTAGACGACGAGCACATTAATGTCCTGTCAACTCACCACACTGCCTTCACAAATCTAAGCATAAAGCAAGAGCTCTTGGGAAAGAAAACTGCTGTTTAGAGACTACTAAATGTCACTTAATATGCAGCCAAGATACAGGGATGGGGGTACCCGGGAAGTTTCCAGTTCAAACTTCCAAGCACCAACATTAACATTTTCTTGGCGTATCTACGAAGCAATTTTTTGGGTATAAGCTAAAAAACAAATAAAACCCCATTTTTGCCACAAGCCCACTCCATACTGCTTGCATCCAAGACAGCTTCTCCATAGCATCACTAATACCACAGGTACCGTCTGTGCAACCTTCTCCTTAAGTCTTCATCTTCACACTCTCCAAAAAACCCACAAGACTGAGCTGCTACCAAACTTATACATGAAACACATGAACAGTTCTCATTCAAACAAGCATAGTGACAGCATGGAAAAAACCCACTGAAGACCAGATACTTTTCCAGAGACCAAGCTGTGGAAAAGTACAGAGATGTAACACAGAGTTACAGCTATTAAGATGAGGTTTTTGCTTCCTTTCCAGGTCTGGACTTCTAAATCCTAACCTATAAGAACTGCTGCAATCCCATTTCACAGGCTGACCACACACACAGGCACCTTCAAGCCCAGCCTTTCTACTCTCCAAAAAATAAGCCAACGGAGGATACAATTCACATAAAAAAACCAGAACTCCAAAAAAGCAATCATTTTTTTGCACACAGAAAGCTGCTTTAACCAAAACCATCCCTGATCAAACAGGAATTCAAGTCATGTCCATGGTGGGGTTAAAAGGCTGCAACTCTGCTCCCAGTTTGAGTTGACTGCAGTAGAGAAGAGGGAAAGGATTTAGAGGGAAAGGATTTCCTTCATCTCCCAATAAACAGAATCAGATGGTCAAGGGGCTTCGGTTATATCACCCTACTCCCAAAGTTCACTCGGATGCTGTACATGTGATTAAAAGCATCACTTAACTAGACAAGTCTGCTGGTGCAACGGTCCCAATTATTACTGCTTTTGACACATCTTTTAGAAAACACAAGCTGTTTCATCTAAAAAATGCTATTTATTATTAAAAAGCAAGCACCCAAATAAACCAGAAACATCAAGCGTTTTCCCCAGGCTTTTACATTTGTAGTTCTCCAACACTTGCTTACTCAACTTACAGCCTAATTACACATGCAAAAGTATGCTGGAAGATCTGGAAGCCATAAATATTCATTGAGGAGAAAACATGTTTTGGTTTCTCTGCTCTTGCAAGAAATACTTCTAGAGAGATAAAAAATACCCACAACCCTGAACAACAGCAAGCACGTGCTAAAAAGATATCTGCATATCTGCAGTCTGTCCTTACAGATGTGTGCAAGCGCAACAGAAATTCATGTCGTCCTTTTATCATACAGCAACTCTTGGTTCCTCTTATCAGTTTCAAGAGTATATCAATCCTCCCCCCTGACAGCTCGCTCGGGCACTCATCTTGGATGAGCACCGAGTGCTGCTTCATCAACACAAGCAAAAACATCTAATTACATCTGTTGGACAGGGATCTTTCAAACTTCTCAAAAAAGCCGTTCTGGGTACGGAGGCGATGCTTTGCAAGGCCCAGAGCCTCATTCATCATTTCATCCAAGCAACACACCACTCGGACTCGATCCAGGGAAAGGAGACAGCTGGAAATGGCCACCCCAGTTCCAGGCTCTTATCTTAAAGGCCCATTGGAGTGCTGTAACATTACTCAGGGATAGAAGCAAATCCACTGGAACATGAAAAATGGGGTGGGGAGACTTCACAAGTGCTCTGCTACCTGGCTTACGAACGACCCATTTACTTACTGCGGGGGAACCCACTAGGCAACGTGGGATAAAACCCTGCATGAGGTTGCGCATGACGCATCCTCCAAATCATAGAATGCTTTGGGTTGGAAGGGACCTTGAGAGATCATCGAGCCCAACCCCCCTGCAGTAAGCAGGGATTGAACCTGTGAGCTTGGCGTTATTAGCACCATGTTCTAACCAACTGAGCTAACCTGGATCAGGAGATAGCTTGGCTAAAGCCAAGACCAACCACCACCAGCCTGCCACCCATTTTCTCCTCCTTCATGGCACTATCACTGCTTCCTTCCAGTTGTGGAAGAGCTGAAAAGATCACAGAATCATAGAATGCTTTGGGTTGGAAGGGACCTTTAAAGATCATCCAGCCCAACCCCCCTGCAGTGAGCAGGGACAGCTTTAACCAGATCAGGGTGCTCAGAAGATACAGCACCCTTGACCCGTGCACCTCCATGGAGGAGCCCTTCATGGGGACAAAATGGATAAAAAACCCCATGGATTCACCCTCTACTGACAAGGAAAAAAGCATCCATCAATCACCAGTTATGTCTCATTACCAGGAGTAATAACTAGATTTCACACCCGAACGCCAGGATTAAGCATACTTAAACAGAAAGAGAGGTCAGGGCCATGTAAAATTTTCATTTCTATTTTTGTGGTCCTCCTTGATGGACAAAGCAGGCTGCAAAAGTCTGTTTTAGGCAAGCTAGCTGGCTACAGGCATTATTGTCTGTGCCCTCACACATAGTTAAAGGAGAGCTGCCAGGGGTGGCTGACCTTATCTGTTAGGCTGTGCTCCAGGTTCTGCCCAGGGGAAAACCAAAAAGTCAGCAACACATCTCCGACATCCCCTGGCAGCCACATCAAGGCGACACGCATATCCCGAATTTCTAGGATGCATGTACACAAGCACGCAGCATTACTGAATACGCTACAAGCGACTCGCTGGGAGTTCACTTCAGTTTTAACACCACCAATGAATTGCCAACATCAGACTTAGACTTGTGGCCTCGTGTCAGCACTTTCAAAGCCCTGCCAGGGAACTGTGGCACGCCTCCATTTTTTATTTTGCACCTATAGAAGAACAGGACCCAGCTTCAACGTGAACAAGGAGACTTAATACTTAGAAGCAAGAAATGCAGCAGGAAATTTATTTGCTATGCTCCAAAGCAGCTTCATCCCAGCTGCCCTTGACATAACATCCCTGACAGCAACCCAGAGAAATGAAATCCCCTACTTGCTTCCCCCTCCACCCCCTGTTTAGATAATGACATCTTCTATGCAAAGAGAACCTTGAAAACAAACCTGTGAAAGCCACAAGCCGAAGTTTAAGGCTTTTCACTTTTTGCTTTAAAGAGATCTCCTTTCACTTAAGACCCCCTTTCCATCCCTTCCCTTGTACAGGTCCCCAGTGCTGCCCTTAACACCCCAAAAGACCCACAAGACTTTGGAGCAAAGCCACCGGTGGATGCCTGCAGCATCTTAAGACCATATTTTTCTTTGGGATAAAGGAGTGGAAACTGGAGAGCAGGAACTTTTGGGCTGTGCAGGTGTCAGCGCACATTACTTTAGATCCACATGTGCTCCCCGGTGCATCTGCATGGTAAACAGGCTAATAAATAGGAGCAGAATACTACACTAGCACCTCCATGGTTTTCTCAGAAAAATATCAAGGATATGGTATACGTGGAAGTATTTAAGGTTTAGGTGTTTTTATTATTTAAAAAAAAAGCTATTTTATCTGGGCTTTCTTCAGGGGTCTGAACAAATCTAAGTCTCCACCACTTGTGTTGAACCACATTGTGAGCAGCAAAAACTGTTCTGCTTTTAGAATCTGTTGCCTTAAAAAATAAAAATAAACCCATATCAGCACATGACATGACAGGAGCTTGTTAGGAGTAGTGGAGGTACTGCCAGGGACAAGTTAAAGGTAAGGGATTGCACACGCAGGATCTCAAGAGGATCCTTTGCTTCACTGTCCTGCCATGGATGTGCTGAGTCTGGACTCATCCCCGTCAGACTTGAGTAATTTTGGTTAAATATTGTTAGATAAATAATTGTGCCCCAACTATCTCATATTCCCATGATAGGGTGGTGGGCTGAGCTGCAGCAGAAAGCCTAAAATCAGCTGGGTATGAACCGTCCCTCTTGAACCAACACCCAGGTTAACAGCAGGTGGGAAGAAGCAACCAGCTACAAGTTTCTGGAGCAGGCTGGATGGGGAGGAAAACCTCACCTGAGTAATGCTCAGCACAGACATCACAATAGCTGGGCAGGTGAAGGACTATCACCTTGCACTCCTCTCTCTGGCCATTGCCGGAATTGGAAAGAGAGGCAGACAGCACAGACAGACTGACCAGGGCTCTTGTATAGAGCCAGGGACAAGATAAGAGTGCAGAGCACTGTGTAACTCATCACACCCCCCCAACTTCTCAGGCATGCATGCACTACAAAAGCAAAATCTTTTTTTGTGGAGAAAAAAAAAAGCCACAGTAGGTTTTGTCATTAAGTTTGCGGCACAGGAAAAAGGTGCATTCTTCCATGCCAACTAGAGGGACAGAGTGCTCAAAATCCTGGGGGAAGCTGCCCCAAAGCAAAGAGCAGAGCCACCCGTGCTACCCAACCTTCCCCCCCACACACACCCCCCCCCCCTCCCATGGCTTCATAAGCACCACTTTGAAAACACCCTCGTCAGGAAATTCGGAGGGAGGCCATCTTCCCCCCCGCCCCCCCGTGACACAATCAGTGTATCCACTTTCCATCAGAGTATAGGAAGCTTCAAGAGCCCAACATCCCACGCTGACATCAAACTGCTAAAACAGGAGTTATCAGATGGAACGCGTGGGTCAGCATTGTGCCTTGAGACATAAAAAGGACCTTGGTATTAATGTGAGGAAATGTGACTATTGTATGCAGAATGATACCCATTCAGGCCCAGACCACTTGTCTCTGGACATTACTCTCTCTGGAATATCCTTGGCGCCAGCATCTAGCTTTTCTCCTCGTCCCCTTAAAGAAAAAAAAAAGTCATTTCTGCAGGGGCTGGGCCACGAGTTAGCGCACCGTGTTTTGCTTGCAGCAGCGGTGGGCACGCACGTGAGCGCCTCTGGAGCGGATTACAGGAAACTGTTGATTCTCCGTATCTAGGAATGATCAATTGTCCAGAGGGTGGAACAGGCTTTAATTTCTCATGAAGAGTAAATTGTGTTCCGTTATTTCCCCCCCCCACACCCCAACAAAGCCACATCCTGCTTTCCAATTGGCTTTTTGCTGCCATCAGGATTTTACCTTATTCCCCCCAAAAACTGCTTCAGGCACCCCTCTGCATCTAAAACAACCAGTGTGAGCATCAGCTGTAAGTGGCAACACATACTGCAAGAGTTGAGCAGCTACAGCTCCACAAATCCCTGATAAATTGTGCCCAAGTTTAGGAAAAAAATCCTGTGAAAACCCTTCTGTTGCAATCTGGGGAAAGGAGGAAAAGGCAAATTGTTTTAAAACCCCAAGCTGCAAGAATGAGGTCCAAAGAATTGTTTTAAAATTCCAAACTGCGAGAACAAGGTTCAAACGATGAAAATATTTGCCTGGCTGGCTTAAGGGAGCTGCCAAGCAGATAAGAACGCTGCGACCAACGGCAAGGCTGTGGCCCCGCACACTCTGCGGACCCACTGCAACATGAGAGGCTTGCATTGCCTGTCCACCAACTTTAAGGCTCAACCTAAACCAAATTGCTGCATTTGTTTGCAGGGATTTATTTCCAAGCATGCTGCAGATAAAGCAGCAAGCGGTTGAATCCCAGATAGCACTAAGACAGAAAGGTTAATGTACTTCTAGCTAGGTGAGGGATATGAAAGCAGTTGTAAAGCCATGTACGAGCCCGCAGGCCACTAGGACAGCTAACCTGGTGGCTGTGAAACGAGCAGGGCTTGTAGCACACCGGTCTGGAGAGAAAAGAGGTCCCCTCCGCTGCACACCAAACTCACTGATGCTCCTCATGCTCTCTAGCACAAATTCCCAGGGAATAGAGCACCAAGCTGGATTTTCCACCTGCAGCACAGGAAAGGTAACATCCCTGCTCCTGTGGTTGGGGCTCCCTCTCTGACCTCAGGCAAGGGTGTCAGGGAAAAGGGACTTCGTTCCAGACAGGAATACAGTACTGATTCCTACAAAATTACGTGCAGCAGGACACAGACTTAACATTTTACTTGTACACATTTATTGTGACTTCAGAACAAGTCTCAATCTCTAAAAAGACATCCTGATCCTCCCCCCAAAACGCAGATTCCAGGTCCAAAAGCACCCAGCTTCAAATAAAGACCCACCTTCATGTTGGAGCTACTAACGTGTGCTGAAAACAGAAGTCTTGCCACCAAAACCCAAGCTGGAAGAATGAGAGGCAGAAAAGAATAAAAAAAAAAACCCACACCACCAGCTTTTTATCAGCTACTGCAGGGAAGCAACAAAACACCCATGAGAAAGGACCCAAGTGTCAAGACTGAGAAGCATTTTAGCACCTAGGCATCTGCACTGATTTGGGCTCAATATTCTATGCAACGGCAGCCAGTATTAATTGAAAATGAGATAGGCCATACCTTAAACCCCAGATTTCTTCAAGCTTTCCCGTTTTATACACATCTGTGCACACAGCCCAGCATTTTATGACACTGGTTAATTGTTAGAGTTTTATGGGCCATGCTATGTTTTGTTGGCTCAACATTTAATCCCATGCAGCGATCTTTTTAAGACAGAATTATAGTAAAGTGCATCCAATTATGCTCATAGTGAGCTGCACATCCATCATACGGAGATTAGCAGCTTGACAGGATGATGGCAAAGCTGTCACCACATCTGTAATTCCACTTACATTGCCTGCCAGCACCCAGACCCTGGGGTGTACCAACTCATCCCCTCCCCAGACGGGATTTTTGGATCTTTTAGCCCTAAGGTGGGCAGCAACCTCACAGCAGCTCACCAGAAAAGGTCTCCAGCAAGAGAGAATTTGGACACCATGTTCAGCCAAAAGACCAAACTGTGATGACCAGAACAAACCATGATGACCAGACTCACATATTACAGAGTAGCTACTTATCTTGTTTCAGATCTCCTTAGAGGTTTTTCCTGCTGGAGATTGAGCAAATGCATTTAATGCAGCAAGTGCATCTGACACTAGGGAGCAAATCCACACAGGCAGCACTGGAGAGCCCTCTTTGCAGAAGATGGCCTACCATCAGTCCCTCTCTGGCCAGGCAGCAACTGCCCAAGCCCCAGCAAATGTTGCAATGGGTTGCATGACACAAGAGGGCAATATTGAGCCCTCTGGCATAAGGAGGCCTTTCAGCTCAAAGGCTGCACCCAGATAGGAGAAAGCAAGAAAATGGGATGGGGACAGAAAGATGTTATTTCCACACCTGCTTTTCTGCTGTGTTTAAAGAGCACCAGAGGATCTTGTAGGATCCCGGAGCACTAGCTCCCTTGGCAGTTGGAAAGGAGGTGTCTGGGGGGGGAGGGGAAATATTGCATTACCTGGACAAAACCTACTTTTTTTTTTTTCCAGCTTCTCTTGCTGGAGACAAGCACTGCGAGTACTCAGCTCCGCAGTTTTATTCTGGGAATGCAAAGCCTGAATATAAAACAAAAGAGAGCAGCAGCAATGCAAGGGCATTTCTGAAAAGCATCTGCTTGCAGAGTTGAACAAGGAGCAGTACTCCCAGATACACCTCAGCAAGGGCATAGGTAAACCTCATTTCTGGAAAGAGCTTTGAAAGTTTGTGAAGAGAGGTTTTTCTTCCAGCAGTTCAGGCTACTTGCATTAGCAGAAAAGCTTAAAAAGCTCACCTCAGCCACTTTCAGGCACCTGAGAAGTCAGCTCTCCAGGAGGATCAGCTATGCTCTCTGCAGCCAGAGACTGATTTTAGTATGTATAAAATAAAATCATCACTGGAAGATGCTTCAGCAAAACCACTTCTGAGAAAGAGCTGACAGCCTAGATGGCTCAAACACCTGGAGTCTGAGGAATCCCATGCTTGATGCTCACAGAGAACCACCTGCATTGTGGCTACCTGGACCACTTTGATGCTGTCATGAAAACAAACAACAAGAAAATCTCACCTCACACCTGCTCTTACTGAAAGTCTGGACTTCAGTTCTGCCCAAAGCCCATTCTTTAAAACCTCCATCCTTGCATTTGGAAAGCAGACTCCAGCACATGGGAAGTCCATTTTTCCTTAAAAATCCTAAACATCTCAGCTGAAGAAAAAGAATACAACTAATACCACCGTCACAAACATCATTGCTTGAGGGAAATAAGGAAGCCTTTTTTGACCTGTTTTGAATGAAAAGAAAAACACTTGCAAAAAGCCCAGAAGGACACACAAGGAAAGTCAGCTTCTTCAGACACATAGGAATCCACAGCACTTGCATTCCTCATCCCCGAACAATGCACCCCACGGCATTAAGCCCAGACTTGTCATAGCAGAGTACAGTTCCCCTTAAATCTTTCAATTAAGATGGCATTTGTAAAATTGCAGGCTTGAAAATTGCTGTATATTATTCCTAAGTTAAAGTCACCACTCCGATTCAAAAAGTAGACTTCAAGATAGTCAAGGAGAGGTTCAAGTCATACTTATTCTGCATCACCATTTCCAATAATTGCTCACTAAAGATCAGTTGGGATTTGCTTGTAATCTAAAAATAACTTTGAGCAAGTTTAAAGGACTCTCCGATACTGTGATGCCAAGTATAATCCAGACCCCTCACATTTAATCTCCAAAATATTCGGTGCCCACACAGGCAGGCTCCAGGCTGCCGGGACAAAACCCAGGCTGCTGCCGTGTCCCAGAGCTGCATTTTCCTAGGCACGTAGCACAAAAGCCAGGTTTTGCTAGCCCTCCTCCTTCACCATTTGGCACATGCGTTACAGAGGATGTTGAAGTAGTGCACTAGAGGCAAAAGTAACCTCTAGAGCAATCTAGGGATCTTATTCCTTGATAGCAAGCATTTTTGATATCTTCACAATTTGTGTTAACTAGGCTGTTTGGAAGTCCCCTCCACCTTGCTACCCATGTTGGGCAAAGTTTCTAAAGGATGCTGGCTTGGCAGGGAGTAGAAAGAGCACAGTTTTGGGCAGACATATCCGCATCTGCAACATGGCTGCACAGCCACCTCTCCATTCTCAGCCACCTCTCCCGAGGAGCAGCACAGCACCGGTGCCAGCAGAACCAGCCCGATCCAAATTCCCTCCGCTGATCTGCGCAGCACGCTCTGCCACTTGCTTTTCGAGCAGCTCTCCTTCTACCCCCGCCAAAACACTTGGCCTGTACGAGCCAAGCCACCACCCAAAGCTGACGCCATGGCTCCCCGAGGGTGGAAGCCCCAGGGGTGCGTTTCGCTGGTGGGTTCCCCCCCAGCCCCACACAGCACTGCAGGGACCACCGCCAGCAAATGCCGTCCTCCTCCCCTGCGTGAAGCTGCCTTGTAGCAGGCACGGATCCCACTAAAGCATATTTAGGGGAGCTTGACACCTGGGCCCTCACCTGGAACAGGTAGTTTGTATTTTTAAACAGAGCACGACACCTAACAGCACTTCCCTGTACTGCAGACATAGCTGCGGGGGCCTGACCTCCATCAGAGGTGTCTAACAGGCTGTTTTCATTTTTTCCAATCTGCCTCAACACAGCAGGTAGAGGGATTGCTTGCCACCAGCCAGGATGATTAAACCCAAAAGGCACATGTCCAACCCCAAAAATCCCTCCACACTTACTTCCCTTACTGGCTGCTGTGGAGAGCAGCGACTGACCCAGGCAATCCACAGCTCTGACTCACCTCCAGCATTTCAATTAAAACATGATAAAAAAACCCTCCAAAAACCTTGGGAAGCCCCAGAGCCACGTTCAAGTTATCTACAGGGACCACACACACCAAAAAAATCCCGATTTCTCACTAGAAATGGCTCTCATCCAGCGACCAGGCACAGCAGCGAGAACGACAGCAAGGCCCCGGGCCCCAGACTTGAGGCCTTGCTTTAGGGAAAAGGAAGGAAAAAAAGGAGTCAGGGTGCTTCATACAGATGGCTGAAGACCTGCTCAGCAGCCAGACTTTCACTAGGTTTTAGAAAAAAAAAAAAAAGAGTTAATTAGGCTCCAAATTTCGCAGCGAGCGCGTCTCGCAGCCCCGTTTCGGGGGGCAGGACTCACCGGCAGCATTCGGCGGCACCTCCAGGTTGACGTTGACGAAGAAGCGGATGCTGTCCCCCGAGACGATGGAGGAGTTCACGGCGTCGAAGAGCTCCTCGCCCCCCGTCTCCTCCTTTGCCTCGCAGCCATCGTCCGTGTCGCACTTGAGGTACCCTGCCAACGACACGGGGAGGGCGGTTAGCGGGGACGCGCCGCGGCCCGGAGCCGCCGGGAGGTGGGCGTACCCACCGATCATGGCCGCCGAGGGCTGCAGCGAGGCCTCGGCAGCACCTGGGGCCTTACAAGTGGCTTTCCCTTATGCCTTCGCCTAGTGAGGGCTGAAAATTATAAAAAAAAACATCAGCTCGGGCACATTTTGGGTTGGCCTCAGGCGTGTGTCCAAAGGGTCACTCCGGAGCCTGGCCAGGTGACAGCACAGGCTTCGCCTGCCAGCCTGCTCACCGAGAAAATGGTATGAGCGGCAAATCCAAGGGGATACGCTTCGCCCCTCTCAGATAAAAAAAAACCAGGATGAAAACTTGGACTGGAAACCATAAACGCCAAGCAGCGACCCAGAAGCAAGAGCTGCGCCGCAGCCCCAGCCCACCCTAAACCCAACGCGTTCATCAGCTCAAGTCACCAGCGGCACAGCCATTTCACTCGTGGTTCAGCAATTTGAAACTGGGGGGAGGGAAGGGGGAAGAAAAAAAAAAAAAAAGATGTTTCCACGGAGACACCCGATACAGACAGGCAGAACCACAGCTCCCCACCGGGCAGAGGAGCAGGTCACAGGAGGCAGCAGCACCGAGAAAAAGCGAGACAAGTTTCTTAATTCCAGCAGACAACTCCTTAGCCTGTCACAACGCTTCTAATTAGAGTTTAACCTAGCCTCATTCAACAGCAAGCTGGTTCACTGCAACGTTTTATTACGAAGCAGCTGGAGGACTCTTGTGGCATGCTCGTGTATCATGTTTAATTAGGAGAATTAGGGACATTATAGAATGTCAATTTTTACATTACCAGGATTATTCAGCAGCTTCTACCCATCTTCTGACAAGTCTTTTATGCCTAATTTGAAGCAGGAGGGATATATTTCATTAGCTTGCTTTACGCCCTACAGCAAAATGAAAAGGGTGAGCTTCAAGGCAGAGGCTTGAATAGAAACTAAAAAAAAAGCCATCAATATTTTAAAGCCTCGTATAAGCAAACTTAGAGGCAGTGGCAGCTGAAAGCGGCACATGAGGTCTCCGAGGGATCTCAAGCCGACAGCTCGCCACCGCAAAAAACAAGCCCTGAGCAGGGAGGCCACAAACAGGAACTCGGCGACGCAGGACAGGGGCTGCAGCGCTTCCTGCCGCGGGCGACGCGCCGACGGGCGCTCGGCATCTCCCTGCAAGGGCTCGGAGGATGCCGGGGGTTCAAGCCTTCAGGTAACTTCTGAGCTACTTCTCCGAGGCACGGGAAACCCGACAAAAACCCTTGGATTAGTCCCCCTCCCGATCTCTGCCTCCTTCATCTCCCTGCTTGACAGGAATAAACATGAATCGGTCCTATCGCAACAGCTCTGAAGGCTTCAAAAAGCATCCAGGCTGCTGCTGTCCCCATCCAGCCTGCCAGCCAGCAAAACGCACTAAGAGTGCCGTCCTCTGCTGCTGGTGGAGCTCAGGCAGCTGTTTCCATCCCTGCGCAATGGAAACTTGCCCGAAAACAGCCAGAAAGACATGAGGTGAGGAAAGCAGAGGAAACACCTGAACACAGTGCCTGAAGTATCACGGTACCATGGGCACAACCAGGTATGAAACACCTGCACAAGGGCTGGCAGATGTGCCAGGATTGAAGGGCAGCCTATGTCCTCGAGGGAAGGACAAGAGCCAGGCAGGATGCCTGCTGACATGGGAAGTACTACAAAGCCCCACGCAAGCATCTCATTCCCAAACAAATTGCCAAATCTGGGGTTTGGTTTCTCCGAAGCGCACAATGGACACCATAACCTCCCCTCAGCAAAAGCAGAGCCCCCACCAGCGCTGACAGCCCCATTGATGCCAGGAGAGCTTGGGCAGCCCTGCAAAGCAAAAATCAGCCTCAAAAAAAAAAAAAACCACCAAGCTCAAATCCATGATCCTGGCTTTTCTCTCTCAGCCATATCTAGGATTGCAGCCCCAGGGAATTTGTCGCAACAGGTCTGAGCTTCTCCATCCTCCCCACTCAGCGGGTCAGAGGGGAGGTACGTGGGGGCAAGATGGTGCAAGCACACAGCTCAGAGAACATGCTTCAGTTTTTCCCCACCGTCCTAATATGCAATTAAGACACAGATGGGTAGAAGCTAAGCAAGGAAGAGTATTCTCTTCCCAGGCCCACTGAAACTGGCTTGATAAGAGCACAGCAGCAGCAGGCCCTGAAAGCAGAGCGAGCTGGAGACAGGAGAGAAACAGCACAGGAGCTGGAAGAAGGGCAAGGGTGGAGTAAGATCAGAGGGTTGGGCAGAGGTCAGTGAGGACTCTGGCAAGGGAAGCATCCTCTGTTCCTCCCTCTTTAGGGGAGGAAAGAGCAGAACAAAAGGCAGCCGAGCCTCATGTCCCTTGGGCAAGGGACGGACAAAACACTCAGCTTGCAAATAAACCCAAACCTTGGCTGTACAGGAACTGCACTCCCGGGCAGGTGTCTGCTTTGTCACTAAACCACCTCAAGGCTTCAAATCACTCCTGTTTTGAATCCTTCAGCCTATTAGTCTGCCAGGCATTTTAAAACGTGAGCAACTTAGGCCTGTCAAATGCAGGGTCACTTTGAGGTGAGAAGATGAGCTGCGTGCATGGCAGATACACCTTCCTCTCTGAGCTTGGCTCAAAAGCTGCCTCCCGCCCTGGCAGCTGTTTTCCCCCCCATCACCTGACGATGACCCAGTGCCACCCCTGCAGCTTGAAGGGCAGCGGATGCCACAAGCGACAGCAGAAGCTGTTCAGCTCCTCCGCAAGTTTGATTGGTGTTTTACAAAAGTTCAGAGCAGGCTCTGATGTGGCCATTGCACAATTTGTGTAAATATCAATCAGGTTTCCATATGGAAGCACAGTCACAGTAACGCTTTATAACCTGTGCTATGAGCAGTTGCTTCAGGGAGGTGGAGGCGGGATTAGACACCTTTGCATAATGCCTCAAACTGCATGGGGAAGAGTTTAAGATGTCCAAAATAGTGCCCCCCCATCTCTATCACCACAGACTGCCACCTTCATATGAAAGCAGCATTTGCTAAAGCACTGTGAGCTACATGACAGGGTGAGTCAGACCTCTGAGCACAGGAAGTGCCACTTCAGCCTGAAATATGGTCTAAAAGCACTAGAGAAAAGAGGTTTTGCTGAGTAGGAGGTCAGAGTCAGGAACTGAGTTAAGGCTGGCTTAGAAGATCAGTGCAGCCCTCCTGTCCCTTGAAGAACCTGACCTTTTGTGGTCAGGATGATCCCCCTTCATCCATCCTGCAGGACTCATCTCACGGAGAGAAATGGAAAAAAGCATGAAAAGTCTGAGGCCAAGGACAGCAGGCACCATCCTTCAGTGCTGCAGGAGCAAAATCAACTCCTCGCCCTGTGCAGCCATAAGTAGCAGATGCCTTCACCTTAAGTCTCTCTGTACCTCAGCCCATCATATGCCATATGAAAATAAGCCATCCCCCCATTTCATACAGGTGCTGGGAAAGAAAAAAAAACCCATGGAGTTTCTCCAGCCATTCCCCTCTAAAGCATCACCCTTTCCCCTGTAATTCATGCCTGGCTCAGGCCTGCCTTGCTCCAATATCTCAATATCCATCCCCAGCCTTCTTTCCTTACTCCCATCATCTTCTCAGATCCACTTCATCTCCCCAGTCCTGCTGCTATCAACCCTCTCACAACTCCAACAAGGTGCTTTGCCCTGCAGCTATTTTGCTTTCCAGCCAAGTTTTAAGAGCCCAGGGCTCTGTCATGGAAAGCAGTGAATTGAGCTACAGCAACCAGAGGTGGCAATACCTCTCTCTCCACGGCCTTAGTGGCACCTGGCAGCTGCACCTGGGGTAATAAAAAAAAAAATCAGCAGAGTAGGAGTGAGCAGGAAGCACAGCTTCAGCCACATCATATACATTCCCTAGAAAAGCTTAACCACTCTGTGCAGCGGCACTCACAGCCCAGGGGCCGCAGACTTCTCCAAGAAAGCCGAAATCCTAATCATCACACTGGATTTCCTGGGAGAAAAGCAGCTATATTACTAATGACATCATCTCACATCCCAGGTTATGAGGCTTATACCAGACACAGCCCCAGCATAACCTCGCCGTGTGCCTCAGAGGAGACAAAGCCAATCATGGTATTTTAATCAGCAATTGCATCTGCAAGCATGCACACTAACCAGGAGGTTAAGAGTGCAATTGCATCTACCCACACTTCGCTGCAGACTCAATTTAGCACAGCAAGCCAGAGAAAACATCTAAGGAGGAATTTTTGGAGGGAGATTGGGCATTTTTCCTTTTGGCATTACCCAGATGTTGCACAGTTCTGGGCATGTGTGTGCCACACAGATTTTTTTGTTCAGGCAGATAGATTGCTGCTGCTGCTGCTGTTTTAGCAAAAGCTACATGGATAAGGTACATATCCATGCAGCTAGATTAGCAGAGCAAAATAGGAAAGCTAAGATCAAAGCTTATCAACCTCTGCCAAGTCTCTGCAAAAACGGATGGCTTTATTTCTGAAGGACCGCACATGCTACGTTAACACTCTGAATACTCAAAGCAGTTTTCTGGAAACCATTGACTTCTACCCTCAACTTCCAAGGTAGTCTACAAGTCTGGAAAAGTGTTCTCATCGATGGCATTGCTGTGCAAGCGGGTGCTTATTCCCTCAAGCCAAATCCAAGCCCCAGCTTCCAGAATCACAGGGTGGCATCTGCTCTTCAGAAATGGTAGTTGCCCCCTTCCACGAAATCTCTTCAGAAAGCTGATGTTACATTAAAAGGGTTCTTTTGAGCTCATACAATTAGCAATTCAACATGATCACTAGACATGTTAAAAAGCCATCTCGGATTTCTCAAATGAGTTTTTAGGCACAGAAGGCAGCAAATTGCAGGACAGTCCTTTTTACTGGTTTTGCATAACAGCACTTGTGGTCACCTCGCCAGAAGATAGGAACAACAGCATGCACTGTGCTCCTGCCGGATTCAGCAGCCTCAGACACTTCACCCTGGGAAAAGCAAAGGCTCTCCTTCTAACATCACTGCTTTAGATATTTTTGTCACTGATCCTGATCCATTCAGAACTGAAATCTAGCAGTTGTCCCCAACTCTTAGCATTTCAAGCCATAAACCTTGCAGAGCCAAATAGCCAGCTCTGCTGCAGTCAGCCAGTCAAGTGCAGAAGTTTGCAAATTCTTGTTTTGGAAGAGCCCAAGAGCTGTTTGTATCCACTTTCCCAGAAGAATTACAGGTCAAGTACAGAAGGAGGATGGAAGCAATAATAATATATATTCAATACCTTTTAAAGGCAAGGGGGCATCAACTGGGACATAAGCATTACCCTAAAATCAGGTCTGGTTCTTTAAGCATCCCAGTGCTCAGCTGTAACAGAGCATTTAAGGAACTCGAGAGAGAATTAAGCCCTGTATCCACCTAAAAACTAGTCATGATACTGGCATTAAGTTAAAAAAAAAGTCAGCTTCATCTGTTTTTTCCACTCCCATGGATTTTCAACTTGCTCTAACCAACAATAGACACTAATTTTGAAGAAAGGCATGAGGTTTTAATTAACCTGAGCTCAAGTGATCAGCCTGAGCTTTAAGCCATCAGAGGGCTTACTTTGTTCCGAGTACTGCAGGCTTGCAGATTCACTGCGTCACTCAGAAAATACCCAAATTCCCAACATCAGGTACAAAAGGAAACTCAATTAATAATGGAGCCTCCACCTCCATTTTGACCTTTACACTCTGCACGAAAACACAGACTCATCTTGCCTCCAAAGGTTAGATAACCTTACAGTCAGTTAATATTGGCAGGGATAAAGCAATCTAAGGATTCAGGAGAGACTGGGAAGAACTTTGTACAAGTGTTATCAGTTCTCGAATCTGCACAGTATTCTAGAAAAAAGGGTTTTAAAAGCATCCTGCTCTCGCACACGCTAAGGCAAACTTCTGGTCACACCTCATAGGCCGATTTCATAATCACATAATATAATCACCTACTTGTCAAAATAGCTCTCCTTTTTCAGACAGAGCACAATCATATGGATAGAACAGCATCTTTTACTTAAATATTTCCCTAAATTTTACATGTTCCTGCTGAAGTTACACTTCAAAGTTAGGGGGTGACTTCTTGTTTTGAATCACAAGAGTCTGAAAAGCCATCATGAAAAATTCCTTCCTTCCTAACCAATTACTCCATTTCAGACAAGAACAATTGCAGCGCTGTAGCCACAGAGCAATACCCTCTGAAGGCTGCTATCAAGTCACATTTTGCAAAGCTGTCTCCCACAAAATTAAAAATTTAAGCCATGCTGATTAAATAAAGCAGTTCTGCATACAGCTGGATGCTTGCTAGAATTCTAAGCTTTTCCTTTAGTTCACAGTTGAGAGATTCCCTGGCAATGCTCATTATTTTTGTCTTAAGGAGATTTACCCATCGTCCGACAGGCAGCCACATGGACAGGGTTTATGCCAGTCCAGGAGAAGACAACTGAGAGTAGGGGTTGCCCACAGACCGCGTTGTTGGGCTGCTGAAGGTTTGCCACTGACAACTATTTGGGCAAGAGAGATCCAAGAGCTTACCTCCCATGCTTTTGTTAGACCACCTCCTTTATTAAGCCAGACATTATGGGTTGGCACAGGTACACTAATGATTTTTCTGGACCATCTAGATGGGATTTAGAGAAGTGTCCTCCAATTCCAGCCCCTCCACAGGTAGCTTGAGGGGCAGAAGAGCTGGGGAACAGTTGGGTGATGCTTCTTGGCTCTTAAGCAGTCACTGAAAGCTCATTAGATACAGGTTTGTGGCCTTTTGGAGTAATGGCCACCTGCTATGGAGATGTCAATCCATTACCTAAAGCTTTCAGAGTGCTTCAAGACCACAGATTAAACCACAACCTCCTCTTGTTTAAAAAAGGGTAGAAAGCATCTAGCAGGTGAGTCACCAAGACCAGACCTGCATCCTTTAAGTAAGGGATCCCTCCACTACCAGCCAGCCATAACCTCAGTCGCATGTTTCCAACCCTACTTCAAGTCAGTCTTTTGTCATGAAGAGCCAGATGGAAACATAAAGTTTCCCCTGCCACTTCAGTAATAATGCATAACAGAACTGAAAGAACCAATCTGCTACAAAAAGAAAAAACACACTCAGGCACTTTTGAATTAATTCCAGTATTGTATTTTGCAGCCAGATTTCTAGGAAATGTTGCGAATAATCCAAGTAATTCAGTGGGGCTTTGTTTTTATTTTTTGTTTTTACAAAACACAACAGCACGTGGAATTTCAGTTCTGTACCAGAACCCACAAAAATCAGGAGTGTTCATTTTATTATAGGCCTCCTGATAGACAGTTCTCGGAAATAAAAAAATCTGCAAGAGACCTGCAAGCCACCCCCTCGTGCTCTCCATAGGTAGCAGTAGTGCATCTCCTGCTGGCAAACTGAGCATCTCATTGGGGGAAACCCACTGCAAAAAGATTTGTTTCACAAAGACATTTAGATTAATCTCCTAGTTAGGCAAACAATTCCAAGACAGATAAAGACAAATTTGAAAAAGAAAAAACACGCCACACCACACATACCAAACTGAGCTGCAAACTGAAAACCAAAAACAAGCAGATAAAAATATATCCAAACATCTCAAGCCAGACTGGGGCCTTGGGGCCCTTCAACACAACTGCAATTTATTGTGCCAGCAAAACCAATTAATAAGTCAGAGGAGACCAAGCAGCAAGGCATTTGCTCTGGAAGACAAAAATTTATGCTGCAATATCTGTTAGGCCAGCTTTAAAACAATGCAACAATTCAGATATCCCCAGCACTATACTGGGACTCCTTTCTTTGGATTTTGCAAGAGGAACTAGAAAGCCTCCGGTTTTGCATCTTACCAGGGAAAGTTCTTAGGTCAATTAAAGAGCTCATCATACACTGGCAGAATTTAATCACTTGCAGCTAATACCAATGCCTTTAGAGCTAATCTACTTGTAGTAGGCACTGGATACTCCCCAGCCACCACCAAGGAGGGTGGCAGGAGGCTGACAGCCAAGAGACAATGTGGGGCTTGATGAGTTGTTATTCTGAACATTGATTGCCAAGCTGTATTTCATCAGGACTCCAATTATCTTCAGGTTTGAACTGGGTCTACGCAATCATCTCATTAGTCACTTCAATTTGCAAGGAAGAAAACTCATTTGACAAGACAACCTTGCTGAAGGTTCAAGCGACTTAAACACACAGCCTGTCATGGGGTGAGTAGGGGGACGCCAAATATTACTGGGCCATGCTAGATTTTGTTCATTTGCTTGTGCAAGAAGCTTGTTCCACAGACTCAAAAGAATGAGTAAAACCATGGGTTTTCATCAGCAGAATAGTCATATATTAGCATCCATTCACCAGAAAATCCTTCCTGGGCTTTCCTCAGCTCCTCTGTCATGAGGAGAGCTACAAATT
The DNA here is from genome assembly GCF_030463565.1 of Pelecanus crispus. Taxonomy (NCBI): domain Eukaryota; kingdom Metazoa; phylum Chordata; class Aves; order Pelecaniformes; family Pelecanidae; genus Pelecanus; species Pelecanus crispus. The sequence continues at coordinate 84,696,483 of NC_134646.1, forward strand.
ATTAAATACTTCAGGAAGGTTTTTTATTAACAGTAAATATCCAGGAGATTCTTACAAAGCACCGCTTTGGTGCTGCAGCCAAGATCACCCTCACTACAATGGTTTAAACTAAAACTGAAGTCTCAACTTTTGAGTTTTAACATTGCTGCAGCTGCTATTGAGAACACAAGGGTAAGAAAAAAAGCTGGCAAAGACAGACACAGTCCCAGAACAGAACCTCAGATATGGTCAGAAACAAAAACATCCTAATTACTGAGGATACAGAAAACCATATGTATATGCAAGATCTCAGGAGGAGATAAAGAAAAAGCTTGACTGTGCAAAGAGCAGTAGTATCAAAAGATGTTTCTCTACTGAGAAAAGGGAAAAATGTAAGTGCTAAGAGAATCAAAGGAAGAGGCGGCTTCTCTTCTTTGCGCCCCTCCAACACACAGCTTAGGGGATTGGGGTTTTTTTTTTTATTTTAAAGGGGGGGCAAGAGCATCTCTTGGTCTCCATAATGAACAGGCAGACCCAAACAAGTGGTGCCAAGAAACAGCTTAATGATTACATAGCTCCATTTCAAAACAAGCTGTTTTGAAACCATGTGAAAAGGTAACTTCTTTCTCTGCGGTTTCCTCTAGCCCCGATTAAGTTTTTGGATAAGTCGTCAAGAATCTGAGCACATGAAACTTCTGTACAGAGAAAGCCAAAGCGCTGCCTTGCAGAGGAACGCGAATAGCAAGATGCACTGTCCGTATATTCTGTGCCGAAACACAAGCCCTCAGTTAAATCAGGCAGCAGAAGGTGACTCATCACTCAACAGCAACTGAACTTTTAAAAAAGGTCAGTTTGTAATGAGGAACAAGATAGAGAGCAGATCCGAGTGTGAAATAACCAAGAAATCCACTGTATTTTCAATCACAATTAATACAGTATTTGATACTGCATGCAGGCTGAAGAGGAACTGGCAAGCAACCTTCCCTCCTTCCCACAAACCATGCAGAAGCATAACAGGAAAGAAGCATACACGGCTTCGTGAAGTCCTTGATGGTAGCTCTAAGGAGCACCTTAAGACAAAGGGGGAAGCTGAATAATAACACAAAAAGGGCAGAAATAAATGCTCACTGCCATGGCACCGAGTTGACAAAAAAACAGTATCTCATAGGAGAGCTTTGCCCAGGGAATGCCACAACTACAAACAGTTGCTCTAAGAACATCCAGATATTTGCCTTTTTTTTTTGTTTGGACAGTTCAAGGAAGACAAGACATTGAGTCCTGGAAGGGAGCACATGGAGCCTTTCCACTTAAGACATTAGGACAGCTGCACTTGTGTTCCCTGTGGCAGGAGGGCTTGGGATGAAGTAGGTGGCTCCACAAGACAGCCGCCTTTGTCCTTCCTCCAAATCATACAGCAGCATTTCTCACCAAGCCCTTACGCTGCTCTCGGCCAGAAGCTGGAGGCTTAGCCATCTCTCTAGGTCCCAACCTGGACCACCCTCTTACATTCCCAGTCCTCAAAAAAGCACCAACAACATCCCAAGGGGCCACAAGCAAGCCAGGTAAGGTAGGAGTAGGGCTACCCAGACCTCATGCCCCACGTGACCTCAGAAAACCAGCAAAGAAATAAAACCTCGCTGAGGTCAGGCATAATTTCTGCCCTTCTGCAACTCAATCCAGCCTTCAGAAAAACACCTCTTACTAGAGCTGAGTACTTGCTTCCAGTTTCATCCTTTTACTCCTAGAAATTTGCTCCATATAACACTTTCAGAGAAGGCAAGCAAGCCAGTGCTAGAGGAAGCAGTGTCAATAGCAATGCTGCATCTACTGCAGCTGACATCTGGCAGACATTCAGCTTCCCCCTCCCAGATGTTAACCTAAGACTTGGCCCCCTGGAACAAGAAGGATAAGCCTTGTGACAGCTACAAGCATCTGCAGGCCTAAATAACTGGAGCATTTTAGTCTTCTGCTCTCACCATTTGGAAGTCCCAAATACTCCAAGCACTGCACCTTCTCAAGGAGCCCCAGGCCCTTAGAGACTACATCCTGAAGAGGGTGGTCTTGAGTTGACCTCTCAAGATGATCTCTCCCTAACAACCCCCAACACATGCTACTTCTCCAAAACCAGTGGAGGAGTTGGGACTTCACTGCACTTCAAGTTTGGTTATACAATACTTTGGTCCTTTATCAGTAGAATATGTCTGAGAGCTCAGCCACCTTTCTTGAGGCAGATGTTATAAGCTTCCAAACGCCACAACTTTATCTTGCTACAAAGAAAAATCTTAGAGAGCACTTTGCACGAAAAGATGCATTTGTCAGAGCCATCCAACATTTGCCTGATGCTCTCAGCAGGATGTCTCCAAAGGGATCCGACACCTACACATGATCTCCACTCCAGAAAAAGCAGCAAATAACCTGCCAGCCTGTATTACAAGAAAACATCATGAAAGAACTTGAAAAACAAGGAGCCACCCAGAATAGTCACTGATGACAACACAAAGATGATTTACTGTTTTGAATATCTAGAACATCTACAGGATTTAAAAACGCAGAGCCTGCTTCCAGTACAAGATTACACAACCACCATGCGAGACTGTCTTCATGTGCTGCTTAAACTAAATAGATTTTGTATCACCTGTTTCAAGTTCTCTGCTAACCCTGTGGTGCAGCTCTCCCTCCAATAAGGCGATACTATGCACAAAGAAATCAAACAATACTTGCCACTCTCTTCAAAGAAGTATCCATTTCTTGACATCGCTGCTGGTGGAGACTCTAAAAAGACAGCAAAAAAGGAAACATAAGAATCATGAAGATGCTGAATGTCTTCACCTTACTGCTGAACTCACTGTAAGCCTGGATTGCAGGAGAAAGCCAGCCCCAAAACACCGTAGGCATCAGATTTTCACAAATGTGGCAACTTTAACCTTTTGTTTATTGCCTTTAGCATTTACCAGAATATCCTATACAGTCACTGCTTGAAAAAAGTTAAGCAGTCTCAGACATCCTGGGCTGGGACCACAAAACAGCAAGACTAAAGGTTCAGGACAAGCCTGATCATCTCAGTGACCTATCAAACCTGAACAGTGCATCCAAAAATAATACAAGCTAAGTATCTGTAAGACTTTTATAAAAAAAATACAAACCACAGTGAAGTCCAGGTTGTATCTTATGCTCGAATAAAAAGAACCAGTTTATTTTAGACGAAAACAACACAATTTAGATGAGAATGGGATTTCACATCCTATTCTGCTGTTCCTAATCATTAGGATATCCCAAAACAGTGCTTGGCACTTGAAGATAAGCACCAGAACGCTGCAGCCTTCCTTGGCCTGCTTCCTGAGCAGGGGTCCTGCAGCAAACACCATCTGCACCAACGGGGTCTCACGAGGAAGCCACAAATGGAAAATGACGCTGACCAAGAACGAACCCACAAACACAGCAGCAGCAGGGCCCAATACCCATGATTCATTATAGAACACACTTTGTTAGTGAGTCAGTTCTGCAATTAACTGCTGGCAAATTGGGTATTTACCATGCAAAGAGATGTTCAAAATAGCATAGGAGCACCTGCTTTCAGGTGTGATCAAAGCCTGGTACCCAAGCCCAGCCTGGCTGGTTTTAGTACTAACAGTATTTGACAGTTCAGCTGCGTGGGCTAGAAGCACCAGCTTTTCTGTACAGGTGCATGCCTCATTTTATGGTGAGCTAACAGAGCTCTTTATTTCAGGCTTTGAGCAAGAGTCACCCAAGCAGTCCCTTAGAAAGCTGCTACTAGATGCTGCTGCTTTATATGTTTCTTCCCAGCCAAAATGCAATCAGAAAGAGGAATAGATTTGCTCTGTCTTTCCCCACTTCATTAGGCTAATCAAACATTACCTACGCAAGCCTGGGATGAATTTGGGCCAACAAGGAAAGAGGTTTTGCCTGCTTTATTGTTCTACAGATTAGGCTTCCTGCTTTTCGTTTGAGGTATGACACCGTTTCCCAAAGACCCTTTCTCTACCCCGTAACTTTTGGCTTACGGGTTAAGTGCTTCCCCCCCCCCCCCCCCCCCCTTTTACAGTGTGCCATGTTTTCAAGGATCATAAATCATCCTGGTCCACTGGGAACCTTTGTGTGCGAGACAGATACAAGCCACACCACTGACAGCAGCCCCGTCCAGCCCTAACACTTGTCGCAGCCCAGCGTGGCTCAGACCTTTCACTGCAGACAGCATTTGGCTGCACAGGTTCCTGGAGGGACACCCTGATGACCATTAAAAAAAGAAAACCAAACAAAACCACAAACCCTAGGGCAGTGCAAGTGTCTGGTCCAAGAGAGAAACACAATGTTCCAATTTCATCCCAGAACAATGGGCTGGAGGAACAAATGCACCGTGGCCAAGGGGCACCCATTACACGAGTCAATTGTTTCCCTCCACCTGGAAGGGAAGGAGAAGATCCATCCAGACTGATTAGCATGCTAATGATCAAAGGAAAGTTTTTTAAAGAGGCTCTTATTGTGTAATGATTGCATTTACGTATTCCAGAGAAACAAACAAAATACGCCTAGGCAGACAGATTACCCAAGGAACTGACATTCCCACCAGGATGGTATATCAAATTCTCATTCCTGTTATGGCTTCTGAGGGAGCCTGAAGCAACACGTTCATCCTGCGCTAGGCAAAATGAGACACCGTTTGCTTTTTCTTTGACTGAACACACCTATTTCTATGGATTGATAATGCCCAACAAGCAGGAATTCAGAGTTCATTGCTTTCTTCATTAGAAATACATTTTAACTGCAGCGTTGCCTGGGTTGACATCGCACCTTTACAGGAGACTGGTTTGGTCACTGCTTGGACTAGGCATGAAAAGGGCAAGGCTGGGGTATTACAGCAGGCAGTGCCATTTCATTAGGTGGCACTTGTTCCTCTGAGTCACTAATGAGCCACAGTCCCCTAGGCAACATGCTCAGGCAATTGTTGGAGGTGCTGTTTTTTCAGATGAGTCATAAAACAGAGGTCTTAACCTTGTAATTAAAGATGCAATGGCACGTTTGGGAAAAAAAAAAAAAAAGTCAGGCGTTCACCCTACTATGTCCTGGCTAAAGTCCAGCTCTGGTAATTTGTCTTCTCCCTACATCATACTGTCCCATAGCACCAACAGGATTCCAACTTCAAAACAGTCTTGTTGGAGACTTTTGAAAAGTTCTTACAACCCCCACGGAAGGGGCTACGCAAATTAACATCAGGAACGGTGTATGCAATGTGCCCAAGAGGCAAAAGGTGATGGGGTGTTTACATGAGTCCAGACACACGGCTCGGAGCTAGAGACTAGCTCAAAGGTCAACGCATTAGGAGAAGTGGAGGTAGGAAAGGTAAATTGGGGGCTACATCATCTGCATCTCTGAAAATCTAGAGAAAGCGGCATCCACCTAACTTAACTGAGCACAACAAAGCAGACTGATTTGGAGGACAGGGCGATTAATAGCTTTCCTCCTTGCGCATCAGCCCCCTTCTCCCTGTATTCCCCCCATCAGTTTAACACAAGCAAGTGTAGCTAGTGTCCCATAACCGTAAGCTAAGGACAAGGCCAGCTAGACTGTGCTTAAGTGCATGCTCAGTAGCAGTCAGCAAGGCAAACATACCAGCAGGCTCCACTCCTTTCACAAGGCTTATAGGATTTTAATATCCAAGGTCTCAGCTCCTTAGGCATGTTTTGCTGAAGACAGGAGCAATGGGTTCGAGTCATGCAGAACCGACAGCAAGGCAGAGTCCTCTTTTCTCTAGCATTAAGGTGCATACCCATGCCTGATGCACACTCACCAACCTGCATTTCCTCTCCCCATCTCACCTCCACTCTTGGAAAAAAAGAGCTCAACCAAGGGGCAGTTATAAAACACTGCAGTAATCGATGCAATTGTTTAGCTTAGGGACACCTGGGCAGGAATACCAGTCTCCAAGATCATTAGAAATCAACATTACAATGCTCCAGGGTTTGCCTGAATTTGCCGAAGTGTTTCTGTGAAGCATAAATCAGCCCCCGCGCTAGCCTTTGCAGGCTGGAGAAAGAGACCTACAGTCTGGAGAGCACTTTTACCACAGGGTGGGAATTCCCCTTCTCCACACCAGCACACCACATCCCAAACCCATGTTGCTAGTTCCTTTCCCCCAGGTTTTCTTTCAGGTTTCAGCAATTAAAAACAAAATACAAAGCAATTTCAGCAAGACATAAGGTCAGGCTTCTAGAGACAAAGCTGGAAAGCATTACCCTGAGGAGCTAAGATACACAAATTCACTCTCGTGTCTCTAGTATCTCACAGAGAGGTCTATGTCCTCACTGTCCAGAGTCTGCTTTCTCACCCAACACCTATGAGGACAACCAGACCCTCCAATTGCTCTCCCTGTCAGGCAGAACAAGATACCATCTTCCATTACCTGCCAAAAACCACGTGGCACAGCTCTTTTGACAATTTAAGCAGCAATCTTCATTTTTAAGAGTTAATTTACTCCAGCAAGTAAGTCTCTACTGCCACCCCACCTTATTCCCTACAGGGATGTCTATTAGATGAGCCTAAATTGGACAGGTATTAAAAGTGTCACCACTTAGTTGCTTTCTCAAAGAAAAGCTCCTGACTAGTTTCTCATCCCTTTATGAGCATTGAATTCAAAGGTAAAAGCAAAGAGCTGAAGCACTGAAGTGCTGCAAAATGGAAAACAAAGCCTACTGCTCTAGACTCTGGGATACAAGTTATGATTTCAGAAGTCACTGCCCTTTGACTTGAAGCTACTGCAAGTGACTCCAAGGGGGAGGTATACGAACATTTACTTCTTAACTGGTAGGACAGTCAATTTTGCTGTAGTTTAAGGTGCTTGGTCATAGGACTAGAATGAATCAGATGATCCGCAATGGGAAGTATCAGACCAGAAGTGGGTTATACTTCCTGATTTCTTACATTCTTACCATTGTTACATTTGCATTTAACAACAAAACCAGACAAAACGCTACCATGCCATCCCCCATTATTAAATTCCTGTGGGAAACGTGTCTCAGATCTAATAACCCATTTTAACTCTCTTGTTTTAAGATTAGTAATAAGTTCTCTTGAGCCTTGCAATATTAGTGGATTACAAATAAAAACACATTCTCTGGATACTTCGGTAACTCAATTACAATGTTCTGCTGCTGGCATCTTCCAAGTAAACAGCCCTCTGCAGCACAAGGCTTGTATCGAAGTAAAACATAGCTCTATAACAAGTTTTCTACAAGTGGTACTTAAAGACTTTGGCTTTTATGACTCCTCTCCAGTAAATCTCTCCAAGTTCCAGTGTCTTGATATTTAATGGGAGTTTACTTTGAGACAACACCATTTTGAAAGAGTTATTAGGAAGGTACTTCTTCCCTTACAGGCCCTTTAAGATTGAGCTGCTCTTGGGTTATCTCTGAACATCTGGAGCATTTAGTTACCCCATAACTATTGATGGGAAAACATTGGGTACCTTCAACACCTTTTACTCAGGGTGTGCTTCAATATCCCAATTTCCACCACCCTCCTCAACACTGCTTTACTGAAGCTGAAGACATTTCTGGAACTCATCAGCAAATACAACAACTTGCCTTAAAGTTGATAAAGCAAAACACTCTGAGCAAGAAGTTACAACAACAACAAAAGTCACCCATTCAGCTGAAAAAGCCTTTAGACTTTCCCAGTTTCCTCCCAGGACGAATTACCAATTCTCAGCATGACAGACTGAAGTGCCCAGTTATCGGGTAGGGGAGATCTGCTTTCCAGAAGACATGTAGGGCTTTAGCTTTGAAGCAAGGTTTTGGCTACTTCAAGCTGACTTCCAGGAGTTTGTCAGTCAATGTTGTGTCCATTGCTACCGTTAAACAGTTGGATACCAGCTTCCCTGCATGATGGGGAATGTTACAGTTGGTTGCACTACCTCAAAAAGATCCAGGGCCAAATCCAGCATGAACAAGTGTATTGTCTTATCTAAGGCTTAGATCTGGGGGGGGAGAAGATGACAAAAGTAACCCTATCCCAGGCTCCACCAGACCTGGTATTTAATATTAAACTCTGAGCTCACTTCTTATTCTTTGTTCTCTCCACACCACCATGAGTTAGCATCACAGGACAAGGGATTCTGCAGTTGTACAGGTGACCAGGGAGCTGCACCCAGGTTCATGCAACTTGGGGCAGGGGGACGGCCACAATTTATGTGCTTCACATACTCAACCAAATGATGCTGCTCCTTTCCTCTTCCCGAAGTCAGTAGAAAACCAGACTTAAGAGAAAAACCACACATGCAAGGAATAATATCCCAAGGGAAACCTGCAGGAGAGGACTTGTTTTAAAATTATGTGGAGCATTGACTGAAAGGAGCTTGCAACTGAGAGTCTGAAAATCTCTGTAGGCAGCAAGAGCTCAACAGCGGGAGGATGAGGAAGCCTCAAACTCCTTTCATAACACAAAACTGCATCACCACAGAAGAATAGGAAAAGAGTTTGACAGGCAGCAAATCTGATCACACTGACTAGTGATCAGGTCCAAATGTATCAATATCACAGGATTCTCCCACATAGCATCACTTATGCTCATAAAACATGAGATTTTGGTAGTTTTCAGGGAAGAACCAAGCAGTGAGGTCTCCTGGTGGAGAAACGTGCTGCAAATTATTTAAAAGCATTCAAGTCAGCAAGAATGAATGGACAGCAGCATGCAGAAAGCTGTTCTGCCTTAAGACCACTTCTCATTTCTACCTGTACCTTAACCAGCTGATCCCTTCCCACAGCCCTGCATACTTCAACTGGAAAACACTGGTGAAAGCACAGTTCATACTGGCAGTCAGAGATGAGGAGCTCGCCCCTGTGCTGCTGTTCTGGGCAATAACAACTGACATACAAGTCAAGAGCTTGAGGTTTTACCTGTTTTTTTTTCTTCTGCACCTAGAGAGGTGTGACAAAAAAAGAAAAAACCAACCAACCACACAAGTCAGAGTTTCAAAACCGATCACCGTAATTCAAGGAAGCGCAAGATGAGTAAGGCGCGCTTGTTAATACTCGGGCAGGAAAGTGCCCGGTGTACGAGCACTGCTGCCTGTGGCAAGCCCAGACGTAAACCTTTCCCCAGAAAGCACCAGTTCGCATTGATAAAGACAAAGGAAAACGTAATAGAAAAAAAAGAAACTCAAGAGGGGTAAAGAGACCTTTTGTAAGTCATTAAATGGGAAATATCAGCACTCTGCTGCCTTCTGGGGAGTTTGTGTCTTGAAGGGATAAGAGACAAGATCAACTAAAGGACTCTTCACTGCAGCTTTACAGCCTCGCTCCTCTGACGAGCACCACACATGCCTTCTCTGTGCAGACACATGTCCATCCACATCTCATCCCCAGCAGAGGCTGAGAGGGATAAACCCTTCTTCCACGAGACACCCCAGAGCCCTGTCCCTCCTCAGCCGGTCCTTCACAGTGGCAGAGCTGCAGGGAAGGGCTAAGCAGAGCCCCATGACAAGACACTCAGCTCCGCAAAGGACCAGCTGTGTTCCTCCTCCCCCTGTTTATATCCACATGCCCATCACACATCTAAATATCTTCCTACTACTGCGTTCTACAGCACTACTTGAAGAATAAAGAGTTAGCAACGCACTGGTCATCATGGTGAAAGCCTAAAGGCACACGCTAGCCAGTACTCACAGGAAGGGCAGACTCCCCTCTTGCCTACATTCCCCTTCTGCACTCCTGCCCCCCACTTTTCTCAGCTTATCCTCCTCATCATGAAGCTGTCAAGTTTTTGGGTTTTGGTTTTTAAAAAAAAACAAAAACAGCCAGACACTGAAGGATGGACAAGGGCCTCATCCCCACGTGGCACGCCTAGAAGTTTAATGCAGGCAGCAGTACGGTGCACCAGCAGGCATTGGCACTACTTTGTAATAAAGCAGGGATTTTCGCTGGAGATCTTTACCTAAATAAGTTGATTAAAACACATCATCTGTATACAAACACCTACAACAAATCAACTTTTGACTTCTGAGGTCCTGAAAACAGTCTAGAAGACAGCCATGACCCAGAAGATTTAAGTCTACTACAAACCCCTTCACTTCATCATCTTCTGAAAGCTTGACGAAGTGTTGGCCAGAGCAGACACCAAGAAGGAAGGTGCTTTTAAGTAGCCCAATCCAATGGCAAATTGCTGCTTTAGCCAAGAGACTCAGACACGCAGGGACACAAGCTTTGCCCTCCTTTTGTGTAGACATGGCCAAGTCCTCTAGCAAGCCTTAGAGAAGAGGATGTTTCTGTTAGCGAAGAGCACTTTTAAGAAGTTAGGTATGGTTAACGTACTTCTCTTGCCACAGAATTGCACAGATGTGTCACTTGTCTCGCTTGCCCCCCCCACTAGAAGTATCCCTACAGGATTTTCACCACCTCTTTGCTTCCCACAAGGGTTTAATTTCCCCAAAATTCCTATTTTTAGTCCGAAGTCTGGATTACCAAAACTAAACATCTCTCACATCTGGGAAGCATCCTATTTCTCTGGTTTTTGGAGGACACGACACCAACCCTCTGATGTTTCCTAGGCTATCCCTCAGTGCACCAGTCACTTGGACATAAAGCTTTGTTCCACAGATCTATCTAAACAGTGTTCTCCATCACAGTGTGACCAGGGATGCCAATCCTGATCCAGGTGGAAAACACAACTTCATGGCTCAAGCAGGCATAAAGTGTCAAATCGGGGATTATGCAAGGAGCTGGATATTCTTCTGATGAAGGGAAATGGTGTGAGGTGGTCTTCAATCATGGCATGGTCACTCTGGTAAATGAAACCCCAGAACTAATTTTCACAGTCGCTGGCTGTGAAAATGTAAAGCATCATATTGAAAGGATAAAGCAGGAAGCATCCTCCTGCCTGCTCGCTCCCAGGCAAACACACACCCACACACAAGCTCAGGGATCAGACATGTCTGCTTTCAAAGCATTTTCCTCACCGCACTGAACAATTCCCTTCTTCACCCCCTCCCCACCTTCCTCCAGAGCACCCATCACAATAAAACCCATCTAGTAAAAGATCACCAGCTGTAGCAGTGACAGCTACCAGAGACCTCCCACCCAAAAAACCCCATGCATGTGAAAGGTTGGTGTCAGCAGTGCTTGGATTTACCAGCAGCACCAGGCTGTCCAGGTTGACTCATCACAATTTAGCCCACCCGAGCAATTAATATCCAAGGGTGCCTCCCAGAGGTGAGCTGCAAGAGGAGGCGACCCTGTAAATTGAGAGCCACGCAGCTGCTTTGCTAACTGGGTATCTTTTCCTCCTCTGCTGGGTTCCTTGGCCAGCTTTTCGTAGGTGAGCAGGACGAGTGGAGAAGCGGGGGAACGATGACACTTTGGGATTTGGCTGGCAGACAGAGAATTTGAGCTATTTGCTTTATTTTTTTCAGGTTGATGGGGGAGGTTTCATTTTGTTGGGCCCTCAAAAAAAAAAAAAAACAAACGTGATTTAAGACCTGTGAGGATTTCTTGCATAAGTGCTACATGGAGAGGAGCGAAAGCAAATACCTCCAGAGATCCCACAAAACTGGCAAAGGCCCAAGAACAGACCAGTTGAGGCTTTTCAGTAGACTTTTCCTGAAACATTTAAATAATTTAGAAAGCATTAACTCTTACTGACAGCTTTTCAGACAGCTCTTTCACTTGCAGGGCCCTATCAAAAACCTCATAACTCTTCATAAAGAAAGAAAAAAAAGATACTGCAATGGCTGCAAATCTTGGTCAGGGTTGAATGTGGATTCAAAAAGGTGCCAGAGATATTTTTCTCTGCTGAAATGCTTTCCTTGTACAGGCAGGTCTTCCAGAGGTCACCACCTGCCACTTATCTGCAGCGGTACTGTGTAAAACATGCAAAAATGGTTAAGAGACCGTCTATCAACATTTCACTTGCTTGGGGTTATTCAGAGAAAGGGAGCTGTTCTCTGCAGTGGTTCAACTGTGTTAAATCCTGTAAAAATTAAGCATCAGCGAGGTGTAAGCTAGTAGCTTTAAGACCTCTTTACAGTTAGGTGGAAGAGATTCTCCAGCACCACCCGTTTCACACCCTAGCATCCCCCCAGGGTACTAGAATCATGTTTTGGAACAAAGTGCATTTCCATAAAGTTTTTCTCTCCCCTATCTGATTGCCACCAGAAATGAAAGCAGCTGCTAAAGAGGCAGCAGCAGCTGGGCCAGGCTTTGCAAAGTTATTCCTGCACCCCTTTCCCACTACCACCAACCCAAAAGGCATCTGGATGAAAGAGGAGACCAGCTCCAATTCACACAAAACCAGAAGCTAGTTCAAAACCAAGATCTATACTGGAAACATAGAAAGACACAGAAGTAGAGGTGTGACCCAGCCACCTGATCACCAAACACATTTTCAGTTGTGGTTCCAGGCAAGACACAGGAAGAAAAGCCTCCTCCTGCCATTAGAAGTGAAAACACTCCAAAGGATACCCACACCACAGCCCAGCTGCCCTTCGCAGCCTCAGCCATCCCCCCAGAAACAGGGATTTCAAATCACGACAGGCTTGGCAGTGTAACATAAATCACCCCACAGGGTTGCCACGTCTAGGAGCCACGAAACAGCAGCAACACCATGGGCAGGGGGAGAGGCAGCAGCACCAGATCTGATTTTGCTGTCCATCATCAACCCAAAATAAAAAATGCCCCGGCTCCGGGTGGTGAAACAATTGCAGACTGACAATCCATGATAGAGTGTTATTCATTAGGACATTGTTTATGGTTCGTCTACATGGCTTCCATGGCTACAGCAACAGGGTTGATGTTTGCTAGCATTTTAGATAGATTACATATACACATTTTGTTTTCACTCAGCACTGCACTTTCCCCACATGAAACATCAGTATGTAAAGCCTCACAGACAGGCTGCTAGGATGTTTTAGCATTAATTAGAGAAAAACCAGAACAGGTAAGATCCCTTGTGCTCATCCCCCATGCATATCTTGAAACTAAATTCAAACCCTGTAAGACAGCACTCTGGTTAATGTAAATTGAATTCAAAAGGTATTCTCCATCCTTAAACACAACAGCACAGAGACATCCGGCACAGGCAATAGATATCATCACTAAGCAGCAAAGCCCATTGAAAATGCATCAAGTACTGCCTTACTTTAGTGAATTAAATAATTGAAGAGCTGGCAGAGCTGGTTTTCTAGATTTCCTGTCCAAATGCATCGCCCAGCAACAGTAGTGCTTCAGTTTTGGGGTTTGGTTTGGGTTTTTTTTTTAAGACCACAACTTACCTGCACTACTTCTTTAATAGAGATGCTGTTCAAACAGCCTCCGCTCCCCTCCTGGCAGCTCCCCCTGAGCCACCACACTTGTTCCCAAACGCCACTTGCTCAGGTGGCCGAGGCAGCAATGGCTCGTGCTTTTTCAACGGCTCCAATATTAATCCACCCAGAGCATCTTTCTCCCTCACTTCCAATTGGCGAACGGCAAATGGGTGGAGTGAGAGCACGACCCATTAGCTCCCAGATGGGCACCTCCAAGCCGGCTCTCCCAAGCGGAGCAGCGATGCCGGCGAGCCGCTAACTTCATGCCTGCGAAGCACCGCTCCGCATGCCACCGCAGCCCCGACCAAGGCTGGGCTTTGGGTTGTCTCCTCCAGCCACCCAAACCCTGCCGCCTCTCAGAGCGATTTGCCTCTGGTAGCAAAGCGGAAAAATAGAATAATTAAAGTGACCCTGCGCTTTGGAGCCGGCTGGTTTGGCTGGATGCTCTACGGAGGAAGCTTGTGTGCCTCCTTAAAAGAAAAAAAAAAAAAAGCAAGCTTTGTGGCAGCCAGGCTCAACTGAAGTGAGAAGATACTGTACCTTACAGACAGAAGTACAGGGAAAACAAGAGGATGTGAAGATGCAGGAAGAAGAGAGGGAGGGGAGAAAAAACCTGCTGCTGAGAGGTAGATATAGCAAATTTCTTAAAGATATAGCTGCTGTGCTCTGCGAGCGTGGTGCCTGCCCGATTGCGGGGCTGGGCTCCGATGTTTTTTCCACACTACCCAGCATGACAGTTTAGCTGCATGGGTAGCAGCAGTGCAAGGGTTAACGCACACATTCAGTGAGGAGCCTGCACAAGGGAATGAGAAACAAGGCAGTAAGTCTGTGCTCTAGCAGCAAGTTACAGAAAATAGAGCTGAAGAGACCTCACCTCATCTGAGGAGACTCGTATCCACGCTCACTGCTCGACTAATTCGGTGCCGAAAAAGCTTTGGAGGGAAGATGCCACATCCTCCCCCCTCCCCTCCAGCCTATTCTAGTGCTTCACTTTCCTTACAATTCAAGATTTTTATAACAATAAGCCAAGTCTCCCCCCAGCTGGATATTTAAAGCCCAGAGGAATGGTCCATGCTGGCCAAAAAAAGAAAAAACCTAACTCCCCAAAACAATATCAAGTCAGCCTTAGAAATAGCAGAACCCTAAAAAAAAAAAGACAGAAATAAACAGCAAGGTATCCAAGTGCTGGCAAGACTGGGTCACTTCCATCTCCGAGTCCCTTATGCTGTGACAATTACTGCAACTTAAGTAGAAATTTCCCAGGGATCGTATTTACCAGGAGGCAGCAAACGTTTCCCAGCACAAAGCAAGGGGAGGCAGGCACGGCTCGGGAAGAGGCATCGCTTTTAGCAGAGGGATTCAGTCAGAGCCACATACCCCCGTTTTCAGTCCCTGCTACAGACTTGTTTCCGCTGCATGAAACCACAGGCAATGCATGTTTTTAAACACCTCCTACGCATTTTCTCTGCTGAGACTGCTCATCCAGTCTCCTCCATTTTTTTTTTTTTTTTGCATGCCACCTGACGAGCTTTTCCAGGTAAGGAGCATCATGTTGAGGCTGTTAATAAGATGTAGAGGAAGCATACCGTGGTTCATAAAGCACTTGAGGGTGGAGGAGCCCCTTGGAGGTCTCCAGCCCCACTCCTTGCTCCAGGCAGGACCACCTTTAAAGCTACATCAGGCTGCTCAGGACCTCATCTCATCGAGCCCAATACCTCCCTCACAAAAGTTTCACAAGTCAAGACTTCTGTCCTTGGGATCCGCGCTTGCAGCAGGGCTCAGCTTCTAAACCAGCAGGATTTACTGAGTAAATTCATATAGATTCTTTGCAGTAAAGCAACATTTGAAATTTTGAACCAAGCTGATATTTTTAAGGTACTTCCTTGTGGCAAGATAAATCTGCAATAGAGGAGCTTAATACCTTCCCCTATACCCACACTCGATACCTTCAATAACAGTTTAAAGGACAGAGTTGACAGCATCGCAGCCCCAAAGGTGAAACAAGCCTGCCTAGCCTCCAGCAGGTATTTCAGGTTTCAAACACTGCCGGATTCATTTCAGCAAGCGAACAGCCTTACGAAACAAAAGACAGGCTAAGATCAGTTTCTATTTTTATTTTTTATCTTGCTGAGGTTGTTTATTAGCACTCCCTGGCCAGCCTGCCTGGGCACAAGGGTATAGCAGGGACCAGAGCTGCTCCTTGGTGGAGATGACAGCGGCCAAGCGAGCACCACCAGGAGAGGTCCAAGAGGAGAATGCATCAACACAACCGTGCCAACGCATCCACCAAGTCCTACCTGCGTTGCCTCCCTCCTTACCCACCATCTCCAATGCCCCCCCCCCGCCCCAAATCTCAGTAGGCTTATCTGCTACCCCATGCCACCCCTCTCTGGTCCCCAACCCTTTCATCCCCAGTCACGCACCATCCACCGGCCCGGTCCACCTCTGCGTCACCAAATGTTGCGGCCACGGGGCCAAATCCTGCGAAGAGCCAGCGCTCGCCCCGAACTGGCCGTAGGGTGAGCGGAGGAAGGTGAGCCGGGGGTAGCAAAAAGAAGCCGGCTCCATTAGGACAGAGAAGAGAGGAGAGCCAGGTACGAAGCAAACCGCGTCTCCCTTCACTTCCTTCAGCGGGTACTGTTGGGACATGCAGTCTCAGAGCCTTCTCCCCGAGAAGTTCCTTTTTGGAGAGGAATCAGTGCAAAAAAGCAAAGCTGCTCAAGCAGCCCCGCTGCTGCTGTCACAGCCCAGCAGAGCACACTGGAAAGGCTGCGTCTCCAGCCTGTATTTAAACGCCCCTCTCAGAAAGCAGAGATGCAGCACAGGAAGAGACAAATTCCAGCTCTGCGTCGGGCTGATAAGCCAGGTTTATAATATTCAAGAAGTATTGGCATTACTACAATTCCTTCCCCCCCCCGAATATCTTGTGCAGTAGCTTGTTGTGCACAATGAGCAAAAAAAAAAAAGCCCAATGCCTAAAAAAAAAAAAAGAAGAATCAGCCTGTTCCGGTGGGAACAGCCAACACGTTGAATAAAACAAACACACGCGTGTTAAACCCTGGGGACGCAATTAGGCTCAGAGCAGGGGGAAGAGGCATATAACTCCTGGAAAAGGAGATGGCAGTGGGTGAGCGGAAAAGGAGATTAAACCTGATGCCCAGCTGTACTCCACGGGATGCTTTTTCCCCAGGGGGTGAGCCCAGGTGCCAACACCTGCCCCAGTTCCAAGAAGGGAGGAGAGGACCAGCACCTCATCCTCAGCCCCCAAACTGCCCCCCCCCCCCCAGTTTTCCACTCATCTGCCCCCATGAGTGGGTAGCACCTACCAATAACTCGCTCCATCACCGCTGCCGTTCAAAACCCACCCGCAGCATCTTGAGACAAAGCTTGGCCAAGCTCCAGGCACCGACCAGCTCAGATCTTCTCTCCACCAGCTTCAGACCTAGGCTCTCCCCCCTGCCATAGCCCACGTTATCACTATCTCCATCCATTATTACCTCCATCCATCCCGCCATAACACGGCTGCAGGGATGCCCCCGGAGCAGCCACAGCCCCGCAAGCCCTTCTGCTGTGTTTGCATCAGGTCCTTCACACCCAGAGAGCCAAAAAGCACCTGTGGGGAAGAAAGTTCCTGGCCCAACGCAAGTATAAAGTCAGTGTTGCCCACTCCAGTGGCTTCTATCAGATTTTCATTCTTTTCTCCCCATCTTCTTGCAGCTTCTCAGCAGGGCATTTATGAGGAATGAAACCGGACCGTTCCCCCCGTGCCCTATCCAAATCACAGCTCCCGCTGGTCCATCAGAGCTTGCAGACCCTTCTTCAATAACAGAGTTACACTCAAGCCTTTAGTAATGCTTAGTTGGGTTTTGGCTTTTTTTTTTTAATTGCAAGTCAGAGCCAGGGATGAATTTAGAAAGCGGGAATAGAAAAACTCACGGAGTTCTAAGTGACAGCTAAGCGCTTTGATATCAAAGCCAGCACTGACAGATGCAGAAGCCTGCAGTGCTCCGCTCCAGGCCAGCACATCACCATGCTCTGCAGAAAGGCTTTATGGGGAGCTCATATTAGAACTTATTTAGAAAGTTGTATTCCATTAAAAAAAAAGTTTTTCAGTTTCACCACGTCCCAAAACAAACTCCTGAAGGAGCTGCTTTGCAGACTCCGCAATCACAAAACACCACTTGGGCTCAAATTCGGATGAGCTTTAAGGAATTGTCCTCAGCATTCCCAGGTTTTAGCCTTACTGCACAGCATCCTTCGCAGCAGACTCCCTAAGCCTGCTTTGGCAGCGACAGCACCGCGCCATGCCTCAGCTGCTGCTAGCAGCAAAAGGTAGCTTGGATTTAACATTTGCGGGATAGCTGCTGGTGTGCTTGGGAGTAATTTGCATATTTAGAGGGCAGATGACAGTTTCATGATGATGAGTCATTAAAGTGTCCCAGAGAGCTGTTTACTCCCAGGGAAATCCTACATAAGGAAACGGGACCTTTTTTGTTTTTTTTTAGAAGTGGTTTTGCATTAGGAAGATGCAGCTTCGTGGTTTTGCATTAGGAAGAGGTAACAAGTGCCACCCAAACTACAGTAAGAGAAAGCTTTTGGGCAGCAATCGCTGCGGCTTCCCAGAGACACCTAAATCACAGCACAGTATTAGAATTACTCACGGGAGGGAAAAAACCCAACAAAACCACACACAACGAACAGCTTTCCCCCCTAGGTAATGTGATTTAGCACCTGTCTTTGGGCATGAAATACATATGCAGCGCATCACCGCAGCTCTGCGAGGACAAGGTTTGAGGTTTTAGTCTTATACAGGCAAATAAAACGGCACCAGGCTAAGTCCAGTAACTCTGGACTAAAACCCAACTTCGCAGCTAACCTCAAGCTCCCTTCTGCAAAAAAAGAAAAAAAAAATCCTAACTTTTCACTGACACTTCTTTTAAGACAACACATAGAAAGCTTCTGTTTCAGATCCTTTTGCTTTTAAAACCAAGACATCTTTGTTTTCGCATTGACCCAACATAAAGCTTTCTTTAACAACTGTTTACAGCCTTCAGTGATTTACTACAGCTTTACTAGAAGTCAAGGCACTACGAGTTTACCTACAGATATCTTATGCCACAGGGGGAAGTCAAGCGAGCGCCACATTTAAAAGCCCAACTTTATTCTTAGCTGCGTTCATTTAAACAAGCTGAAACTCTCAAATTGCCAAGGAACAACACGAGAGCCAGAGAGGAACTTCCTCTGCGGTCCATAATTCTTACAGAGTGGCAACTGCATAAAAGCCGCAGATATTTCAAAACTACTCGGCTCTGGCCGAGGTGGATTAGCCAACGCGTCCCCATCGCAGCGGGGAAACGGCGACG
Organism: Pelecanus crispus; assembly: GCF_030463565.1. NCBI lineage: Eukaryota > Metazoa > Chordata > Aves > Pelecaniformes > Pelecanidae > Pelecanus > Pelecanus crispus. The sequence continues at coordinate 84,715,134 of NC_134646.1, forward strand.
CCGGCTCGCAGGGGTGGTAGCGACGACTGAGGTCGCGGCGCAGACAGGACTCAAGCGTTGCATCACTGTTTCCTGCCAGCCTCCGAACACCAACAGCAACCCAGGTGAGACGGCCGAAATCCCGCTGGATTTAGCCAGCCCTGCGTCAAGCAGTTCATCCCGTGCTTCAGCTACAGCTTTGGAGGGACAGTAACCCTGCGAAGGAGGGACGAGGCTACGTTCACACCTAGAGGAAAACCCACCTGAGAAGTCCCACAAGCGTTACGACAGCTTGGGGGAAAAAAGTTGGATGTTCCCAATAGGTTGTTCACATGCATATCGCTGCTGGACAGCCAGTCCCCACCAGCAGGGTCTCAACAAAAAAAAAAAAAAAAAAAGAAATGACAGCCCTAGACGTGAAAAACAGCAGGGCGGAAGAAAGCTTTGAGGAAGAACATCAGGTCTGAAGCAAAACTTTTTTGTTAGACTGGGGGAGGAACCAAGGGCACGATTCTCCCTGAGAAGAGATCCTCAGGAGAAGTTTGAGGACCAGCCGCCTGCTCGCTGCTTCGCAGGCAGCAAAGCTGGTGTGCCACCTACAGTTGCTCTTATTCCAAACAAAACTTTCCTACCCGAACCCAAGTCCCTGTCATTTAATTTAGTGTCAAACCAGCACTAACGCAGCCATGCTGATTAAGGAAGTGCTTCCTTTGGTAAGGCGGGGGGGGGGGAGAGGCACTTCAGAAAATAACTTTTAAAAAGTTCAGCGTCAGCCACAAAACGCATTTCAAAGCGTGTTTAAACCCACCTTCTCCCCACCTCTCGAAACAACACATCGCCAGGGGTTTTGCCGATCCAAGCCCTTTGCGCTCGTTCATCTTGAGCCATATGTTTAAATTTTTTTTTTTTTTCCCCTCTTTTTATTGCGGCTTTTACACCATTACCGACACGAAGCCGGACAACCTCATCCGCAAGCAAAGCCGAACACCACACCGTGCCCTCCTCCCCCCGCGAGGTATGAACAAGCACCAGAAGGGGGGAAAAAGTACCCCCAAAAAAACAAGCCACGAAGTTTACATCGCTCCTCCATCCCTGGCACATCTTTCACACCCGATCCGCGCTCCCGGGCTGGAACATCCCGCTGCTGCCCAAGGAGCCCCGATTTTGGGGGGTGTCACCGCCTCCCCGCAAACACCACCCGGCTCCTGAACACAAAGCCTCCAGCAACGATGCAAACCAAAGATTTCCCAGATTTTTACCCCTTTCCAGGAGGAGGAAAACAGGCTACATGCCCCCCAGCCCCTGCAGAGCGCCCTCCCCATCGCAGCCCATCCCCTCCCCTCCCCAGGCGAGAGGGGGGTGGGGAGGGGGCACGCACACCCGGCCCCCAACTCCTCACACTTGTGCCCCCCGCCTCTCACCGCAGGGCTGGAGGTGAAACACCCGCCGCGCTGCCATGGCTGCCTCGCTTTTTCCTCTCATCCCGTCTTCACCATCTCGACATTTTTCGGCCTTTCTTGGGGTTTCGAGGGGTTTCTATTTATTTATTTATTTCCCCCTCCCCTCCAAAAAAAAAAAAAAAAATTACAGCGCAGCCTCCCCCCCCCCCACACACACCAAAAAAAAAAAATTTAAAGAAACTCCCGGGTGCAGGAGTGAGGGCTGGAAGGGGAAGGGACGGAGCGGTGTCACACCCCTGCCCGGGTCCTAGCGCCCGCCCCGCTGCCCGTGCCCATCGCTCCGCGTCCGGCCCCAGCCCTCGGGGCACCCCGGCCCCGCCTCGGCACAGCCCGGGTGCACTTCAGAGGGGAGATTTAAAGCCAGTTCTTCTCCCCCTGCCCTTCTATATTGAGGCTTGTCACTGCAATTAAAATAAATTTAAAAAAAAAAAAAAATCAGTCTTCACTTTTCTACAGATTCAAGGCTACTAGAAGCGTCGGCAGGTGAGATGCTGCCAATAACTTCAGAGCTGACAAAAAGCACCGAGCTGACAAATCTTGCTTCTCCCATAAAGCACAGAATCATATAGGTTGGAAAAGCCCTGTAAGATCGTCCAGTCCAACCATTAACCTAACACTACCAAGTCCACACTAAACCAATTAAGGATAGAGTAATAATTAATTTCATGTTTCCTGGCTTGGTGGCTGGATTCTGGCATGCTGATGTACACCACGGGGTCCCATCATCTGGACAGGTTTTCTCTGCCCCTTCAAAATTTCGCCTGAAATAACCCGCACAGGCACGTTTGAGTCAAAAGCAGCCGGCTGGGATTCAAAACAAATCCCTGGGGTGGGGCACAGCACAGCGATGTACCTGGAGTTTCTTTACAAAACCAAGCAGCAACAACAGAGTTTTTAAAAGCAGGTGCAGTGATGCTCCCCAACCTGCAGCCTTTGCTTGAAGAAAAGCCAACCACATTTCTTAACCTATACTTTAATGCCTTTTTTTTTTTTTTCCTTTCTTTGAGCAAGTTTTCCCCAGCCACTACTACCTTGTTTGCTCACAACCTGAGCAAGTCTTGGTGGTTTTTTTTACCTCCCTGCTCAAACCACTCTCCCCAGAAGGAGGTGGGTGTCAACACCAGGAGCCCTGTTGGAGAAGTGGTGAAAGACGCTTAACGCTCCTCTGCTGAAATAAAAGCAAGGTAGCAACTAGAGACTAGCAAGAGGACGTTTGCATTGCCTCCAGTGTGTACACAGTATCATGTTAGGATAAATAGCCCTACTACTGTAAAGGCTGGACTCGGACTGTTTTGTTTCTGTTTCCTGATCTTTTCCTCCTCTAGAAGGGTGTCTGAGCTGATCTAGCTGCAGGAAGCAACTTAGAATATTTGGAATTTAGGGGCAAAGAGGCTTTAAAGAAATCTTAAAGCCATCTTGGCTTTTGATCGCTATAGATTTTGGTCTCAAGGCAGCGTACCCATAGCGAACTTTCCCCATTCTCTAAATCAGCAAACCACATCCAGAAAAAACAACACACACCTAGAAAACCATTTGACGCCATTTCAGTTGGAGGTGGGAAACCCCCTGCCAAAATTTGAAGGCTTAAGCTACTGTATAGATCCAGCAAATACTGGAGAAAAGAGTCTTCATGCTTACTTAGCATCTAGATTCATTTCAAGGAATCAACTCATTTTCCAGTTTCAAATGCTAAGTGCCACCACCTTCAGCTCACAAGAGAAACCCATTCCCACTCTGAAAAATCATCCTAGAAAGAAGAGTGAGGAGATCTAGCTTTAAATGCAATTATGCTGCTTTGGAAGATGGATATATTTTAAAGTAACAACTTGTGGTTTTGCTGAAGTTCTGCTTACATTGCGGAAGTTAATAGTTGTTTTAATGGTTTAAACTGTACAAGTTTAACACAACATTTAATAACTCCTTGCACAAGTTGAACGCATCGCGTCCAGTTACATCAGGTGATTGGAAGTCCGGTCTCCCAAGCTGTGACCTTGCCAGCTCCTCCTGAAATAAGACAACCAGGAAGGACGGGACTACGGGAATACATGCAAGAGCATGCAAAGACAACTTTGCAGGGCTGTATTTCATACAAGTCTCCTGCAGGGGTTTGTAGGATTCCTTCAACACCTATGTCCTACGGGCACGCAGCTAACTGTGGAAAACTGGGCCCCATATTAATTTCCTTTTATACCCTAAACCATATTTTCCTATCATGATGAAGAACTATAGCAGTAGGTGTCCCTTGCTAGAAATATTAGCCCCCCCCACCAGTATAGCTTTCTGGAAGGTATCAGCTTCTCTGATATGATGCCAGGCACCAGAGAAGATATCAGATACCTTCTGTCTGGCGCTATCTGGTCTACCCCAGTGTCTCCAGGGCTGCTTTTTGCAAGCAGTCTCCACTGACCCAGCTAAGCACAGTCACCCAGACACAGCTGGATCCCAGGAGCAGGAGCTACACCCTACAGCCCTTCAGCTTCTGAGGAGCCTCATCCGAGTGTTCCCCTCCAGCAAGTAACAAGCTTCATGCACAAAGACAACCTCCCTTCAAGGCAGATGTTTGTTATCCTCTCTTAGCAAGTTATTTCTTCCTGCTTGATTGGCATTAAGTAGCTCTTTGTGCCTAAGCTGGTTCGTGGCTAGAAACCAGCGGGAAGTGGATTTTTGCTTGCCTTCACAACCAGATCGTACAGGACTTGATTGCCTGGTCTAGCAGGATCAGCCATACATCTGAGCAGAAGGTACTTGAGTTTCCTCCAAGCTGGGGACAAACACCAGGTATATTTGCTTTTTAGTAGGATGCTTTTGCCAAGACTGTGATTTTTCTGGTGGGCTAGCATTGGAGACTGCGAGAGTTTGGAGCCCAGAAAGACAGACTAGGTGGACCCAAGCATTGCAGAGACACTCTTATCCAATACTCACGCGTGAAGTAGTGCTGGGATTTCCATGCCTGTGACACAGCCAAGACTTTGAACAAAAAGCAAAGAACTTGCTCACAGGATCAAAAAAAGTTTAGGTACTACTGTACCTGAAGTCAGAGTTGTTTTATTCTGGTTTAATCATGCCCTGAACTCCTTAAATCCCCCCCACCTCCTGCTGCTTTGACTGGAACACAAATGAAACGTCCCTTTGCTTCACAAACGGAGCTCCTGTTGCACAGACCTTCGCGCTACCAGCTGCATGAGGCCAGCTCTGCTTGCAGGACAGTGCAATAAATGCTGCAGCACAGCAGAGGGAGCACAGCGTCCTGCTGGGAACCCCCCTCCAAGGGGGCGGGGGGAAGGAACCACCAAATAAAATAGCTCCTTTCTGAGTTCTTGTCATTTGGAAGGGTTTTAAGCGTTTATCCCACCATCATTTGCCTCGGTGCTCTTTGGTATCACCCCTGGAGCCGAATCCCACAGGTCTCAGCCACAGCCCTGAGGATCCCATTTCAGGACACGCGTCTGAAGCTGGCACAACGATCTGCAGAGACCCAGGCTGGTTTGGGGCACCAGATTTCTTAGGGAAATCTGGTATTAGAGGCCAAGGTAACTAGTGACCTTACAGTTTGAGCACTTGCAGCCTGCAGACTGAGACATTGAGGTGAGTTTATTTAGTAGTATCACCTTTTTTCAGTGCCTGTTCTCCAGCCCACAGCAAAGGGACAAATAAACAGTAGGCAGAACCGTCCAGATAAAGGGTAACTTGAGATGCGCTCCCTTGTAAGAGTTCCCACCCCCCCCCCCCCAAAAAAAACCCTCATCCAAATAGGAGAGAGGACCACAGAAACAGTCACAAAACGACTCTGAAGAAAACAACAAGGGGGATCAGGGGAGTTTAAGAGGCAGCAGCACAAGGAGCTGACCCAGAAGCCTGATGCTTTAAGGAAAAGACACAACACTCAGCTTCTTCTCCTTGCTCATGTTCACAACTAAGGGGAGAGCCAGTCATGTCTGACAAAAGGAGAAATTAGTTATATTTGATTAAGAAGCACATAAACACTCATTTCTTTGTCTCCCTCCTGTAGATTTTTTTTTTCCCCCTACAGCTTAGCACAGCTCCTCAAGCACTGCTGGCTCTCTCCTACAGATGCTTGGAGCTACACAGGACCAGCAAGGACCAGGGCTGGCGCTCAGAGCAAGCGCTGCTGGGAAGGTCAGAGTCCTCTAGATGCAGATTGCACCCAGATGGTGATTTCCTCCTGGCACTGGTAGGAGTTGGGGAAGGCAGCCAGGCTCTCCAGCGTGCTCTGCCAGAGCTAGAGGCAGAAACTCCCTGGCAAAAGTCACACCAGCATGCAGGTTTTATTAGGCCAGGACCATGCAAGCCAACTTGCATCACCACCAACTAGAACAGGGAGATGCAAGCAGGACCAAGTGCTCAAACATTGTAACAGTGTTTGCTGCACAGTCCTTACCCTAAACACAGCCCCCTCCCCATGCCCCAAAACATAATTTGTTTTTCCTGGGACAAAGATGCTCTCACCTCCAGGAGATATTTAAGGGTCCCTTGCAAGCACATAAGGGGAACAACTCTCACCCAACCATTGCCACCTTGGAAAGGAGCTGAATGCCACAGGAGGGAACTGCAGCTTGGAGAGGATCTGACTGCAAAGTCCCTGCTCCAGCCCTCCTAAGAAGCACATATTTGGAGCGGGAGATAGCAAGAATAAACCTTTTCCTCTTATGGAGGAGTTTTCCAAGTATGTCTCACCTCTACGGGAGCAGCAGGACTAAGGACTCCCTAACAAAACCCGGACATCCTGACTGGAAGGTCTCGTACATGTGAGGATCCCACCTGCCAGCAGAGCAGGAGCCAGCATGGCTGGACACCTGCAATGCAAGCTGTGGCTCATGTGATGGACACCAATGCTGCCTGAGGTTTCGTTTCTTGACCATGTTGGTTCACAGGGACTGAATGAACCCTGTTCTCCTTTTCTGGGGCCCTAAGAGCCAAAACATTATCAAGAGACTACTTGGCCATCCCTGGAAGCTGCCTAGACCACAGGCTGAGAAAGCCATACCCCACCATGTGTCAAAGGAACAGGGGATTCAGGCCTTCCCCTCAGTAGGGACATTGAAAGAGTTGCTCCTCATCCAGCCATCAGTTTTCACTAGATATTTCATAAGAAGCATTTAAGATCAGGCAGCCTGAGACTGGCTAAACTCATGCCTTACTAGAAAGATGGGGTCACAACACACTAAGACAAGACTTGGTCAGACTTACGCCTCCACTAGCTGGCCCTATCTTAGAAACCAAGGGGGCAAGAGGGACATTTGGAGGTCTGCTGACAAGTTTGGTTAGCAGAAGATTTGTCTGGAGATCTCTTCAGGCTGCAACCAGCGAGCTCCACGTTTGGCACAGACTTGTGGTCACTGAAAGCTTCCACTAGACAGTGCAGCCCCACGCGCTCCTCTTGGCTGACCGATTAAAGCATCCTGTACAGTACAGCACATCAAAGGGCCTCCCAGGCTCCCTGCAAGATAGGTATGGAAAGCAGGAGAGATTTCCCCAGGGAAGTGCCAACACAAAGCCTGATCTAAATCTAATCCAGACCTTGGAGTCCTACAACACACCGAAAGTCTTTCCACCTCTTGTAAGAGAGCAGAGGTGCTTCACACCTAAATAGGGTAGGAGAGCTGAAGAGAGCTAAGGGAGATGATGTAAGGAGAGCAGCTCAAGAGAAGAGCAATAGCACGTGGACTTCATTGCCCTTACAGCTACAGTCTGTCAGACTCCTGAGCACATTCTACTTGAGTGCAGGATTTGAACCAACTTTGAAGGAATATTGCTCATGGTTATTTTGATATAAAGGAAGAAGTTCCTTCTAAGGGAACTTGGCATTGAAATCCATCTCCTAAATAGCTTAAGCTCTAGCCTGCCGCTTTAACACCTGAGTGTCAGTTTACCTTTCTGTAGCAATTAAACAGAGGACATCTCCATGGAGCTCATCAAAGCACATCTCCATTTCATGGCTCATTAACAGTAAGACACAGCGTCTCCATCTGTATCATTGCTCCCTAGACCCCATAGCAGCAGTCAGCCAAGGACCAGAGTGCCTGGGCTCCATCTCCCTCCTGCCACCACGTGCCTGAGAACCAATGCATCTCACCATTAGGGGACACAATATATTCTGGCACAGCAGGATTGCCAACACCCAGACATGCCACTGAAGTCACCTAAGAGGTGACATTCAGCAAAAGTCGGTTTTCCATTGCTTTGCTTTCCATGTGGGTAAGTTCATGGGAAAAGCCTACCCTTAAGTGATGCTACAGCTCTACAGAGTCCTGCTAACCTAATGAGCAGGTCTCAGGCAGAGATAAATACACAATAGATTTGCACAGAGCCACAGCTGAAAAGCTGACTTCAGCCTTAGCTTAGCCTCAGAGCATTAAGAGATTGTCGATTCCAGTAGAGAACACACTTGCCAGCCTTTTTTGTGCAAGAGTACAATTTAAAGAAAAAAAACCCCAAACCTCAGTAACTAGTCCAGCCACTGACAACCCAGCCTCTCTTCTGCAGCTAGCAGCAACTCAAACAATGTGAATATTTTCACTGCTGCTGGAGGCAACGTGCTGGCGATAAGGAGTTTAGCATGGCATTTATTTAGCTATTTTCAGAATGCTAATGGATTTAGAAATAAAAGCTTACCCAAGACTCAGCTGAACATGTTATGAAGCTCAGAAAACAGACTAGAGCAGCAGATCCAGATGATGTCATGTAATAGAGCAATAAAGAATTACACAACTGAAGGCAATAGATAAAAAACAGGAACACTCAGCAACATTTAAAGATGTAATAAGGAATAACCTTTAATCTTAGCTATGCACACTTGCAAAGCCCCTTGCCCAACACATCCAGTTGGATCACACAACATCCACGGACGTAAATACTTCCCTAAAACCTTCATGGCCAAGAAGAGGAGGACACCAGGCACCAGTGCAGTTTCATACCAAGCAAAAGCCCACAGGGAGCAGCGGAGATGAAAACAAGCCTAACAAAGACCAACGTTTTCCAGGCAAAGAATAGATTTTAATCAAGCTCAGCAGCAGGTTCATGAGGACTTGCAGCACAGAGAAGCTGGTAGTTGGGAGCAACCGTAACAGTATCCAGACAAGCTAACCCCCCCCCCCTTTAACACAAAAAGGGGTCATGTGCTGGGATGCGGTTCTGAAGATTCTTCACACTTTGGTATGATGACTTTCATCTCACTGAGCAGATACAATTGCTGGCAGCAAATACACAAGAACAGAAAAAAGGCCCCTCAAGTTCCACAACAAGTTTCAAAGCCCAGTGTTTTACTTGGTGCTAAAATAGATTCACATTTCGCTATGCTTGTTCAATTTAGAGTTGCATGAAAAGCCTCTTGCTTTTCTCTCCTTGAGGTGCCACCCTCCCCCAGCAGCGGGACAGTAGGGTACAAGTAGCAGGGATGTACTGGTTTTCCAAGTTAAGTGATTACAACTTGACACCTCGAGCTTTGACACTGCAGACTGGGATCAGTATTTGGTTAAAGGATGCAGTAGAAGAGGCATTTCAAGAAACATGTCAAGTCCAAGTAGCCAGCAGAGGGTTTGAGTGTGGGAAATGCAGCATCCCCGTTCAGGTCCTCTTAGAGGAGGGGCATTGCTATCCTCTGTGGATTCACCAGGAGCAGAGGGTCTCCACATACCCATGGGGTTATCACATCTGCTCAGGTCTAAGAGTCCATCACTTCGAAAGCAATGTCAATTTTAAGGAGACACTTTCCCTCCAAAATGAGTAAAGTGACAGTAAAAGCTAATGCAACAGCACAGCCCAACAGTGGAACACCACCTTGGGGCTTGGCTCATCTGTTCGGAAGGGAATGTGGATGCCAGTACCTGGTCCCTGCAGGGACTGGAGGGCCTCTTGGCCAGCCAGATACAAGAGTTTATGGTGAGCTGAAGGCCCCACTAGCAATAAAGCAATGGTAGAGATGCTGAGATTAAGTCAAGCCGATTGATGAGTTTAGTCTCACCTCTGGACAGACCAGTTCACGTCTTCACCTCCCCACCATTAGCACAAACACAACTTTCAAGCTGCAATAAGGAAGCAACAAAGGGATCTGTTTTCCCACTGTTAAGTAAAAGCCCGTAGTAGTTACCAATGAACCTCAATAGCACAGATGGGACAAAACCCTTTTCACAGCTCTTTTAGGTTGGTTGGGGGCACTAAGGGACAGGTCTAAAGCTGTCTAGCTTGCAGTCTCCTACCCCCACTAGGGAATGGAGGGACAGACTTTGGTCATTCACAGGACAGAGCTAAGGAGGTGTTAGCCACCTTCACCATCTTCCTTGGTAAGAAATGCTCTAGCTCAGAGTGGCCAGGCAGCATTTACCTCCCCCCCCCCAAAAAAAAACCCAACACAAAATCACTCAAGTTTTATAATTATAAAAGAATTCCATCCCATTCCAGCCCTACAGATATGGGACTGGAATTCTCCCATTTACAAGTGAGCCTTTCAGAGCTAATTAAGAGCATGAAAGCAGTAGCTGGGTATGCACATACTGAAGCAAAGAACATTAAAATAGCATTCTCATTAATCAAAAACTTAAATCAGCTGCTTGATGATCAGTGGCATAATAGACTGCAAGAGCCACTGCCTGAAGATACAGCCACAGTTTTTCCTCGTTTCCACACACAGGTAGGCAATGGTGGTTGCAGAGGGACCATTGCCCAGCGTGGTTTAGGATGCTGGTACACAGACACTGCCATCACTCCAGCATAAACACTAGTAGCACCTCTCAGCAGCAAATTCAAGATTTTGTAATCCAACTCCCAGACAAGGAGAGTTACTCTTCCTACTGCCAGATTAAACAAAACCAAGCTCTTTTTATGTAAAAAGCCCAGTGACTCAAACATGCATGCTATTAGATAGCACTTGTTCTTTAAAACTAGTTTGGACCAGTAGCATTTCCACCACATAGAGAACTGGATAAAGCCCTTGATGCCATTATGAAGCAGCTCAGTAACCATATAATTATATTTTTGCATGAAATGCCATGGACTATCGATGCCATCAAGGGCTTATCTACCCCCTCTGTGAATAGTGACACAGCGTAAGGCCAAGCAGGAAAGAGTCCGAAAGCATTACTAATAGGCATATTTCTTGTTCAAGCACACCCTTGCATTTCTCTTCTGTTAGTTAATGCAAATAGTCATGCTGCAAAGCTGTACCTTAAGTGTAGGTGGAGTTAACTCAAAGCTCAGGGCCTTCCTTCTTGACCTTGCATTTCAGTCTACCGTTCCGCTGTGAGCTATCCATGGCCTGTGTTGAACCAGGCAGTTTTCAATTCAGCCCAGGGCTTTCCTAAACATTAAGCAATAGGCTTCTTTCCAGCAAGGCCAAGCTCACTTTCTGAAGACGACTTCTGCAGGAGCTCAGAGGGTCTGCAGACAAACAGATCTACCTAGCTGAGAGGCCAGGCCATGTCCACCTGCACCTTCCCCACCACCAACCACCACCTCACTGGTTGGTTTTTTTTCCTCCCTCTTTAACACCAGCCACCACCCTCCATTTTCCATAGGAGGGAAGCAAGAATAAACAGTTGGACAAGCCATTCTTGAAACAGAATAGAATATTTTCAGTTGGAAGGGACCTACAACAATCATCTAAGTCCGACTGATGTGATTAAGCCTGCTTTCTGCAACCCTTTTGTAATAGGGAGAAACCATTTCAGAGCGATCTGAAGGCTTTGAGCTTTCTTTTCAGTCTTTGCAAGGCAGAAAGGGAAACTCTTCAGCATTTGGTACCCCAGCAGCAAGCTTGAAATCACCTGCCAGTCAACAAAGGGTTCAAGGAGAACCTGTTCCATAAACACTTCCAGGTAGACTGTAAGGTTTCCATGTTTCATGGCTTATATTTGTCCCATTCATATCCATAATCAAGCAGCTTAGCATTAACAGTCAGTGTTTTAATGTCAGCTCCATTGCTTAGCACAAAGCATTGGGCAGGTAGGTTTAAAGCCCGCAGTTGGAATTGCTCGCTCCAACGTTGTTGGCAGAGCTAAGCAGGATCCCAAGAGCAAACACTAAAATGATTATGGTTTCTCAGAAAACTGACCTGTGAGGAAAGCAATTGTAGACAAGCTTCAAGACAGAGGAACTGGAAAAGAACAGAACAAAACCAAGCAAGGTAGTTTTGGCTGACTGGCAGGAAAGTTTTCAACTATTAAGCCAGTTAGACTACAGTCTAGTCATCCTCTCCCAGGAGAGTATTATTCCTGCACAAACTGGAAAAACCCAAAGGTTGCCGTATAGGAAACAACCTTTTTTGTGTGTGTGTGTTGGTTTTTTTTTTTAATAGCAGAGAGTTGGAAGAAAAACCAAGTGGTTCTTATCTCTGAATTCAGTGTCTTACATCAGTCCTGTGCCAGAAAAATATAAAATTACTTTCTCATCACAGGAAAGATCCCTGCATGTAAAGGGATACAGAAGATATTCAGTGTAGGATTCACTTCCGAAACCTTGCAACTGCACAAAACTATCTAACTGCATTCAGTTGCCCAGAGAGGCGGTGGAGGCCCCATCCCTGGGAACATCCCAGGCCAGGTTGGACGGGGCTCTGAGCACCCTGCTCTGGTTAAAGCTGTCCCTGTCACTGCAGGGGGTTGGGCTGGATGACCTCTAAAGGTCCCTTCCAACCCAAAGCATTCTGTGATTCTATGATTCAGATGTGGACACCTCGAGACACCTGCAAGCTTTGCTTAACTAGACAAGAGTTTGTAACCTATCCAGATAGTTGCAACTCATACAGAAGTGAACAGGCACACTCAGCCTCGGTGCACAACACAACGCACATTTCGTGCGTCTAAGCTCAAAAGCTACAATCTAATGTTTCTGGGACTCCACCACTTAATTTTTATTTATTTTTGAGATAGCCCATACTTCATGGATTCTCCCCTTCCCTCTTCTCCACCCAATGCTGCAGAATTATATGAAATGTCTTTAAGTACTGCTGTTAGGAGGGCTCTTACCCCAAGAATGAGCAAAAACAAGTTTTATACACCAAAATGAGAAAACCCAGCCCTTATTTGCCAGTTTGAGAGCTGCATTCAGAGTTGTTCACCATGACAGACTTGTGTATGTCAAGCTGCAGATCCTGTTCTGCAGACAGCTGCAATTACACCACCTACCCCATCCTTCACATCTAGATTTTTTAGGTGTCCTAGCTCAAGATAACAAGTAGACTTCAAAAAGCCACCTACAGAAATGCTGGCACGCTATCATCCATTCAGATGGTTTCCTCTTGCAGACAGACTGGCTCCTGGCTAGGAATCCTGAGGAAGTAGGTAGAAAAGACTGATATTAAAGCAGAGAGTAACTTGACAGTAATTTCCTTCGCTGGGGAGCTCCCACATGCCCTGCCCTTTTACCAGCCTTCCAGTAAGCAAGAAGGGCCTGAAGTCCTAGGATGTGGCAAGGGATTACACCCAGAGACAGAGTAAAGGATGTCAGGAGCACAACTCCATCACAACACTATGTTTTTGGGTTTGTTTTTTTTTTTTGGGGGGGGGGGGGGGGGGGGGGGGGTGGTCAAAGTCCACATGAGTTCAACCAGTTTGAAGTATCCACAAGGATGGGTTTGTAGAAGGAGCCTCGATGCCATTTCTGATCTCTCAGCACCAGAACAACCAAAACTAGGGTGTTTGTACTGAAGGGGAATGTTCCCTTGGCACTGGTTTAACATCCACTACAGAACAACCACTTGGCCTCTAAATGAAGTAAAATATTCTTGGTAGTCTAAAGGCTTTGCTCACTCCCCCTGATGAAAATAAAGCTTTTGAGAAAAACCATGCATCTTAAATCTTCTGAAAACCTCTGGTGTCTGAGAAACTCCAACAGACTGATATGAAGAAAGGCAGCTAAGATTCAGCTCAGACTGGTCTGCAATTGCTATTCCCACAAGAGAATATTTTTACACCCTGGTAAGCTAGACAGCAGTTTGATTTTTGGGAACATTTTAGTTCAGAGCTAGAAACAACTCTATTCACAGCATTTTGTTTCCCCAAGACAGTGCCAGCCGCAGATCATTTTGTCTCTGAACATTGAGATCTTGATCTTGAGACCTGCTGGGTCTCAGATAAGTAGCTAGAATTGGAGTCTCAGAGTTGACATTATTAAACTGTCTCACACATGATGATGCTGACTGGAGGACGTCCTTAAGTGATCAAGTTTACCTTAACTCCATACTGTTTAAGATTTAAGGAAGGAGAGGTCCAATGATGCCTTTCCCAGAGCAAGAGGTTGACCTCCCATCCCCTTCCAGGTACATAACACCCAGATCCACAAAAGATACCTTGCCAAAACCCAGCAAGTCCTGCAAGTTCCTTGTTCAGAAAAGGGCAACCAGGCTGGTGAAGGGTCTGGAGCACAGGCCTTATGAGGAGCGGCTGAGGGAACTGGGGTTGTTCAGCCTGGAGAAGAGGAGGCTGAGGGGAGACCTGATCGCTCTCTACAACTACCTGAAAGGAGGGTGTAGTGAGGTGGGTGTTGGTCTCTTCTCCCAAGTAGTTAGTGATAGGACAAGAGGAAATGGGCTCAAGCTGCACCAGGGGAGGTTTAGGTTGGAAATTAGGAAAAATTTCTTTATGGAAAGGGTGGTCAAGCATTGGAACAGGCTGCCCAGAGAGGTGGTGGAGTCCCCATCCCTGGAAGCATTCAAAAAACGGGTAGATGTGGCACTTGGGGACGTGGTTTAGTCTGGTCTACCCTTGATTGGCTTAGAGTAGACTTGGTAGTGTAGGTTAATGGTTGGACTGGATGATCTTAAAGGTCTTTTCCAACCTAAACGATTCTATGATTCTATTCTAAGTTTATTTGCCTTTATACACAAACATGCCGAGCACCCATGTTGTACATTAAGCAGCTAGCAATGCTCTTCACTAAACCAATGCAAAAACATTTAGGTAAGAAGAAGTTGCATTACATATACTTCATCTCCTTGGCCACACAGCTATTTCAAGAGAGTTGTCTACCTCTACCCACCCAGGTCACAGTTGACATTAACTTTATTCCTTCAAATATTTCTTTTGCTTTCAAATCAAGCTACCAACAGGCTCTGTACTGCTGTCAGCTGGCAAAAACGGAGGGGAGCAAATCAAGGCAGCATTTAAAGGGAACGACACGGGCAGACTGCTGCTCTCACACAGTTTTGTTTTCAGCCTAGAGATACAAAGCAGATACCCACAGTGCATTTGAATAGAGGGCTTGCATGCCATTAGAAGTATTTTATTGACTATATACCAAGAACACCACAGCAGTTAACTGCCAACCATCTTCTGTCAATATGTACTCCAGGACTCCCCTCTAGCTTAGTTGGGCTATTTTGATGATTGCTACCTGAACTGTCACAGTCAAAATACTTTACTGTACTCTGAAGTGATGCTACGTGAATCACTAAGTATCGAGAGCCAGTTGTGGTCATATTGGTTGGGGTAATACTATCTCCCCAGGCCTTTTGTCACCTCCTCAGGATATAGGCATTCAGTGCCCAACAGATTGGAATGAAGATATCCATCTTGGTCTACACTGATAAATTAAGTGCTCTTGTTAGTTTTAAGAAGAAAACTTCACTAAATACTTGACCTGAGCTTGCTACCCAGCTTTGTGTATCTTCACCATGAGCAACCCTCCACCAGGCAGCCTGCCTAGGTATCATATCTGATTTCAGTCCCCCAGCAACAGACTGGAGAAGCAATTTGTGTCCTCACCAGAGACAGGCTGGTTCTGTCTCAATACCAAAACCAATTCAGGTTTCAAGCTCTACGCCAGGCAACGTAAACAAGATCTGGCAGCCCTAGAGAAGTTCAAAGCCTTATCCCTTATTGTCCAAGGTACGTGCTCCAGCTCAGAACAGTTCAGTGCAATTTGCAGTTTATTTCAGTCTATATCAAACTAATCACTGCCTAGATCTGGCGTGGGTCGAGTCACCAGACTGCTTTCAACCTCACTCATGAAAAAGGTTGAAATCACTAAGTAGCAGTGTCCCAATCCCAGAAAGCATACTGAAGTGCTGAGAGCACTTTCCTGGCCAGATTCAATAACCCGGCCAGGTTATTATCATCTGAATTTCTGAAAGACTAAGAGGTTCACCTGCTACATTTCCTCCATAAGGAAGGTTGTTATCATCAACAAGCAATAGAAACTATGAGGAAAGAGTTTAGCAAGTCCTATGAAAAACATAAGGAACAGCTTAGTAAGAGCTGGGGAAGATATCAGGATGCAGACAGCTAAAGACACAGCCCATCTCCTTACAACATCCACACACAGTGAGTGTTTCTGGCCACACTTCCTACACAAACATCCCACTAAGTTTTTGGTCCTGCAGAGAAAGCCAAGGCCTAGAGCACTGTTGCTATCGGTACATTAGCTTTGGACATAATGGGAACTGCTGGTGCAACGGGTATGGTGCAAAGCAAGAGTATCTCAAGACCTTGAGAAGCTCCTTCCACTGATCAACAAAATCTGCATCCAGCCTATCGTCCTGGAGTGGATAACAGCTACCAACAAATACCTAGACAAGAGATTTAGCACCAGCCCAGCCTATAGAGCGGCCTCCTAGGGCATCCTCCAACAAGTCTGGAGACCAAGGACTTTGAGAGTTAGAGGTGGGGCTGTGCTCCATAGTCTGCAGCACATGTCCCTTCCACAGAAGGGTTCACTCATTCTTTGAGGTCATCTGCATTTCAGCATCTCCAAAATCCTGCAGCAGGGAGCTCCAGAGCTTAGCATGCTGTCACAAGAACAGTTTCCTTTTGCTAGATTTTTAAAGCAAAAAACCTGCATAATGTGCCTCCATTTCCCACCTTTGTCTGCACTCTTCAGTCTCCTTCCTTGTGACCTTTTCCAGGTTGGAGATAATAAAACTTTTTGTTATTTCTTGTACAGAAGCTATTTTTGACCTCAGCCCTCACTGTTGCCTTTCTGACCCTCCAGTGATGCCTAGGGCTGCTGGAGGAGCAGTGCAGGCACCTCCAGATTTTGGAGCACTGCATGTTACAGGAAGACAAGCCAGGTTTAAAGGAACAAGAGGAGCAAAGACACATGAGGACACCTCTCCTTGCCTACCAGAGGTTACAGTGCTTTTCCTCCATTATGGTCTAGGTAAGCCAGAAACTTTGCACTGCACTTCCAGTGTGCAAGAAGCCTTAAATCAAAGGAAGATCAGATCATACAGTGTCATTCTGATCTTCAGCAGCACAAACAGAATTAGTGGTGGCCTGGAGGAATACAACTTTGACAGACTATTTTAGGTCAGTTAAGCAAATTTGGCTCAGTAACACAAGTTTATGTTCCACTTCGTTCTGTGAATTATGCCCCAGTAATGACACTGGAACACAATTTAATGAAGATAGAGTTCATTAACAGTGCAAGAGAGCACCACAGAGCCAAAGTCAGGAGTTAAATAATTGTCCAGTTATTATCCTAACAGAATACTTGCTGCTAACATAAAAGACTTCCAGAAGTTTGGTGCTTGAGGAAGCAGTGGCACCTCTGCTCCAAAGCAAGGTGATTTGCACAGTGATTTCATCCATCTGGATGAGGTGTTTTGGAAGGCACAAAGCATGGCAGCCCAGAAGAACAGATCAAGGAGCTCTAGGGGAAGCAGCCAAGATGTTTTAGAGGCAGGCATCCTGCAGGTAAAGGCTTCCCTATTAGAGGGAGATACACACAGACATACTTCCAATCAAGAACATCCCCAAGAACAGGCTGAGCAGGGGGTGGACCGGGGACAGGAGAAACAAGTCTTCCCACACTGTACATTTCCTACTTTTTACAGCATGGACTTTCCTATGTCCTGAGCAAAGACAGTGCCCTTAGGGTGGTGTTCCCACTGCCAGACTGTTACGCTGATGGAAGATGGGTACTGGAGTCCTGCTAAGTCGCTGGGGATGCCACATCTGTCCAAGATGACCAGGTGGCCACCAATATCCAGGGGACACCAAGGATGCCAAAAGCTCCTCTTAACACCATTACAATCTTGGAATATGGTTCGTTAGCACAGGAAAAAGCAACCCTTTCTACCTGCATCCTTTGGAGCCAGCCCCTCAGAGCTGGAAGCTCTCCATAAGTTTAAGACCAACAATTCTTGGGTGGGTTCCAAGTACTTTTCATAAACAGCTCCTGGCCAACCCAAACTCCTGAGAGTTGGCGAGGGCTGGAATCCCAACATGGCCTGCTACCTGCATACCTGCACTAGGAGTGTGAATGAAGTTGCAGAACAAGCAAGCACTGGAGCTATCCAGGGTATTCCCAAAGCCCTCCACCTCCTCCTTCATCCATCCTGCAGCTCTGCAGGGCAGAGAAACCTCATCCCCAACACATCACACCCTATCTGACCCACAGAGCAGTCATCACTTGGATACATCTCATTTTCTATTTTATCTTCATCACACTAAATAGTGAGTTTCGAAGTGACAAGAGCCAACTCGCACTAGGACAAGCTCTTGCATTCTGCTTCATAGCCTGCTAAGGACCTCTCATCCAAAGGGGAAAGCAGAAAGACATGAGCTGAGCTGATTTCCTAGGGCTAGCCTTGCCTCCATCCTCACCATCCAAAATCAGTGCTAGTTGTCAGCCCTGCCATCCCCTCTACCGGGGGGAGGCAGACCACAGCCATGGGCCACTCCACCACCTTGCCTCCTGCAGACCTACTGCTTCGTCCTAACCCAAAAGTGGTTTGGTTTTTTTTCCCCTTCACCACAGCAGCCCAAGGCTGGACCAATGCTGCAAGAGTTACACACAGGGCTGTGCCACACAGATCCTCCAAATATAGCTGGGAAAGGGCCGGCGTCCCCGTGCAGGAAGGCCCCCTGCCTCCGGAAGGAGCTCCAAGGGGAAGCACTCACTCGGCGGCTTCCTGGCTCGGCTGGCCGGGGAAGCTGTTTGTGCTGGCAGCCCCGACCGGGGGACGCCGCTGCATTTCTTCTCAGCTTGTAATGATTACCCGTGTCCAGGGACAGCCCTGAGGGCTGTGCTCAGGCATTGGGAACAAAGCCGCAAAAGATAATAGTGTCCAAAAATGGCTTGTCCTTTCAGCATCTCCTGAGGAGGTAACCCCAGCTTCTGCATGGGCTTCCCTCTACCACCAAGCTTCAAAGAAAAAAAAAAAAAGGGTTGGAGGAGATTGAGGCAGAGATAAAGCTGCATGCCCAAGTTCAAGAGGGGAATAGAGGAACAGGAACAAAATTTAGGTCTCTTCAGTCCCAGCCACGCATCTGGGTGATCCTTCCTCCTCTTCTCAATGCCCTGTGGCTCATTCCTTCCTCAGATAAGCCCGACACCCCCATCCCTGTTCCTTTATTGCCCACAGAGGGGCTGCTGCTTGGACAGAGGAGCAGCAGGGAAGAAAGCTACAGCTGAGAACAGCACATTCATTCTAAGTTTCCTGTCTCAGGGGGATGGAAGGAAAAATAACGATAATAAAAAAATAAAAGTTAAGAATTGTGTGCAAGAAATGTTTTATTACTGAACAAGTTTGTCTATAAGGCAGATCCCAATTAAGGGTGTCACTTCCAAGTGTCACAATATTCCCAGCACAAACACACTCTGCTCACAGCATTAAATTCTTAGAAATATTAAAAGTAGCAGGCACAGGAGCAGGCAGCAGGCCTTCAAAGCCTGCTCTTTAGGTTTTCAGCTATTCAGAAGCTGGAGGCACACAAAGCAGATGTGTCTGCTGCTTTTAAGCAGTAACAGGCTTTAAGGTGCTGGGGGAAGAAAAAAACCCAACCACAAACAGGCTGGGCAATTTCCAAACATTTCCTAGATCCAAAGAGGTCTAACCAGATGTAGACAGAAGGAAGTGCTCTGAAGAAAGGCATCTACAGCTAGTTCGGTCTTCATTTAAAATTGCTCTCCAGATTTCCCACAATTTTTGTAGCCTTTAACCCAGCATCGGCAGCACTAGCTGACCTTGGAGAAATGATTTGGGCTTCTCCTCATCGCCTCCAGAGCAAGGGACACCAGGGCTGCCAGCGCCTTTCTTGACTCCTGGTTATAGCCTTGCCTCTGGATGGGTCTCATCCACCTCCACGGGTGTTTCTCCTCTTCTCTAGCTGGAACCAGATAAGCTGTCTGGTTATTTTCCTCTTGGTAAGGTCTCCAAGGGAAACCAGAAGTCTCTTAGACAACCCAAGAGTGTTTTTTCTAGAGATAGGAACCAACGTGCAGTCCGGTTTGCTCCCTCACTTTGTTAGTGACAAGTGTTTCACATCCCGCTCCCCCTTGCTCCTGGGGTGGCCAAAGCCAAGCTGGCGACCGAGGCCGTTTCAGGAGGTAGCTGCACTTTAATGCAGTCTGTAGCAAGGTCACACATGGTAAACATCTTGAATTTGTCAAAATGGACTTTGCTACATCGAAAAGACCCCCACAGTAGCATAAGAGTTTCTCTTCAGAGAGAGGCACTCTGCAAAACCACTGAGAAAGCCACCATTTAGCAAATGGATTTCTGCATTGCACTCAATGCAGTCATTCTGCTGTGCCAGACTAGTTTTGTGCCGCAAAGTTAACTCTTCCAGACAAAAGGGGGAACACTGAGCGGGTTATGACTTCCTTCTGTTAAGTCATTTAATAAGAAAGGAAACCCCAGCAGAATACACAGCACAGCATGTCCTGCACCATCGGATTCCTGTTCTGCACATCTTGAATTTGACTGAATTTAATTGCAGAGTTCTGCTTTTTCTCCTAAAAGAACACTTTAGAGAGCTGACATCTCCCAGCATGAGCGCCTTTGAGTGTCAGAGGCTTTTCTGGGGATGTCATGTTTGTATAGCCAGAAAAGCCAAGGGCAGCATGAGGAGGAACCCTGACCACCATGCAACAACCATGCTTTTGTGAGCCAACAAAATGAAGTCCAGAATGGGTATGTATGGTCTGCTCTGCTCAGTTCTGGCTAGCATTCCTCTTGGCCTTGCTATGACATCTGTTGTTTCATAGCAAAGTCTCCTGTGAGATTACACACGTGATTTAGCCCTTGCAACCTTGCCAACCTCACACATCATTATCACAGCCATTTCTCATGCCGCCTCTACAACACCACCTTAGCCTACAGGCTTGCAGTATGATTTGGCCAAACCCATAAGCAGGATCGCTCGACAAAAAGCCCTCTGAAGTGGGCCTGAACTCTTACCCTTTTGGATTGCAGATGGATAAGTTCTGAGTTTGCTTTCACACACTCCAAGTTAAAAGTTTGTCAGATGTGAAACCGGACACTTAGCCAAAAAGAGTTGCCAGAGCCCCAGTTCAAAAGGCTCTCAGATCT
Source organism: Pelecanus crispus (assembly GCF_030463565.1). Classification (NCBI taxonomy): domain Eukaryota; kingdom Metazoa; phylum Chordata; class Aves; order Pelecaniformes; family Pelecanidae; genus Pelecanus; species Pelecanus crispus. The sequence continues at coordinate 84,735,840 of NC_134646.1, forward strand.
GCTATAAATTGCCAAGCTGTGTCTCAAGAGAGAGAGTCTGTAGGGATTAAACACTCAGTGCCTCCGAAAAAGATAAATTTGTTCTCTGGTTGTGACTTGGGGTGTTTATCCCAGGGGTTAATTTTAGATTTTTAATAGGCAGAAATTACTCATGTGGGAGATTTCTTAGGTGGGTTTTGCAGACACAGACCTATCTTACAATCCAGCATGACCTTTGCAGTACTTTAAGCTTAAGAAGTTCTAATTTCAAAGAGTTGTTTTGCATTGCATCTCAAAGACTACTTGATCTTAGAGGTCTTTTCTAACCTTAATGATTCAATCCAAATGAACTTTAGAATAGAATGGAAAGAGACACTATCACCAGAGAAGATAGAAGGAATGCTTTAGGCTAACACATCTGGGTGCATTAGTTAACTGAGGGCTCACGCAAGATGTGCAGCCACAGGCAGCTCATCCCTCTTGCACTCTGCAAGGGCGATGCCCCATTACAGAAAAGTCGTCTTTAACAGAGCCATCCTCCCTCATGCTGCAGGTGAGGAGTGCTTGCAGGCAGAAGAGGGCATCCCAAAGCCACACCAGCACTGCTAGAGGAGATGTGCAAGTGGGGAGAGGAACAGGGAACACCTCTGATCCACCTTACAGCGCCTGAAGCGCACAAGCCACAACGCTGATCCCTTCTCCCACAGCTTCCCTAAAAGATGAGGGACCAGAAGGCCATGTGTATTATTTAAGAGAAGGAGAGCCCCAAATGGCTGACACCATTGAGGAAAGAGCCGATTTAAGAGGATCAGGATGGTTTTGGTTAGCAGATTCTTGCTGCAATGACCCACAGGATGAGCCAAAGGCTCAGCTACCCACAGGGAATTTCAGATACCTAGGAGAGGTTATTTTGAGTGTTATGTAATAGATATATGGCCTTGCCCTAGGGGGACCCTTAAGTCAAATTCAAGTGATTAGATGATACCAGTATGTCTATATTGACATAATGCCTGGTAACATAAGCAGGTATTAGAACGTTGTTTTAAACACCAACTGCCCCTCTCTTCCACTGGCAAACACACTCATTAAAGGTCATCACTAGTGGTTGTTCAACACAAAACTTACTGGGGTATTGTGATGTTAGTATGTCACCTCCTGAGCAGACTTACTTCCTAACTTTGGAAGCATTGTTACCTCAGATAAAAGTGACCAGAGCAACTAGAATGATTTTAACCTTCAGACTTCTAAACCCACCTATATGGAGAGACCTACAGGCAGTAACAGAGTTGGTTTTGGGCAGATAGACTAGCTGGTGGACATTATTGACCTTTTCATGTTGAGGGCATCCATGGACCTGCAACTGAGTGTGCTGGATTGTCCACAGTTTGTGAACAAGTCAGAGTTATTAGATGTATTAAAGATGTTTTTTCTTCCCATCCACTCTCATCTGCAGTGAAAGCAGACTTGTAAATAGTTCAGTGTACCATGAACCACTATTTATTTTGCAAGAGGTTTTAGGCAAAATAGAGTGGGTGTTGACTGTTTTTATCTCTTGCTCTGCTTTTGCTAGTACTTGGACCAAGAAGACCGATTGCATTTATTCATAGTAGGACAGCATAAAAACCCATCCTACCATAGATTCATTTTTAATCTGTCAGTGTCAGATTGGCTCTTAGTTGGACTCTAGATGCAGCTAAAGCCACACGCATATGGTATGTTTTATCTGAAATTGTACTACGGATGTATTTCATGCTGCCCTTCCATGTGGTCATCCAGCCCCGTGGTCAGGTAGAGACCCTGTCACCCCACCTCAGAAGTAACTCTGTGTGAAGAGCTGCTGGATGGCTTGTCACCCTGGGGTGACACAAGGTTGCTCTTTCTCATCTGTCATGGTTTAACCCTAGCCAGCAACTAAGGACCACACTCTATCCCAGCCAAAACCAGCACATCACCCCATGGTGAATATAAAATATAAAGCTGGGAATATAAAAGAAATACTCTTTGCTTTTATACACTCAAGCAACAGCTAAGGCTTCAAAAGCCTCAAAAGCTGGTCAGAAAGGAAAAGCAAGTCCAAACTTGCAGTGCTGCTCCCCAGGACACCACCATTTTCAAGGTTCCCCTCAACTCTTCACACAAACACGTTCCGTATAACTAAAGTTGCAATCAAGTAAGAACCCAACAGCCAAAGGCCTTGTAAGGGTTACAGAGGATGCACATACATAGTTGTGTTTCTATATCCAACCTTTAAAACAGAGGTCATTAAATAGGCATCAGAGACAGCATGCCCCACCCTACATCTGCCTGCCGTCACTGGAGCCTTAGTTGCTCTCCAAATTCATATTTCACACTACAAGTGGTGGTCGAGCAATCATCCAAGCAAGCAAATAAACTTGCATTCTTCTCCAAGACACACAACTACCCTCCTCCCCGGATGCATATTTAAATATCAAAAGCAGTCTATCCTTTAAGACTCTTCCAAAAACATGTCATTCTCACATTCTCTCATCTGCAAAGCTGGAGAGACCAAGTGGCCATGGCGCACTCATGACATTTGAACACTCTCCAGCTGATTTTTATCTGCATGTGAACCTTGAATTACACACAAAGCCTCTTCTCCTCCAAGAGTCCTTGTGCTGCTGCACACAGTGCCTACATCACACCTTCCACCATTTTTGGCAGAAGGCAACAATCATCATCAACATATCAGGATCCACCTAACTGTTCATGCAGCATAGGATGACAACCGTATTCTACCAGAGATCCCACAGCTTGCCAGCAGGCAGAACTCAGCTGGAATTTGACCAGGGATGAAGTCACCCATCTCCCAGACCACGCCTTGGGATCTCTAGTAGAAGTTTTGCAAACACGTTTTACCAAGGGACGCCACTTCCTCTGCCTCACAGGGAAATACTTATGTTGCACAGACCCCAATCCTCTAAAGAGCTTCTGTTGAACTTTTAATACACAACATCAATGACACAGGTAGCAGCAAGTACACCGAGTTCAGAGCATTTACTCAAGGCGTTGCAGGATTGAGGCATTTGGTTTCTTGACATTCTATGCATGAACTCTGATTAATTTGCAACAGAGCTGTCACCTATTGCCTTTTGAAGGTGAGATCAAAACTATTCCTATTTCTAAGCAATTAGGCTTTCCTAAGAGGCTCAGCTTCCAACTTCTTTGTTTTCAGAGTCAAGTATCATTCCTGTTCAACACTATCCCTGCTCTTAAAGGACTGGCTTACATCAGGGACATCATAATTAATGAGGCTCCCAGGCGAGGTGCATGTATAGCAAGAAAGAAACACCTTAAACAGATTCCTGAATATAAAAAAACCCTATATCTAAATCAGTAAGCAATACACCTTCTAGGGGGTAGACATTGGAGTGGACAAAGGATGTATCTCAGAGACAGTGAACAAGATGTGGGAGACCCATGGCACACAGGAAACCCTGGCAGAGTTGAACAGGAGGGGTTGGGTGTTTGATGATGAAGAGTGCCACAGATGAAGATTAAGCTACACTTAGCTCAGGTTGATAGTTAGCTTCACACATCAGAGGCACATTTCTAGTTCTGTAGGGAAGCGACAACTTACTGATGTATCTGCCAGCATGAAGAGAGATTAATTCCTCCTTTCAACTAATAGCAGTTAGAGAAAAAGCAGAGAGGGACTTTTGGTGCTATAGTACCTCCACAGAAATCAGCAATGAGAACAAGGTACACTTGAGATGTGTAAGTATCAGCACAAAAATACAGCAGGAATTAATGATGAATCTGTCAGCTTGCTAGAGCAGCTGAAAAATGCAGTGTTTTCAAGAAGGGAAAAAGATAAACCAAGCTAACAAGGCACCAGTATCAGATGACAAGACAACACTGAAGTCATGGAGATGAAGAAAAAACAAAACCAAGATGTGTAATCACTACCCATATTATCCTTCGTTCAGGAGAAAGGAGCTGTCACCCACAAATGCACAGTGCCGATGAACTGATGAGGATGCCAGTTAAGCTAAAACCCTCGGTAGTCAAAAGAAATCTATTCTTCCCCTCTGCCGAAGGAGGTTTGCTTAAGAAAAAGGTTTTTGCTTATTTAAAAGCAACTTAAGCAAAACAGATAACATCCTCACACTGCTAGTCTCTAACTTTGTATTTCGGCAATTCTAGTTATAAACCCTTATCTGCTGGGGGAAGAATCCACATCACAGTGTGGATACATCCCTTCCCTGTAGTACATTTCTCGGTCTCTGGTACACCATGTACAATTAAATATATCCACATAGAAGAATCTGAGACAAGAGCTACAGCTGAAAATTACTCAGGAAATAGTCAGTTTAATAGAAATCTGCCTCAGAGAATTAGTGCTCATCATTTCAAGCTTCCTGTGCCTGTCTGTCTTGGTCTCCTTACTAGATATGTGTCACACTTGGGCTACATAACTGCCTGCCAGACACCCATCTTCTACTGTTTTAGGTAGCAGAGGACTCACAGACGCATCACATTCATTTTCTGCCAATAGCCAGAAGTTTTATTTCCTAATAGTTACAGTAGAATTTAGTGCACACTCAAGTACTTTTGAGATATAAAGTGTTATTTAAGTGCCATCATGAAGTACTCAAAAAAAAAAGCCAGCCATTTTAAGAAAAGCAAAGATAATTCAGCAGGAAAAATCATTTAGGTTTCTTATAAAGAAAGGGTCTCTCTTCATAGAATGGTTTGGGTTGGAAGGGACCTTTTAAAGCAAGTGCCTTTCCAGCAGAGGTATCTTATCTGTACAGTTTTCATGCCCTAACCATCAAGATGGGAGTCATACATACATTTAAACAAAATGCAGTGGGAGCAGTACTACAGCTTGTCATAGCTTTTCAGCCAGCCTAGATCTTCAGTACCAGAAACAAAAAAAATCTTGTCAGAAACAAGTATTTAATGCTTTGTCAGCAGAGTTTCCACCATTCAAGTTAACTGTTTCTCTACTCTGCATAAACAAAATTATTCCTTGCCCGTCCTTATTCTTATCCTCTCCTCCTCCCCATACTACTGTGCAACATGGAAGCATGGCGAGGTGTACCACACCGACTCCCTACATGGCAGGCCCACCAAGGGGATGAACGATTTTCAACATTCACCTTTGCCACCAGCATCCAAGCATTTGTGTCTGGGCCATGCTTTCAAACTTGAGCTGGAGCGTTGCTCAGTACTGCGTAGTTACAGGAATCACCTCTTTCAGAGGGGTGTGGATTCCCCAGTTTAACACCCGACAGTGATGGAATCTGATGCCCAAAGCCCTCAAGCTGATCCTACGCTGCTTACCCTGAAGCCAGGACAAAGCCAGGCTCAGATTTCAGTACCTAAACTCCTTGGCTGCTGTGCCTTGTAGCCCTACTTGTTTTTCTATTAGATTATATCATACAACTCCAATACACAACAGGTAAAAGATGAGCATGAGGACTCCTTTCCTTTGGGAGGGTGAAAGGCTGAAGCAACGCAACATTTCAAATGCACTATTAGCAGAAAGCCTCTGAAGCTGCACTATCTGGTCAGCTGAAGTCCTAGCCAGTTTCTAGGCACAGAACAGGATTTTCAGTAGACAAGAACTGGTCCCCAAGACCAGCTTATAAGAGCTAGGAAGCAGGAGAACTTGCTATTTTTCTTGTTAATCCCATTGCTTGTTACCATAGAGCTCTGTTGCTAGTTCAGTGCTGTTCGCCCACGCCAAGCACTGAGGAACATTATTACAAGCAAGACCCTTCAAGGGCTTATCGGGGAGATATTGAGCCCACCTGTCCTGGTTTCAGCTGGGATAGAGTTAATTTTCTTCCTCATAGCTGACATACTGCTGTGTTTTGGATTTAGTTTGAGAATAACATTGATAACACACTGATGTTTTAGTTTTTGCTAAGTACTACTTACTCTAGAGTCAAGGACTTTTTCAGTTTCCCATGCTCTGCCAGGTGCACAAGAAGCTGGGAGGGGGCACAGCCAGGACACTGCCCCAAACTGGCCCAAGGGCTATTCCATACCATACGGCGTCATGCTCAGTATAGAAACTGGGGGGGGTTGGCTGGGAGGCTGTGATCACTGCCCAGGGACTGGCTGGGTAGCAGTCAGCAGGTGGTGAGCAACTGCATTGTGTATCACTTGTTTTGTATATTATTATTATTTTCCCTTCCTTTTCCTATTAAACTTTTTATCTCAACCCACAAATTTTACTTCCCCCCCCCCCCCCCCAATCCCACTGGGGAGAGGGAGAGTAAGCAAACAGCTGTGTGGTGCTTAGCTGCCTGCTGGGTTAAACTACAACACCACCCAAGATGCCAAGAGCCATTTAAGTTTCCATCAAACATAGCTTGAATTTGAAGTGACCAGTTAGTGGGGTGAAGGGGGAAAGCTGGTGGTCAACTTGATTCATCTCAATGTTTGACACCCATGTTAATCCCAGGTTGCATATCAAACACTCAACTGCTTTTAAGGCTCAGAGCACAAGAAGCTTGGAAAGTACTGCGGAAGGCAAAAAATACACTGATGCACTTCAGAGGAGATGTAGGGCTTCAGTTTTAAAGACAGTAGTTGTGCACAACAATAGCCTCACTACCATACCCAAGCAGCCAAAGCTTCAGGGAGCATTGAGGAACAGTTCTTCTGATGGGGGTGGAAGCAGCCAAATTGACAGAAAACAAGACCACTTCAGTAGACACAGATCACTCACTGCAGTTCATCTTCTCTGTTCCAAAACCCAGTGCCCTGTCCTGTTGGCTACACCATGTCTTGCTTTCCAGCATCAGCCAGCATAATTCAGGCCTGGGAAAAAGGGATCTAGAGATGTACGGAAAGGATTACTCACATGTCAGTATGTCCTGGTAAGGAAACAGAAGGGCAACAAGTCCAAGCATAGAAGATCCAGGCAGAGGTCCCTCACGCTCCAGTACTATAGATATAGCATAAAAAGAAGCAGCAATGGTAGAAGAGGAACTCCTAGTATGGTAGACACCAGCTGAGCATCACAACTACTGTTTATTTTTTCATTCTTCCCCCTTTCCCATCCAGGCTGAGGAATAGCAAGGATCCTCCAGTGCCTGTGGAGAGTCTGGACTGCAGAAGTTACCAACATGCTACAGCCCTTACACAAAAGATGGCCAAACCAATGGGGGGGGTGGAAGGAAAAAAATTGAAAGACTTCAAAAGCATCCTCTCAAAGCATGCTGTAAAGCACCAAACAATACACCATAACCCCTACACCTGGGCAGCCAGACAGCAAAAGCCCCAGAGTACTCTGCATCTCTCCTCCTCAGCCCCCAAAACTGGATAGCCCCCTTGCAACAGAGTTATCTAACACACATGCATTTGTGCTCACTGTCGCGGAGCTCACACACAGATGTCAGACTAGACAAATGCCGCTAACCTCTCACAGGAAACATCCCCATTGCAAGGCGCTCGCTTGAACAGGTCACACAAACACACCGCGAGACTGCCAGTAAGAGAGGCCAAGGAGCAAGTCTCAAGACCCCAGACACTGGTACGACATTGATAAAAATACATTAAAAACAGTGAAGTCTGCCAAGTCCAGCCTTCCATTTGAAGAATCACTAGATCAACACCAGGTTTATTCCTTAAGATACAGTAGGAGATGAAGTTTTTTAAAGCTGTTGAATCACACCCATTCTTAAAAATAAATCAACTATTAAAAGACACACTGCTTTAGAGATACATATTCCTCATTGTCCTAATTACAAAGTTGGCTGAACGCAGCTCTTTGAAAAATGAAACACGGCTGTTGTCATGCTGTTTCAGCAGGGTGGTGTGTCAGAGGAAGTTCTCCAGCAGACAATGTTCTTTCAGGGTCTGATTGTATATCTAAGGGAGGGCCACATGGCCCCTGACCCCTGAAATGCATCCATTAAAGAAAATAGACTCGCAAGCACACAGTCACTTCCATTTGTCTTTTGTGCTATTGTGGTAGATTCAAGAACACTGAGCTATTTAAACAGGAATGATGTGGGGTCTGTGGAGGTCTGCGCAAGAGTGTGGCAAGTCTGAATTAAATCCTTCATGTTCTTAGGAGAATTCAGCAGGACTTGAGATTTTTTTTTAGGACACTTTTTAAAGAGATAATCTTCCTTCCAAGACTGCATCTTTAGACAATATTAAGGCTGCCTAACCCTTCCCAGTACTGTTTTCAGTTGCTTATAAATTCACCAAGTCCTGGCTGTTCAAGATAGGAGTTTGCATGCTAGCCGGGTCTGCCTCGGGCAGAGTTGTTTTGGAACATGTGAATTCAACTGCTTCTCAGAAAGCAGCATGGGAATAAACACATTGTTTTGTTCAATTTCTGGTGACTTTTTTTTGAAAAGCCTTGGACCCATGATTTAGAACTGGGACTTTAATGAGCAGGGGATAGCTTTTTGTGTCAAATTTAATTTTTGTCATCGATGAAAATCTAGGCAAATTATAAGCCTTTTGAGGGGTGGAGAAAAAGCAACTAAATTGCATATGCTCAACAACCCTTAGACTTTAGAATTTAAGACTTGAGGGTTTTGGCTTTTCTCAGTAAAATTGGAAGCAGGTATGGGGCAAGCAGACAGTAATGAGGAATAGGAGCCAGTAAAAAAAAAAAGGAAGACAAAATATGTAGCAGCAGGTGATATACCAAGAGAACTGGTGACTGAAAGAGATTCAAAACCCAGGTTTGAAGCCAGTGGGTCAGAGTATCAGCTTGAGAAGACTGAGGAGTTGTAACAAGGGACAGTGTCAAGACAGACATGGTAAGAAATCTACAGGCTCCACCAAAGGATGTGCCTTCCTATATCATGGCAGGGATCCTCATTTCACTTATTCTCCTTGTCAGGAGAGCTCAGCTGGCCAAACCATATTTTGCATCTCTAGTGCTACTCAGCAGGAAAAGCCTTTTGCTGTTGGAAGCTCTTGTTACGGAGCAGAGTCTACCCAGCAGCTCTGGAAACGCAAGCCTGCTGATGGACAGCAGTGACACCAGAGGCACACTGAGAAAGGCTTTCACAGTAGCAGGCAGGAATTAGCTTCTGCAAGTTTTTCTTATTTTGTGAGTGAAAGAGCGTAAGTCAGTCTTTAATTATTCAACCATAAAACATACGGTATTAGTTCCATTACGCTGTGCTTTAGAGCACTGCTTTTGTGGCCTGCACGTTTAACAATTTGGCATGAGGTTGGGTGTTACGCTCAAGGGAAACAGACCTGAAACAGTAGTGTTTGCTAAGCCTTATTCAACATTTGTATAACCTTATATCTTGTTATTATTGAGTTTGCCTTTATGTTTTGGAACAGAGATGGAAAAGCTTGAGCTACAGTCGCATCTTGCTGCATGAAGTCGACAACAGACATTTCTACCACCATAGATACAGATTGCTCCAGAGATTTCCAGCTCTAGTGAGGGGGTCTACACAGTACCAAAAGACCGAAATCAGTTGTACACTAGCCATGTAGGGTTCACAGGTTATAAATACAACTACCCAGTTAAGTGCCTGGCCATCTGATGTCTAGAGCATTCAAGTGAAGGATGCATCTCCAATCCTAAGCTTATATCAACATCAACAACGTGTGCACAAGATTCAAAGCAGTCTACTGCTATTCACGTGGCAGAGACTGTATGAAGGAAGATGAGATCAGAGTTCTGACTCTTCAGAGAGGCTTCAAAGTCTAGGAACACCAATGACATTTCCTGCTTAAAATGAAACTCTGCTAATGCAACTGCAAAGGCTTTATTGCAGTATTTGAGAATTTCACCATTTGGTGGTGAAAGCCAAGTATACCTGCTTCTAATCAATGGCATACCAGATCTTTAAAGCAGAAAATCTACCCATGACCAAAAGTAACATACCACCTCTTTCTGTAGAGATTGTTTCCTCAGTTTATTGAATCTCACTTTTGAGCTGAAGAGGAAGAATTCTGTCAAGTGTTTTGAGGTTTATGTTAGAAGCATAAGCAACTAGAGGTACACATTATGCAAACTTAAACTCAGTTCTGGCCCCAGCAGCTCTGCCTTCCCCTTCCATCAGCCCACACTCTTAAGAAGGTCAATTTTATATGCTTTTATCTTGTTTTTTCTAGCCCTTGCCAGCTTTCCATCCACACAAAGTTTTTCATACCTTATTCAGGGTACAATAAAAGCATCTGATAGCATCTGAAAATGAGGCAGAAATGGATCTGTTACACTGCTTTATTGCATTAATGGCTTGCAGAAAGGTAATGAAGCTTGGCCAGAACAGGAGTCTACCCCTAAATGTTACCCCTTGCAGTTCAGTTTCACCATTTGCAAGTTCACTTAGCGTCTACCTACTGAGACTAAAAAAAAAACTTGTTTACAATGGGTTTGCTTTCATAAATAAGCTTGCTGTTTTTTTTTTTTCTTTTTCCAATCCCAAACCTAGGCAGAGTCCTCATTAGCAATTCTATAACCCTACTGTGCTTTAAACAGCTGTGCTTTTAGTGCAAGATAGGTTGAACTGTCATTCTCCCAATCTCTGCCAAGCCAAGTGCTTGTTAGTGGTCTCAGCTCAGACCCAAATATGTCAAAACAACTTCGACTTGTTCTGCAAGATCATCCTTATAACTGCTGGGCACAGCAAATCCCTTTTTAAAACCTGCCTTGTAAATTTAAAGGTAATAACAAGACTAGCAGAAAGGTAAAAGGGACACCCTCAGAACCCAATGCTATCAAGCTAGAGAATACATCTCATCCAGTTAAGATGATGATCTCTTAGCTTTCCAACTATTGGGAGTAGTTGGGATGCTGCTTTCACTCCACAGGCTTTTTCCACAAGATGTTTCCTCAGAAGATCCTGAAGCCTCAGCTCAGCTTCTTTCTTAAGATTCCCAATCCATCCTCAGGGATCAGTTCTTTATTTGCAGTGTTAAGAGCCTTCTAATTAAGCTTTAAGGAGTCCAACTTAAGTTCCCCATGTATGTTACATTTCTCCCACTTAAACTTGATCTTTGGTTCAAGTGCTGCTCTGCCCAGATCCAATAGCTCCATATTTGACATTAAGAACAATCCTACACCCATCCTCTCATCCCAATATGAGTCACAGCAGCTCATCGCAACCTTTTCCGTACTGGAAGGGGATTGAGCAGCAGGTGCCAGGTCCTTTGCCTCCAGCTGTGTTTTGTTTTAGCACAGTCTCATTAACCAAGTTTGAACTGCAGAGGTTTATGAATAGATGAGTTAAACACCACTACCGCTTCCTCTGTGCTCATGCGGTAAGCTCCTGAAAGCACGCTGTCTTGCAGGACAGACAGCTGCAGAGCACTTCCTTTGCTTTCTAGTTTCTTAGAAGGGCACTGCTACCCATCTTAACATCCTAATCATACAAAGTTATCTCAGTCTTGAGAATAATCTCACCCACATCCACTTTCACTTTTTCTTACAGAAACTGACATTGCCCTAACAAGTGGGGAAACTAGTTGACACCAATATTGGGGAAGGTTCAACTCTCAGCTCAGCTACATGCTGTTTCTGGTTTTACATGTACTTGTGTGCACACAAGGCTTTGCTTCAGGAGATTCCAGCCAGCCCTCCCAAACCTGGAGAGTCTCTTGGGCTCATCCACCTGCCCTCACGTCTTAAATAACCTGGATGTATCCTGTTTTCCTGAAGCAACAGGAACATGGCTGTGTCTCCACCAAAATATTCCTCTTCCAAACTGCTTGTTTTTCCTACAAGCCAGTATCCTTAAACCCAATTGCACAACTGTTTTGTGCACATGCTCCAAGATCAGAGCGAACAAGTTTTCGGGGTGGATTGCACCCACTCCCAGCATAGCTTGCTGCCCATCCCATGTCAACTATGCTACACTGCGAGCCAGTTCTGCCATCCTGTCATGTACCATCATTCATCATGAGACATGCCAGCCAAGGGAAAAAGGTTCAACCGTACAGAATTAAGGAGTTTGTCAGAGTAAAAGTTTAATACAACTGTGCTCCTTCCAGTAAGCATTATCTAATGAGACAACAGTGCTCTGAACACTCAAAGGGTGGCCTCCAACCCTCCCCTACGTCAAGGAACTAGGGAGAGGGGGCTAGTTAGAAGTGGCTACATAATCTAAGTTGCACAGGACTCTAGTATTTGAGACTAGCACAAGATAAACAAGTGTTTCCTTGAGAAGCAGAACAAAAAGTCAGCGACTTAGATTTATCCCTGGATTCAAAGTCACAGCTGGATTCTTCAGCATGCACTATAGTGCAAGGAAACTCCTTTAGCAGGGATGCTAGTTAGTTATTTCCCTCTGTGTGCCCCTTTTCTTTTAGTCTTGTAAAAGCTTTGAGATCACCTGTCAAGTTTGGCTATAGTTAGTTGTTAGAGGAAGGACACACGTGGTACCATCACATAAAATCTAGCTTCCTTTAGGGAGGAAAAGCAGCTAAGAGCACAAATACTCAGTGCAGAGACTACAATAGATCTTGGAGTGACAAGATCTGGATGCAGACAGTGATGGAGGCTCAATCAAGTTTGATTCTTCAAGGACTGTGACAGCTCACGGTTCACACAAGTCCAGGGGAACATTTCTGAGGACAAAGTACCTCATCCAGTCACAGCAACAGCTTGCTAAGACTTTGACATTTATTTTTATTTCAGTTTGAAATAAAAGGCATCCCCAGGCTGAGCAAGCTGTCAGCTACAAGCCTCCAGCACACAAAGCAGCCATTTCGTCTCCACTGCACAGGACATCACCATGCTGTTTTGTTATTACAAACTCATTTCTTAATTCCCTTATCCTGGGGGGAGGGGGATGCCAGTGGGCTGATAGGGCCTGAACAGCCCAACCCTCCTATTCATAGGAGATACATTCCTGCTTTTCAAGAGAAGAATGGCTAATTTGAAGGGAAGCTATAAGTGCAAGACATAGGAATCCAGAGATTAATAAACCAACAGCCTCTAGGATTAGTCCAAGGATCATTTTGCACAAGCAGACATAAAAAGATATTGATGTACAAGCATGTTTGTGTAGATGTGTGGAGGCTCTGACTGTTCAGATGTCAGACTCCAATCCAAGACCTTACTGCAAATAGATATTGTCATCAACACCGGCAGACCCAGACATGTTGGTGGGGGGGACTGGTATCTTCTACCATTTCTGCCTCAGGCACCAGCTGCAGTACTCTGCCCCATTCCCCGGAGCAGAGGGAAACTGTAGCTGAATCCATCAGTAAGGGACAGGAAAAGGAAGTTTTGGGACTGTAGCAGTGTCACGGACAAACACTGGGAGAAACTCTGTATTCTAAAGAAAAAAAAAAAGGAAAATCCCTGCACTCACTTGTTTTACCTTTGGCTGCTGATTTAGCAAGATGACTTAGCTGTCTAGCTTATTAAAAAAAACAAACCAAAACAACCCCAAACCAGTCCTGAGGACAGCTTCAGCAGACATACAGCCTTGTCTAACTGTTCTGTTCTAGGGCATGTTCCTCAGCATGCAATAAACCAGCCATCCCAGACAGACCTATTTTGAACCACCACTGAGTACAGGCAAATACCCCAATGCCTGAACTACTCCCATCAGAGCAGAGCTGGACCCGGAGCAGGACTTATACTAGTCTGACTTCCTAACAAAAAATAAGCACCAGCAAACTTTAATAGACATGTGTTTAGACATCTTGTTAGGACAATAACAAACATTTGCATAATGTTGTTGAAATCCTAATGAGATGTCAGATACAGACACTGGTGACTTGAAAGAAGCATCTGTCATGCCAGAGTTACCACCAGATTAGGAAACAAGGCAGGGCCAAGGCAGAGTTGCCACATTAACAAGCCTGGCCACATACAAAGGAATCCAGGAAATCACCCAAAGATTCCCCTGGTCTCACTGCCTCCACAGGTGAAAGCCTTCAACTCAAAAGTCAACAGGCTAATTGCCTGGAGAAGCCAACTTTTTTTAGTGCTAAAGCAGCAGCTGGTGCATAAAGTTTTATACCTTTCAATTATGACTAATCTGAGAGCTGATACCAAGCTACAGCCCATTTGCTGTAGACTTAAACCTTTTATCACCTTAATGCAAGACAAGAATGAGCCTGAGCATCAGTTTACCTCCCTCACAAGCAAGTGCGTCATCTCCCCTAAAGGAATAGAGGAGGAGGTGAGTTATTTGGGGAAATACCAATATTTAAAACTGGTAAAAGAATGTAGCGATACCAGGAGATGTGGGGTGGTTACTGTAATTCTTGAAATATCTTGGAGGATGCTATCAGCCACTTTTTTGATCTAACAAGATCCAGAGAAACAGCTAAAGCTGTGGGTTTGCTTATCATGGATGAGGGGTATCTCAATAGGACATCTCCTTTTGACACAGACACACATGGACCAGGTTGCAGCAGGGGCACACTTTCCTTTCAAGCAACCAAAAGCCCATGGTATTTATCTCTAGGTCAAGGCAAAGGAGTGTCACTACCATTCCTTCTGCAGATTCATAGTAAGATTTAAGCTCCTACTTGTCTGATCTTACCCTATTTTGTGTTCTGCCTTTTCTAGAGCAGGAGGAACTTTTGAAGAGATAACCAACCAGTAAAGCTACACTCCCCTTGTACAGTGCTGCGAGACTTTTAACCACTGCCTTAGAGCAAGCATCTCTAACAGTCACTAGAAGTCAACACAAAGCCAAATTCAGATTTCCTACTTGTCAAACAGAGGTTGCTTGAGATGTTGTCAACGTGCTAGTTCTGGCCTCAGGAAGCAGTGGACTTCCCCTTGCATCTTCAGCCATGGCACTGTCAGCTATCATGGCTATAGAAGCTCTTCTATAACTTTATGGCAACTCCTTCCCTCTGTTCAGCACTGATGAAACCATGTCATGAGTGCTGCATCTAGTCCCGGGCTCTCCAGCACAAGAGATGAAGTGAAGCCAGCAGAGAAATACCAGAACAACCAGGGACTGGAGTATACAGTGTATGAAAAGAGTGGGAGAAACGGATCTATTCAGCTTGGAGAAACAGTTAAGGAGGTATCTCATTGCTGCATACAGCTGCCTAGCATAGGGCAATAGAGAAGGCAAACTTCAGAGATGCACAGTAACAAATGCTAGCTGTAAAAATGATAATGCCACCTCAATAATATTGTGGGGGCTTTTATTTCTCTCTTAGTGACAGTGTTCACGCACTGAATTGGGATCCTGGGGAGGTGGGAGAATCTCCTATCCTTGGAGGTACTCACAGCTTGACTGGACAGAGCTCTCGGAAACCTGACCTAGCTTTAAAAGCCACTGATCTTGGGGTAAAGCATTGGACTGGAGACCTCCAGACCTCCTTTCCAACCTCATTTATTCTACAATTCAAATTTAAATTTTTACTAATGTAAGACTGCCAGTCTTTTTGCTCAAGAAATAAAAGGCACTTTCCCTCAGGACAGCAGCCACACAGGCAAAGCACAATTCCACTCCAGACTTCTCTATCCTGCACAGATTAAGAATAATTCTAAGAAATGCAGCCTATTTCTGCCATTGTTGCTGCTAAAAGCACTGGTGAGTCATGTCACAGAACGAGACCAAACAACAGTTCCTTTCCCTGAAGGAAACTTAAAAACAGGCCTGAAAGTTTACCTGGAGTAACCTCAAGACAGGTACTTCTATGCAGAACAGGGCTCGAAGGGTGCTGCTGTTGGAGTTTTGTCTTTCACATGCAAGATGGCCAAAGCAAAGATCTCACACACTTACTCCTTCAGTGTGGGCACTACAGGAGAGCTGTCCTGGGGTGGGTAGCTCTTGATGCGAGACTGGAATAAGAAAGTATTGCATCTACCTGGACTTGTACAAAGCATTTGATACTATCCCACACAACATCCTCATCTGTAAATTGGAGAGATGTAGATTTGATGGATGGACCACTCTGTGGATAAGGAATTGGCTGGAAGGTTGCACTCAAAGAGTTGTGGTCAATGGCTCCATGTCAAAGTGGAGACCAGCGATGAGGGGTGTTCCTCAGGGGTCAATATTGGGACCAGCACTGTTTAACATCTTTGTTGGTGATATGGACAGTGGTAACTCTCAACAAGTTTGCTGACAATACCAAGCTGCATGGTGCAGTCAACACACTGGACGGAAGGGGTGCCATCCAGAGGGACATGGACAGGCTTGAGAGGTGAGCCCATGCAAACCTCATGAAGTTCAACAAGACCAAATGCGAGGTCCTGCACCTGGGTCAGGGCAATCCCAAGCACAAATACAGGCTAGGCAGAGAATGGATTGAGAGCAGCCCTGAGGAGCACAACTTGGGTGTTGATTGACGAGAAGCTCAACATGACCCACCAATGTGCGCTGGCAGCCCAGAAAGCCAACGGTATCCTGTGCTGCATCCCCAGCAGCGTGGCCAGCAGGTCAAGGGAGGTGATTCTGCCCCTCTACTCTACTCTGGTGAGACCCACCTGGAGGACTGCATCCAGCTCTGGGGCCCCCAACATAAGAAGGGCACAGACCCATTGGAGCAAGTCCAGAGGAGGGCCATGAAGATGATCAGAGGGCTGGAACACCTCTGCTATGAGGAAAGACTGAAAGAGTTGGGGTTGTTCAGCCTAAAGAAGACAAGACTCCAGGGAGACCTTATAGCAGCCTTCCAGTACTTAAAGGGGGACTACAAGAAAACTGGAGATGGACTTTTTACAAGGGTATGTAGGGATAGGACAAGGGGTAATGGCTTTAAACTGAAAGAGGGTAGATTTAGACTAGATATAAGGAAGGAATTTTTTTTTTTTTTTTTAAACAATGAGGGTGATGAGGCACTGGAACAGGTTGCCCAGAGAAGCTGTGGATGCCCCCTCCCTGGAAGTGTTCAAGGCCAGGTTGGACGGGGCTTTGAGCAACCTGGTCTAGTGGAAAGTGTCCCTGCCCATGGCAGGGGGGTTGGAACTAAATGATCTTTAAGGTCCCTTCCAACCCAAACCAGTCCATGATTCTATGCTTGCTCCTCAAACTATTCAAGCACCACAGCCGAGTCTCAGCACCAGAGGTCATCAGGTGAAGCACTGCTGGACCAGAGGACTGCTTGTGCACAGAACCTCCTACAAGCCTTCGTAACAGCTCTCCTGTCCCACAGAGCATCAACACTACGTTGCTTGCACATGCTGGCTGTCCTCTGGACAGTCTTAGCTATAGAGATGCATGGCACTGCAATTCAGAGGGTTTAGATGCCACCAGGGCCACTAATGACTCACTGCTGTCCAGCTCACAGGCCCAGTAACGTGCTGCAGGAGGGACCTGGTGTCAGCACACACAGAAAGGGGGATGAAGAGACCCATAGCACAGCACTGTTAGCTTTGCCAGCCTGGACCAGCATGAGCTGCCGCAGCAGTTCACAAGCTTCACGTTTCTTCTCCCACAACTTACGTTTGCATCCCACCACCGGCCTTATAGCAATAGCTGGTCCCACAGAGAAAGCAGTTATGCTACACAGCTGAAAGGGAAAAATATACATATGTAGTTTCTATCAAAGCCCTGCCAAACACCTTCTGTTTTGTCTTACTCCTGTCCTCCTAACCTTTCTCTTAGGAGGACTACAGATAGCCACAGCAGTGCGCACACACCTTCCCATACCAGCTTCTCTGCCTCTGAGCACTTGGACTTGGAGCGAGTGGCATTTCTGACAGCTGCAGATCACAAGCTTTTCTTGCAGAATTACAGTTTCTAAATGCAGTCAAATCAAAGGAAACCCTGACTTGCCTGCCAGGAGATAGCGATCAGAGGCAGACAATACACAATCCTCCAGGAGAGCAAGAGGAAAAAAACCCAAACCAGTCCATTTGCAGGGAACATGGCAAAGTTGTGGGGTGGTTTGTTAGTTTGGGGGGAGTTGGCTGGGGTTTTTTTTTTCACTCCAGGATGCAATTTCTCTGTTTACAAGATGCATTACAAGACACAAGTCTCCAACAAGCAATACTGGTTAGTCTGCTAAAGCTAAGAAAATTTAGGGATAGGTGAGGACCACTCAGCAAGGAAACACCAATCCAAAATAGTGGAGGTTGCCCACCTGAGTACCCCAAGCCAAAGCAGACCACAAACAGACTGGCTACACAGCAGTGGCTTCCTAAAAAAGGATTGAGAAGCATTTGAACAGCTTCCCTTGCCATATTGTATGCCTTATCCAAGGCATACTAGCAAAACAGTTACTTTCCTACCACCGTCGTGACCATACTTTTCCCACCAAGAGTACTGTCTCACCTCAGGGCTTTTAACAAGCAAAAGAGATTGAAAATAGATCCCCAAAACACTAATGAAAAACAGACAGGTCTTTCAAAGAAAGAGCTACACCCAAATTAGTATTTCCCTTTGAACTGTCTTTTTATGACCTGCACTTCACAGACTCCACAGCCACCAAGTTCAGCAGCAGTGACAAGCAGTAGCCCCCCCAAAACCAAAAAAAAAAAAAGAAATTCAGTTGAGATTTCAGCAGCCTTCTCAGGCAAGAGGAGATCTGGCCTCTGCAGATGTGTATGGTCATGCTGGGAGCATCACAGCTTCAGATCAAAGATCACAAACAGCAGCCCAATTACAGACTGCTGTGAACGCAGACGTGAAACAGAAAAGTGTTAACCAAGGCTAGACTGTGGCTTGTTGTCTGTCCTGGAGCCACACTCGACTGGTCTCTCAGGCATTAGTTTATAGCGCTGCAGTTTGCAAACTGGATGCCAGCGAGAGCAGCTAGCTAGGACTTGCTGTAGGGTTTCTGGAGCCTGCCTACCAGATCTTATCACCTAAAGGCGTCAGGGGAGACAGGCTCCCCAGCCAGATGAAGCATTAAGCACATCAGCTTAAGTCGCTCCTCCAGGTGGGAAAGGGACCAAGACATTTCTCCACTGTCATGCAAGCCATTTCAAAAAGCACCAGCAGATTGTATCTGCACTGAGGCAGAGCGCCATTCAAAAGCAAGCCCTCTTCAGGCTCCAGCTATCGCACATCCCAGTTCTTTCAGACTGGGAGTTGATGAGATGGGAGTTGTGAAACACTCTCTGTTGTCAATGTGACCTCACCACATCCAAATGGGTATCAGATTCTATCTTTTCAGACTCACCATGGCTGTACATAACTTCCCTGGCAAGGGATGGGATGCTGTCAGCACCTATCTCCAGCCCTCCTCATGTGCCCTTCAGAGATAGGGAGCTGTCTCCAACTGATTTGAGAGGCTACTGAGCAGATATCCTCTGAACCGAGAGAGCGCCCAGCCCAATTCAAGTTCAGATTTGCATAGGCTAGCAAGCAGTCATGCATGCACAGTAACATCATCCTGACAGCTCCATCTCCGAGAGCTTTGCTGCCTTGTCTGTTCACAGCTTGTTCACTTTTATAAGATAGAGTGCGTTCAGAGTGGAAAGCATTATCTTAAGTCAGTCCCTTAGTCTTAACTACAATGGCACAAAGGATCTTTAGAGCAATAAAACAGCATCTATGCTAGGGGCTACTTGTTAAATTCAGCTCAACTCGGTCTCTCCTACATGGGGCAAAACAGAGGTCATTACCTGCAAGCTCTCATCAGAGCAATCATTGTAATGGAACAGCAGGGCTCTCCTGCAAAAGAAAAGACATATCCAATGGAGTTGTCTACTAGAGGAGCAGCTGGGGGGGTGGGAGAGTAGTGGTGGTGGAGATCAAAGAGGATGGAGAACTAGATTTTGCCCTGACTAAACTTTCCAAGCAGAACTGCTTCAGCAGTCTAGGCTAAAATAGGAGCACAGGAGGTTCAGTGGCAGTTTCCAAGCTTTAGGTGGAGAAGGAAAAAGAAACTGGAAGAAGAATAAACTTGACTTTTAAAGTCACTAAATTCATGACTAGTATGTGGGCTACAGGCAGCTGTAAAGCTGGAGTCCTTTTTAACCTTATGTGAAGATGCAGATGAAATTAAAGTTGCCAAGCAGTCCTGGAAGTCAGAATTGAGGCTACACAGGAGAGAGCAGCTTCATCAGGCACAGGTTGGCAGAGTGCCCATCTCCCAACTCACTTCCACTGGACACCATTTAGCACGATGAGTGGCTTTCACTTTATACGTTAGGTGGATGCAAAGCTCAATGTGCCACCTACATGAGGGCTCACAAAACTGAGGGCATCAGCAACAAGTGCCCTGATAATGAAAATTAACTTCTTGCATTGCATTTATTGTACTAAACAGGTTTAGGTTTTAGCACTTCCACCTGAGAGCACGTGACAGATCCTGCTCTTTGCAATTGTGGCTAAGCTTCCTTTCAGAAAGGAGGAAGAAGAGCAGAGGGTCTCTAGAAACTTACTGATACCTCCTTCAACCCCACCCTGGTCTGATACGCTGAACGACAGAGAAGCTGATCTTTTCATCCTGGTGAAGGCTGAGGAGGTGGCCCTCAGCAGCAAGCCAGCTGCTGCACTGTTATTGTCAGGAAGCTTCTTCCAGAGGATCAGTTTGAAAATAATCACCGTCTTCTTAAGTTACAATACAGATAGATATATGCACAACCATTAAGAAAAAAGAATATCAGTATTTTCCTTCACCAAGTCATCATCCTTGCTTCATAGGTTGTATGTTAGCTGCACTCTAAGTGATATGTCACCTGATGGAGCAGAGCAAGAGTCTAAATAAGATCTCCCACAGAGACCATTCCCCCTCAACTAAAGGGAGGAAAGCACCGTAGGGATCTGGGAATAAGAAAAAAGTGTGTATATATAAAAAATATATCTATATTTTCCTTCCCCCCTCCTCCAATCTAAGGAGCCAAGAACATCAAGCAGAGCAAACTCAAAGCCCAATACCTGCTGGACACACTTGCCAAGAGCTCACACGTAAGGAAGAGCAAAGACAAGGTTAGGAGCTGCATCACATCATTTATATTTGCACCCACCTTTGGCCTAGGGCTGCCTTGGCCAAGTGCAGGCAGATGCCGGCAGCATGAAGCTCTTCCCAATATTGGATAGTTGCCGACCATGAGCCTGTGCCCAATTTGACTATGCCAACTGCAGCTTCGCAAAGTCATGCAAAACAGGAATCTGCCTGCCTACCTTTTATTTTATAATAGAAATGCTTTCCATATTCCACAGTATTAAGATTCCAGCCATGATCAGCATGAATCAACATCAGCAACAAAGTAAACAAAGCTGAAAAGCACATATTTTTCAGCCCTCTCGGATTCAACAACTGCTCTCAGTTTACATAGCAATTATTCAAATTTCATTTGTCACAGTGAAAAGCAGCAAGAAACAAGCTGGGTGCTCGCTCTCCACACTAGGTGCAGACCAGCTTTCCCCATGAGCCTTCCCATCAGGATTTGAAGCTCAAACTGGCTCCAAAATCCAATTTCAGAGCAATTTTCAATATGCTGTGTTGCTGCATAATCTGCGCGGCACCATTAAGAGGGAAACGCAAGTTTATTTTCTCTTTAAGTTGGGATCTTTTTTTTTTTTCCTACTACTAGATGAGTTTTGATATCATGCTTAGCAGGGAACCAGAGATAAGCTGTGTGCCGGGTGAGAGATCTGATGTTTTTATAAAGCATCTTTCATAAGGCAGCAAGGCAGACATTAAACAGGAAGCGTTTATTGACTTTATACTCGCTTCATAAAACATTTACACGGATAAGAGGAGAAACAGGAGCTCCCAACAACCCAGCCTGGATTTCAGTTAAAACAAAGATGAGTTCATGCATTGTTCTAGCATGCAAGTGGTCTCAAACACTGGGCAGCCTGAGCTTTAAAACTGCAAAATGCTCCTGGAAAAAGTAAGACAGAGCTATCCCAGTCAGGGATACTCTTACTACTCAGCCACTAAAGTGTAGATATCTGCCATTAGCCTTTGAATAACTTAAATCAGCATGAAAAAACCTGTGCCATTTTCACAGTATTGAAGTGATACATAAACATTACAAAATGAGTGCATGGAGGGGAAAAAATAAGGCGGTGCAGGTGAACTGAGCAGCAGTAAGGCAGCTCCTTGCAGATCTGCCCATTTGCAGCCTCCCAAGCTCTAATCACACCAGCCTCTTGCCTCTGCATCATTTAGAGGGGTTGTGCTGCCAGCAGTTCCCTGCAGCTCATGGCTTCATGCTGGGCAATCAAGAGAGGCATTTGTTGCAGGTATTTGCTCCACCATCCTCAGAAGAGGACCAGCATCCCCCAGCCCCACATCAGGAACCATCAAGCACACAAGCATTGGGGAAGCAACACGCGAAACAGTTTTATGAAGAATCCACATCCAGTTAAGCATTTGCATGTGTCATTGCGCCAACTTCTTAGTTCAAAGCGGGTTCATGCAAGTTGAATTTCAGCTCATATTTAATGACCCAGGAAAGTCAGTACACATCACAGCTTGCATGAGTTCAGGCTAGTGGGACAGATACACCACATCCACCAGTAACACGTTTGCCGACTGCAAGAGCTGCAAGTCACTCAGCTCTCAAGTCTCTCATCCATCCAGGAACAAGAAGTTACTTAGGTACATGAGCAGCATTTCTCTTGCTGTGACTGAGCTACCCATTTACTTGAAGGCTTTGAAAAGAGTTTTGAGGGAAGCTAAAGCCTCAGTTTTCCTTCTGCCCTACAACAAAAGGCGGCAGGCAATCAGAGCCAGATGTCCTGCAGTTCAGTACTGGATCAGCACCATGTTCAACCAGCAGAAGTTGGATCCTCAACTGGCATTCACCAGCAGGACTTCAACTAGGATATTAAAGTTTCACAGCCTTCAGCCTCCTTATATCACTGGCTCTGATTTCAGTCAACACTCTGGGTAGGAAGAAATCACCCCTCATCCTCTCCTCCTCAAAAAGCCTCTTAATATGTTTGCAGTAGCCTTGTCTTACAGGCTTTGGGGATTTTTTCATTACCAGTTATAAATGTATTATTGTGTTTTAAAGACAATACCATGGAGCCAACTATGAATAGAGAAGGCCTGACCAGGTAATTTTTCATTAACTTTTTCTATTAACTCAACAAAGGAGATATTCCTTACTGGCATGAAGCTGAGCAACCCTCTCCCAGTCTGGTGAGGAAGTGTGGAAATATCCAAACCCAATTAAAGGCATTTCCCATGAAATATGACATTCTAGGAAATACTTCAAATGCTCTTGCCTGCCACACAAATTGCATCCCTACCTCCTTCTGAGGTTGCTGACAGATGCCACATATCAGATCCCTCTTTGTTTCAATTAAATTAAGCAATGAGCTTGATTCAATTAGCATGAGGAAGCTAGCAATCAAGATGTTCTCACAGCAGGAGTGGTGGGTCCTGACCAGTCCTTCAGCCAGCAGGCTTAGACACATGTCGCATTGCCATCATGGGAGCAAGAGCACAACATCACGAGTACCACCCGCAGGAGGAGAGTTACCATCAGCAAACATGTTCTGCACATGCTGAGAAAGGATCTTTAAGATGGAATACCTATAGGCTATTTTAGACTGGTCTTACAGGCACCACTCACAGCTACCATGTGTTATTAATATACCCCTTGCCTAGATGGATACAGCCACAAGCCTTAACAAACCCATGTCAACATGCATTACGGTTTTAAAAACACATTCATTTCTTTATAACCCAGTGCAGATTTCTGCATTTTGTTCTATTCACTAGCTGCAAATTTTTAAGGAAGGGTTCCTATAGTCAGACAGAGATAAAAAAACAATGCATGACATGTGGAGGCTTTGGCCTTAATTCCATTTATGGGAAAGGCTGATGTAATTTTTTTTTTTCTGGGAACGTACATCCATTAGTTCCAAATGCACAGAACTTTTAGTAAGAGCCACACAGAGATCAGAAAACCCTAAACGTGAGGATGACTCAGCCCCTTGCCAGGGCTTAGGGGGAGATGTGCAAAGGACCCTCTCCAAGCTTCAGCAGACCTTTCAAGCTGCCCTACCATAGAATTTACATGGCACATTCAGTTCCCAAAAGCACTACATCATCTTGTGCACACACCAGGTGTGTGGCTGGAGGCTCCCACACCCACATAGCTTCCTCACAGAGGAGCAACCCATGCAACACCGGTGCTGCTGAGTCACAGTGCTGAGTCTCTCCATCCCTGCTCAGTAGGTTGGTGGGGGGTCAGCAGGTGCCAGCTGCAACAACCTACAACACAGCAACCTACCTTCCACAAAGGAATAGCTCCCTCCCTGGGAATATCCCACTTCAAAAAATAAAAAAATAAAAAAAAGAAGAAAAGATCTGTGAACTCACTTCTCAATGATAAACAGTAAGGACGTGGCTTATTTTTCCCCAAGAACCATCTATCTGAGGTCTCACAAGAACACCATCGTTCATTTTTACCTAGACAGGCCACCAATATCCCAGGCCAGAGAATATTAACTGCTTCTCACTCTTATACCATAAGGCAAAACATCCTGACCCAGTTTCCCCCAAGCTGATGTCAGATACCACACGTGAGCCCAAGGGATAACACTGGAGATGCCAAGCAGACACAAGGAAATAAGAATAGTCCCAGGTACTGTTTCCACATAATGGGAGCCCCTCCTGTCCTCTGTATCACACAATTCTGTCCCCTACCCTGACCAGAAGAAGCCTTTGGCTAAGCTGGAGTTCATCCCATCCCACCCCTCAGTCTCCTACATTAGCATACGTGTTGTAAGGTTGAGGCTATCGGCATGTCCCTTGCCTCAATTCCTGCAACAAGCATGCAGCTGGGATAGTTACATTATACTCCACTTACTTTTGACCCTGCACTCTACTGGGAGGGCAAAACTTGAACAGTCAGTTCTACATCAATACCAGTAAATTGTGGGACTGAAGAAGGGCTTGGCAAAGTGCAGCTCTCTCCAGGCAAGGCTTTAGCCAAGGTGCATGTGCATGCATGTGTGTGAAGTAGAAGCTTTGGGCAGGTGACCATAGCTGCTGAATCCTCTAAGGCACTGTCAGACAAGGGAATTGTATTTTGGGTTGGTCACTGGGATGAAGGGTCAGAAGCCCAATTGCAGGGTGATGCAGACAAGAAGGTTTACAGCACCCACCCTTGGTTCTGCCAGGGGAAATCCTTCCCTGGGTTTACAATCCAGAAGCTATTTGAGAAGCCAGCTCCACTTTCCCCCCCTTTGCTGACAGGTCCTGGGGATTAAAGATTCCCACTTTACCAGAAATAATAGTTACAGAAGTGATTGGAATAAGTCATCACTGGATAGGGTGGAACCCAAATGCCTTAGAGCCATCAAATACAGTTAAGATTGACCAATGGGTTAAATAATGGAGGATTTGGCTTTTTGGGGGTGGGTGACAGAGGGCAACCAGGAAAACAGGAATGGAACTTGCAGGCAAAACAGATGATGCACAGGCCTTATCCCATCAAGAACACAAGGAATATTTTAAGGTCTGAGTTTCAATTCTGGTCTTTTTTTTTTTTAAAAAAAAGCTTGCAGTAGACTAGAATTCTAGCTAATGTCACTCTCAAATACTAGGCAACGGTGAAGCTCAGAGTTGAAAGCCACCCTTTGAATGAAGGCTCTTGCAGGAAAGGCAGCCCAGCTGGGCACACTTAATTAGAAGATTCCCAACCACTACTTCCCCAAAGGGAGCTCCTCTATCATGACCAATTGACTTATGAAAGGGAAATATCTTCTCTGCTCCCCAGAGCGTCCCTTGGGCCTCCCATGTGAGTCCTGTCCTCGCCCCCCCCCCCCCCCCCCCCCAAATTGATCTGGGGGGACAGCACACAGCATCACAGGAGATAGCAGGGGCCTTCAGCTTTTGAACTGTAGCTCCTGTTCACTGCAGGGCAGGGAGACGATTTCATATTCTGGGTCAGTTCCATATCTCACAGCTGTTCAGCAAATTAGATTATTGCTTTGAAGATTAAACTGTGGGAAAGTTCAGCTTCACATTTTCTCCCAGGGCTGCGCAGAGAAGTTTTTCAGCTCCTGGGAGGAGGACAGTTTGCTCCTCTATAGCCTCTCCCCAGCAAGAGCAGAGGACACAGGGACAGGTTGAGGTCCCCTGGGAAGGAGGGAAAGTTCCTCTTTTCACAGCAGTTATCCTGGAATCAAGTCCTAAGCAGCAGAAACAAGTATTAGATGGCTGGTTTGCAGAATATATGCAAACTCCAGAGCAAGAGTGACAAGCAGGTGGGTGCAGCAGATAACTGAATTACCTGCTATTTGATAAAATGCACCTGAGCCTCACCCAAACAGCAGTCCACCAGCTACAACACATCCTTTTAGATAGGAGAGCACGCCACAACAGCAGCAGCCTCAGGGGTTGGGGGTATTTTCCGAGTTGCATGCCTGGGGATATTTTCCATTGAGCTCATCTCAGCTGCCTGTACCCCAGACCTCATGCATTGATTGAAAAAGGGACCAAACATTTGATTCCCTTCATGTCTCCTACATACATGTTCCCACCTGGTGGTTTCCCACATCCCTCATTCTTTCCCTTCAGGAGCAACCTGGTCCATTAAGATCTATCCAGAAGAAAAAATGAGTAAAGGAAGAGAAATCACTCCTGGAACAACAAGTCTCCCCATTGCCCCACCACCAGCTTTCATTCAAAGGTGGCTCTTTAGCCAGAGGTAGCAGGCATAGCCCAAAGGCTGCTCTCATAAATGGATGGAGAGATAATCATTGCACGGGGTCCATCCCCATAGTTTCTCCATCTCTCACACAGTCTGCCAAGGCAGCTGTGCCAGGTCACTCAATGCAGCGTTACACAGGTTGTGGCCTCAGCCCTGGTGAGAAGGGGCTCACAGCTCCTTTCACACTCATTTTATTTCATCCTCTTCCAGCCCAGGCTCTCATTAGGAATTAGGTGAAATCCCTAGGCACTGTCACTGTCTAGTCTCCTACTCATACACTTAGCTTCTCCTGGGGAGGAAAATCTTGCTGTGTTAGCCCAAATAGCTCATACATCACCCTGTCCACAAGCTTATGCTACCACAGGAGGCACAAGGAGCTTCCTTGGCTGTTCCTCTGAACAACAGCAAGAAAATCTCTTCCCAGCAGCTATTGGCTGCCTTTTCTCCTGAAAAGCACAGTTAGATATGCTACTGCTTAAGGGAGAAGAGACACAACCTTTCGTCACCTTGGCTTCCCCACTACCCAGGCTGTGGTGTAGCCTCTCTGCCAATAGCTTTTTACTAGCTAAAAGTACAAGTTAGTTGTGGGATGCGTAACAGGGTGGGGTTTTTAATAGCAACTTAATATTGGAAGACCTTTCAAGTGATACCCACCCCTACATCAGCCTTTGTATTCAAGGGGAATAAAATTATTTCTCACCTCTGTCCCTTTCATTGTTTCACATCATCCCGCAGCAAGGTCTCTACAGTCATCGCCCCTGAGCATTGCTTTTCTCAGGAAAGGCACAACAGACAGATAGGAATCCTCAAGAACAGATTAACACGCACACACCCCCAAACCCCAAAAGCACAGAAACCAAAAAGTCAAACTCTCAGAAACCAGATGCCTTTTAATCAAGTCCTTCAACAGCTTTCCACTTCACTTGCTTTACTAGCCACCCCCCCCCACCCCACCCCAAAACCCAACCACTTACTGCATTGCCTACATTGCCTCCCTTCACTTCAAACAGCTACAAAAAGACAAGAAAACAGCAAAACACAAAAATCACAACTTACCTGGCTGGACAGAGAGCCCACTTTCATTATTCAGGACCTCCTTTGACTCAGTTTTCATCTTCTCAGGGCTCAGGGGATGGAGGGCGCAGCCCTCTCCCTCTCCTCCCTTCCTGCTGGCTCCCAGAGGGGTTACCCCATTCATCACCCCTACCACAAGCCCAGGAGAAGCAGCTCCCCTCCACCACTGGAGAAGAAAAGAGGGCACACAGTGAGGAGGCCAGGTCCTCTAATGAGGGTGGGGAGGAAGACAACCTCCCCGCCCACCCTAGCCTTTACCCTCAGCTATTTCCTATAAACTCATTTACACTTTGTGGTGGGGGAAGCTCCTCAGCTCACTGGGTTAAAGCCCAGTGGTCCAAGAGCCCAGGCTTGACCTGTCTGGGGAGGTTGATATTTGAGTATTTGGGGTTCCAGGCAGTATTTCTCCTCCAGGCAGGGAGATGGGTCAACAAGGAGTAGCTGGAGATGTTCAGCTTGGTTGTCCATTGGTGTGGCAGTGGTGATCGTTTAATTGCTGCTTCACAGAATCTTCCTGGGGTTTGAAAACACAGGTGGTGCTGGGGTGGGACAAGGCACTGGGGCGGGATGGAGGTTGCACAGGTGATGTTGGGCAGTGTGATGGGGAAACTTGGTTCACTTGGAGACAGGGGCAGGAAAGGGCTCTTCCCCAAAAGTTCCACCTAGTGGCATCCCCTAGGGTTTGGAGAGGTTTAGAGAAGCCAGGGTGAGTGATAAGGTGAAAGATCTCCAGAAGAGTTGGGATTTGTGTCTGTGAGATATTTTGAGGACTACCTAATATGGAGAGCTTAGACTATATGGCTAAGTTTTCTTTTGGTTCTTACTCATTTCCATGCTTTTTCAGTGTTATTCCCAAGGTATTTTTTTGTGGGTTGTAACTAGGGTTTCTGATACAATCCCACACTCCTGATACTTCTGCAGAATAACTGCTTGTCCTGATATCAGAGCACTTTTCCTTATACTTTGTCTCACAATACTAGGCTCCTGATAACTAAGATGGAAAATGTCAAGGAACCATATAAAAAAACTTGAAAAATCAACTGGTCAGTATCATTACAGACTCCATAGCTCAGATAGAGGCTTTAATCCCAGTTTCTGAGGAAAGAAAAAAATAGACCCCCAAGCACCTACTCAAGTGACAGTAAATGACACACTATCTCATTCTTTTGTATTATATGACCTATGGCTGTGTCACGCAGCCCTTGTGTTACCAGGTGCAAATGTTCATCACTTGCTTCTTATATTGAGTCTGAAAAAACAACCAAAAAGCTTCATTAAAGTTGCAAAGTTATGAGCTTTGCCACAACTGTATTTTATTCTGTCTCTTCACTTCGATCTGCTCAATTACAGATATTAGGGGTTCCTCCTTTCATCAGAGCCTTTCACTAGAAGGGAAATTATTTGCTATTTCTCTATATCCTCCATCCTCAGCGTGAAGCTGTTCATCTTACTTAAAGCCCATCGTTCAAATTGTGCTCTGAAGATAACATGGCTTTTCTTGGAGAGCAAACTCCATGTTGGTTTTTATATGGTAGTACATATGGACTTGCAAAAACCTCGGAAATGGGGGGATAATGTCATTGTCCCCTCTGCACAGCTGCTGCAGTGAGCCTGGGAGATGAGAGGGAGATGTTCAGTTTGAGCCTCTGTTTTCTGCAGGTGACTCAATTTTGTGGCAAGTTGCTGCAGGGACTGATCCCTGTCTTGACAGGCACAGTGCCCTGACCCTACATCTCTACCACACCGCCCAGGAATGGGGAGGGGATATCCTCCAACCCATTTGCTTTGCAAAATAACTCGTAATTAACGAAATGCAAGAATTCCCCTGTGAAAATAGTTTCCACCCAGCATGGAAATTACCTCAGCTCTCAAACATGTTGTCCCTGACAGCTAGGTTGTACTATACATCACAACTGGTGCCAGCATTTTATGGCAGTGTGATTGGACTCAAATCAGAGATCAGGTCACCCATCAAGAGGGATTTCCTCCGGCTGATCTCATTCACAAGAACTAATTGGGATCTGTCTTGCAATTTTTGATAGTAACATCAATAACTTCACGGAGATGTTATTAGTGTGAAAGATGGAGCATCTTTCATTCGAGAGCCTCTTTAATGAGGACATGTAATGTCTCAAGAAGGCAGGATGATACCTTCACACACGTCTCAGTAACTGAGTACCTGAGCTGCTCTTATTGTGAGCACCTACATCCATAGCAGAGTCTGGCATCCTTAATCCCACTTACTCACATAAAACCAGATTGAAAACCAAATAGCTGTGGCAGTAACTGAACACAGATGTCTGCTTTCCTACAGGTTTGGGGCGGGGCGGGGGGGGGGATGCTGTCCACGTGGACATGAAAATTACTGTGGGAGGGAGGGTCTTTCAACTCTGCTCAGTTGCCTATTTTCATGAAACTTGCAGGAAATTAGTAGTTTTGTGGCTCTGTCAGGTTTGGCTGGAATTGGCCAAAGGGGTAAAAAGTAACACCAAGGAGGAGTGGGGTAGGAATAACATGTACATTCACACACGATGCTCCTATGTACCCCATTGCATTAGAAAAGTAGGCTAATAATGTTTCCTATTTTCCATTTTTGACACCAGAAACACTATTGTCTCCTGCTGGAGATGCCTAGAAACTACTGTTATTTGCTCCTGTAGTGCAGAGGAGAAATGCCATTGCAGCAGAGAAAAGGGCGTTAGGCGGAGGCACGTTTGGCACCTTCAGCAGTCACCCTTACAGACTCAGGTGAACCCCAGCTCTAGCCCAGCCCTGCTCTCTGCAGGGACTTTGCCTTCATGCAACATGATCTGCTGAGGCTGATACCGTCCTCCGCAGTGATATAATCCAAAAGTAAGGCAGACTTTATATTTATTTTGTGGACTCAAATGGATTTGTCTGGTTCAGCTCAAATCTGTGATCAGGGAAACAATACATTGGGTTTTTATTACCAAGGAAGGAGAGAAACAGGTAGAGGATTTTTTTTTCCCCTAGAAGCCAGTTTCCTAAGGAAATGAGGCCTATTCCATTAAGCTGTGTGTGGACGAGGGAGGTCAGACAGTCACACTATTAGGGAGTGCTGTCTGCTCAATATGCCACATTTTTGACGTGAAGTCTGGGAGAATGTAGTCAAAATGTGAGGATGAGAACAGACAGGGACTCGCTTTCTCTCCTCTGCAGCTGAGAACTTGTGGGATAGAGTGTGAGGGTATGGAGCCAAAGTTGGTTGAAACTTGTAGGTTTCAAAAATATAATATTCCTCACAGACAAATAGGGGAGACCATGATGTTGAGGAGTTCAAGCCTTTTGTAGACACTTGAGAAGCCAGGTAGAGCAATGTTATTGTCAGTCATAGGAAGAGCTTCCACTGGATCTCTTGTGTAGTTGGATGTGAGAACTCAGCCCTGAGACACTAATCCATATGATGAGGACAGGAGTTAATCTTTCTGTTGTTCCCTGAACTCCTCATTTTCTTCTTCAGTTTCACCATACTGCCCTGGAATGGATAAATTCAGGGAGCTCACTGAAGGATAGGCAGTCAAGCACTTAAGAGCAATATACATTTACAATAACTGAATCATATAATAGCTACCCATGCATCCAGGGCCATAATCTCAAATGGCAACAGCAGAAGACAAGTTAATAATAGTCATTGTTACATGATTGAATTAGGTAGACAGGAATAATTTTTGCAGTATTCATAATGGTTTTAATGATATTATTTAGTTACCAAGAGCAATATATCTTCTCTATTCATGAGTTCCTGGAAATCAAGGATGTTGAGCTGTAAAATATGTTTTTAAAGACAGAGTTGCGAGCTACAGACTCTCTGAAAGTTAGTTATATAGTAGATTGCAGTCCTACAGCTCTTGAATTGTCCTTATCCAGAAAGCAGGGGCAAGACTTGAATGGGAACAGTGGGCCTGTGCATGACATTTTGGGCAAGTTTGAGTTTTGAGCCAGGAGCCAGACTCCGTGGAGGGATTTCAGACTGGTTCAAAGCCAGGAGATCACTCACATCCACCTTGTTGTCACTGCTTTAGAGGAAGTAGTAGCGTCAAAACACGGTTTGATACTGATATCCTGCTCTATGGCTGCACTGTATCCTCAATCCACCCAGCAGCTGACCAGCCCCACTTGGGTCTCCCACAATATAGTGTGGTTGTGTGGCTCTCAGGATAACCTGCGTGACATTTCATCTTGGCTGATGTGGTGGCAAGATGGGGTGAAGGCTAGAAGTGAGAGAGGA
The DNA here is from genome assembly GCF_030463565.1 of Pelecanus crispus. Lineage (NCBI taxonomy): Eukaryota > Metazoa > Chordata > Aves > Pelecaniformes > Pelecanidae > Pelecanus > Pelecanus crispus. The sequence continues at coordinate 84,767,606 of NC_134646.1, forward strand.
GCATGATGAACACAAACTGGACTTGCTTTGGACCACGAGAACTGGGACGTGCCAAATATACTGCGCCATATAAAACCTTTCTTTCTTGTGAATTGTCAACAGAGACATTTTCCTAGAAAGTATTTTCAGTTTTGTAGTGTGTATTCTCTATGAACCACATAAAACACACAGAAAATCTCCAGCTGTAGTGACACTGTTCTGTCACAGCGCTGGCATTTGTCAACGTCTTCGCACTGCTGGGAATTATTTCACAGGGTAGTTTGCTGTGGAAATGCAAACTGAAATAGGGGTGGGTTGAGATAAGGACAGGGAGACCACTCAGCAATTACTGTCATGGGCAAAACAGACTTGACTTGGGGAAAATCAGTTTAATTTATTACCAATCAAAACTGAGTAGGAGAGAGGAGTGAGAACATGTGTAGGGTAATGAGAAACCAAACCAAACCTTAAAACACCTTCCCCCGACCCCTCCTTTCTTCCCGGGCTCAACTTCACTCCCGATTTTCTCTCCCTCCTCCCCGCCAGCAGCACAGGGGGACGGGGAATGGGGGCTGTGGTCAGTTCATCACGTGTTGTCTCTGCCGCTCCTTCCTCCTCAGGGAGGACTCCTTGCACTCCTCCCCTGCTCCAGCGTGGGTCCCTCCCACGGCAGACAGTCCTCCATGAACTGCTCCAGCGTGGGTCCCCCTCGGGGTCCCAATTCCTGCCACCAACCCTGCCCCAGCCTGGGCTCCTCTCCCCACGGGGCCACAGCTCCTGCCAGGAGCCTGCTCCAGCGCGGGCTTCCCCCGGGATCCCAGCCTCCTTGGGGCACATCCCCTGCTCCGGTTGGGCTCCTCCCCGGGTGCAGGGGGATCTCTGCTCCCCAGGGGTCTCCGTGGGTGCAGGGCACAGCTGCCTTGCCATGGGCTGTCCCAGGGGTGCAGGGGAATCTCTGCTCCGTGCCTGGAGCCCTCCTGCCCTCCTGCACTGCCCTTGGGGCTGCAGGGCCGTTCCTCTCACGTTCTCGCTCCTCTCTCCGGCTGCAGTTTGTGTCCCAGTCCTCCCCCCCGCCCCCCTTCTTAACTATGTGCTGCCACCATCGCTGATGGGCTCAGCCATGGCCAGGAGTGGGTCCATCTTGAAGCTGGCTGGCATTGGCTCTATCGGACATAGGGGAAGCTTCCAGCAGCTTCTCACAGAAACTCCCCAGCTACCGAAACCTTGCCACACAAACCCAAGACATTGCTTCACCAGTATGAGCCCAGTGGGGTGAGAGCCGAGGAAAAGCAATTGGGAAGCAGAATGAAAGTCTGTAAGAGTAGCTCACCATGTCCCCCCAGCAGGCGATCAACCCGTGTCCCTTGATAGGACAACCAAGTCAACGTTGAGACCTAACTTCACCAATGCTATTGAGAGGCCAAGATGACAGTTGTGCTGAAAGATGAAGATTGTGCAGATGGAATTGCCAAAGCAGATATATTTAAGCAGCTGAATATGCATCCTTGAAGAAAGCAGCAGGAGGGAAGCAAAAGCTACAAGGCTAATGACTGGCAAGGAGCACAGGAGACACACGTCTTGGCTTTGGAGTAAAGAAACGATCTCTCCGTGTGGTTTGGAGAAACAGTGAATGACAGAGAAACATTTGTGGCTCCCAAACTCTTCCTTTCATCACCTTTTAGTAAAACTATATTCTGACAACATTTGTCCCAGTTAACAGCCTGGTCAAGGCTGTGAATAAAGACACCCGGCTTTCAGCTCTTTATGTAAACTCGTACCTTCTCCCAAGAGTAAAACCAACTCACTTTTGTTATATTAACCCAAATAGGCGTTCTCTCACGAGCAAGGCTGCTGACTGAATGTGTCACTGTGGACATCTCATGCCAGCCTTCACTGGCAAATTGAAAAAGGTCATATAAGGCTTTATGTAGATTTGTCATTGACTTTTAATTAGGATAACTGTTTTCCTAATTTCATTATTAGATTTAAACATATAATGACAAATCTGCTTAGAATAGGAAAAAAAATCAAAAGGAGGAAGTCGCAATGAACATGTTCTTGACAACATTTGCAGATGTCTGTTACACAGGAGGGTATAACCCTCTCCCAGTGTCACCTGCAGAAGCTCATGAAGCAAAGGATGAGTTCCCATCTGGGGCAGTTTGCAAATTAAGGGTGCCCAAACACCATTAATTGATTGTCGATCAAGGTTAGAAACACAAAGTGTAAGGGTTTTTTTCTGAATTCAGCCAAAAATTCTGTGCATTCTCAATAGCTAAGAGATTTGTGCATTCTCAATAGCTGAGAGATTTGTCTCTGAGAAAAAGAGAAGTAGCTGCAGTCATCAACTGCTAAGTCCTTGCAGCATAGTCCAAACTGAGCAATTTCAGCTGTGTTTATTTTTGACTGAATACCATACTTAACTTTATTTTAAGAGCTTTCCCTTTTCCCAAGGAGAATGGAGCTCCCAGTTTCACCAGATAATATGCAATTACATTTTAGAGAAGAAACCATCATGTACAAGGAGACAATAGTCAATAAGTGCTGGTGGGAATAGCCCTGTGCTAACACTGCCCTTGAGTTCACTCGGGCTGTTTGAAATGTCAGTACTGGAGAAGGCACTGAAAAGGTGAAGGCTCTCATCCCAGACAGGGTTCACAGGTAGATGCTGCAGGCAAAACCAGAAAAGTTGCCTGAACGTCACAGGTATCTTGTCCCACCATGCTTGCTCTGTGCTGGAGTGAATCGGGGACACAGCTGGAGCTGAACTTCCAACCTGAACTCTACAGCTGCAAGCTCTACATGCCTGATTCCTCTCTCATGCTGAATGAATGTTATCGTGCATTGGGTTGATTAAGCGTTATTAAAAGAAAGCACTTATCCCTAGAAAAAAAAGAAGCAGAATAAAGAAGAATTTGTCAAGCATATTTGGATTTGCCATTGCATTCCCTGCTTGACAAAAGCTTGAAGAGGCAGCTAGAAACCCTTCAGGTGTTGATGACAAAAGCTCTTTTGTGATGTCCCAGAAAGCAGTGACCACAAAAAATGTTACATAAGGTTTAGAAACCTGACAGCATTTCTGTTTGATGGTGTATTAGTCTTCCAGCAAACAATAATCACATTCCATGTCTCTCCACTGCTTTTCTGTATGTATTAAGGTTCTTACTATGATCTTCTTATCTTTTCTGTTTATTTGTGAAATCACATATACCAATCTGATAAGCAAATAAAAGCACGTGTTATCCCGGCAGGGATGAAAGAAAGTGGTAAATACTTCCAGCATGTGCTCTGGTGATCTCCTAGCAGGTCAGCACAGCCAGGTCTAACATCTACTGGCCTCCACATGGTCTTTTCACAGACTTTCATGAGCTTTGACTGGGGTCTTATCTTGAGAGAATAATATACAACTACTCAGCAGTACGAGGATCACTCAGCTACAGTGGGTCAGAGGAGTGAAAGCGTTTTCTTAAAGAAAAAAATCCACAAGTTTGTCTTTGCTTCACACAATCAAGGAACATGGCAGTATATGCTGTGCTGCATTTTGGGTTTGTGTTTTAAATCCCGCATCTAAACTAAGCTGGAGCAACCAGCCCTTGTGACCATATTCTGATCTTGGGTAAATCTAGAGCTTTCTGACTGATTTTACTGGAGTTAAGTCTTTTTCTGGAGTTTGGTGCCCATCAGCCCCTTGAAGGCACAGGACTGAACTTCAGCTTGAAGTTGTGGCTTTCTGTGCCAGACCTTTTCTTGGCCAGTGAACAGGGTTGTTGTGATGCTCTTTTGTGCTGATATGAGAGCATGTTTAGTTGACATAATCAGTTTTTGCCCTCTTTAGCTTGATCTCTACTAGCTCTGGTAGGAAACACCTGGGAGAAAAGAGCTGATTCCCTTACCTCCCAGTAACAGGGCCTGAGAAGACCAAAGGCAACTTAAGTTGAAGTGAAACTACTTTACTTTGCAGCACATATTGTCCCTTCAAATTGGGGCTTCCCTGTTTGTAAGGTGCTTGCATCTCCCCTTTCTGGCATTCAAGAAGAGCCAAGGACAGGTTGTTGTTCAACACCAACCCACAAAAACATCCTGTGCACCTCCTCACCCCTTCACAACTTGCTTCATGGCCCTTATGAGCTTTCATGCAGGGCGAAGCTCTCCTCTCGAGACAGAGGAGAGTAATTTCTGTCATGACTCACATTGTACTTGGAGGTCACAGTGTCTGATGCAGTTCCCACCCCACTGCCTCTAAAGCACAGCAGGAACCACGCTGTGTCTAGGAAATAATATCTCCACCCCCTAATTCTGAGGCCATCTCAGATGGAAAATCATAAATGCCATAATGAATAACCACAGGGCTGAGGAAACCTCCCAGCAGAGGCAGGCTCCACTGCTTGTTAATTAGTCCAATCATTAGGGTGAATTTAATGCTGTTTCTGAAATTTGGTTCCCTGGTACTCCCAGCTTTGTTTAAGTGAGAGCTCAAGACATGCTCCTCCAGCTGAAGAAGCTGAGATCAGGCTTCCTTGCAAAGAAGTTTCCTATGTTAAGGCATATGTGCTAACGATGCTGTTTTTTGCTAATGGCCTTTGTAAGAGCTTTTTCACTCGGGGCAATCCCAAACATAGATGCAGACTGAGTGATGAGTGGATTGAGAGCAGCCCTGCAGAGAAGGACTTGGGGGTACTGGTGGATGAAAAGCTCTACATGAGCTGGCAATTTGTGTTCACAGCCCAGAAAGCCAACCCCATCCTGGGCTGCATCCCCAGCAGCGTGGCCAGCGGGGCGAGGGAGGGGATTCTGCCCCTCTGCTCCGCTCTGGTGAGACCCCACCTGGGGCACTGCGTCCAGCTCTGGGGCCCTCAGCACAAGGACATGGAGCTGTTGGAGTGGGGCCAGAGGAGGGACATGAAAATGATCCGAGGGCTGGAGCACCTCTGCTATGAGGAAAGGCTGAGAGAGTTGGGGTTGCTTACCCCAGAGAAGAGAAGGCTCTGGGGAGACCTTATAGCAGCCTTCCAGTACTTAAAGGGGGCCTACAAGAAAACTGGAGAGGGACTTTTTACAAGGACATATAGGGATAGGACAAGGGGTAATGGCTTTAAACTGAAAGAGGGCAGATTTAGATTAGATATTAGGGAGAAATTCTTTACTGTGAGGGTGGTGATACACTGGACCAGGTTGCCCAGAGAAGCTGTGGACACCCCATCCCTGGAAATGTTCAAGGCCAGGTTGGATGAGGCTTTCAGCAGCTTGATCTAGTGGAAAGTATCCCTGCTCGTGGCAGGGTGGTTGGAGCTAGATGATCCTTAAGGTCCCTTCCAACCCAAACCATTCCATGATTCTGTAATTCTATGATTTCTCAGTTCTTTTCCAGTGAGGATGATGAGACCTAGCACGACAGGGCATGGCAGCAGAGCAGGGACTGACTTGTGCAGGGAGTTGAACAGAGGAAGGGGGATTTTCTGTGGCTATGTGGGTCACTTTGTTATTCTCTCAGCAGTAATTAAAGCCAGATAAAATGGAATGAGAAATGAAGACCAGATTTTTCACAGTGGAAGTGAAATTCTTCAAGGGCAACAGTGTCCTCTCTTGCTTTACTTCTTGAGTTCAAAGCTAAATGTCTTTCTGCAAAAGATGCCCTGGACAAACACAAGGTATCAGTCTCCTTACAGGGTGAACAGGGTGAAATGAAAAGGTCTGTTCTATAGAGGAGTTCAGGTATTCTTAATTTAATAGTCTTGTCCAGCCGTAACAATTACGATTTTATTGATTTAAGGAAAGTAGCAAAGAACATGTAAGCAGCTTGCTTATTTCCTGACGCTGTCCCACAAATCAGTCAAAAAGTTAATTTTCATTTGTGAAAAATGTCATTTTTAAACAGAACTAAAATAATTTTAAAAAGAAATCATGAACAGGATAAAACCAGGAAAGGCTGGTTTTTTGCATTAAAGCTTACATTGGTTTCTGGAGATATACTTGTTGCCTTTCAGATCTTATTTGTACAGATTTGGACATGGTGACCACATAGCTCAGGTGCAAGACTGTCAACTGCCAATCCCAAAGGATTTGCCCACTAAGATATTGGAGCTACAGCTCCTCCCAAGGTAAACATCAGATAAGAAGAAGTGAGAGGATGACAAATCTTGTCCTCAGGCTCATAGGGGAGAGTTTGAAAAGGAGTCTCTCATAAGTGTGCTGATGATTTCCTCCACCACAATGGCCTCCAAGGCACAGAGTGACCTGAAAGGTCAGCACTGCAGGCTTGATAAAAAAGTACAAAGATTAGGGTCTGTTGTGGAGACGCAGGGGGACACAAGCTATAGGAGTCAAAAGGGGACATAAAGGTCTCTCTGCATCACACAGTAAAGTGCAATGCAGATTCAACATGCATAAAGTAGCCTGGAGCTTGGAGCAGTCCAGTTTGCCCCCACGAAACTCCATCCAAGGCAATAACTTTTGAGGTAGGAGCTGTGATCTCAGGTGACAAGAAACCTCTTGGGAGAAGAAGCAGAGGGGCTGGGATAACTTATCTTGGGTGGGTTGAGAATAAGCAGATGAGGAGAACCAATGCCAATGTCAGCAAGAAGCCCTGCCTACCTCCTGTCCTCCTCAGGCTGACCTCATTGTCCTTCTTTGGACACGGTCCAGCACCTCAATATCTTTCTTGTAGCAAGGGGCCCAAAACTGAGCACAGTATTCAATGTACAGCCTCACCAGTGCCGAGTACAGGGGCAGAATCACTTCCCTGCTCCTGCTGGCCGCACTATTCCTGATAACAACCCAGGATGCTGTTGGCCTTCTTGGCCACCTGGGCACACTGCTGGCTCATGTTCAGCCAGCTGTCAACCAGCACCCCCAGGTCCTTTTCGGCCAGGCAGCTTTCCAGCCACTCTTCCCCAAGCCCGTAGCATTGCATGGGGTTGTTGTGACCCAAGTGCAGGACCTGGCACTTGATCTTGTTGAACCTCATATGGTTGGCCTCAGCCATCGATCCAGCCTGTCCAGATCCCTCTGCAGAGTCTTCCTACCCTCAAGGAGATCAACATCCCTGCCCAACTTGGTGTCATCTGCAAACTTAGTGAGGGTGCCCTCGATCCCCTCATCCAGATCATTGTTAAAGATATTAAACAGAACTGGAGAAAAGGAGACTGAGCGGAGACTTTGTCCCTCTCTACAACTACCTGAAAGGAGGTTGTAGCGAGGTGGGTGTCAGTCTCTTTTCCCACGTAACAAGTGGTAGGATGAGAGGAAACAGCCTCAAGTTGCACCAGTGGAGGTTTAGATTGGATATTAGGAAAAATTTCTTCCCCAAAAGGGTTGTCAAGCATTGGAACAGGCTGCCCAGGGAAGTGGTGGATTCCCCATCCTTGGAGGTATTTAAAATACATCTAGATGTGATGCTTAGGGACATGGTTTAGTGGTGGACCAGGCAGTGTTAGGTTTACAGTTGGACTCAATGATCTTAAAGATCTTTTCCAACCTAAACGATTCTATGATTCTAAACAACCTCAGTTCCCTCAGCCACTCCTCATAAGACTTGTTCTCTAGACCTTTCACCAACTTTGTTGCTCATCTTGGGATGGAGGGGCCATTCCCATAGCCTAAATTTAGGAACAACTCTGAAATACCTAAGGTAGGAGGCTCAGAGCCTCTACAGTCAGCAGAAAAAGTAAGGATCGCTATAGAGTCTACTTAGTGGCCCACATCTGCTGAACACCTAAAGTGCCAAAAGCACAAAAGTGCCCTCTTTGTCCACTCAAAGTTGAAATCCTGCAGTCTGACTGTAAGGTATGTCTCCCTTCCATGAATCATCCCATGACTCTGTCAACCCTTTGCAGCTGTCAACACTTTACACAAGCAGTAGCACCCTAAACTGTAGACCATCCTCCAGTGCTGGTTTCAGGAGGACTCAGCCCACGGAAAGCACAGTCTTCCCATTTCCACCTTATGTTTCCATATCACTTCTGCATACTATGGTCACATTGGTCCTCTGGTCACCAAACAGCAGTGGGAGCCTAGATTCGCATGATTCCCACCGCAGCCCCAAATTCGCAGAGCCCATGCCCATGGATCACTACCTGCATACTTGGCCATGTTCAAATGTATCCTCATTGCGTGGCAATAAAAGAATCAAATTTTATCTGTATTGCAGAACTCCTTCCTTCATCATTTATGACTTCCCCACTATTTGGGTCATCTGAAAGGTTTTATCAGCGGCAAATGTATGTTTTCTTCAGGTCATTAATTCAAATGTTAAATAGCGTGGAAATGCTTTCTGCCCAACCCCAGTGGAAACACAGCCACTACATTTATTACTGCATTTACAATTACCCTTTGAATCCTATTAATTAGCTAGTTTGCAAGCTATTTAATGTCTTCCACATGCATTGCATACCATTCTAACTCTAATTCAAACTAAAACCAGGACTAACTTGAAGCACCACTTTCTGTAACTTTCTGGCAAAACCTATAAGATCAAGCCTGTTACAATTCTGTAAAAATTGGTAATCTTATTTTAAAAAGGTACCAAATTCACTTGACAGTATTACTACTTGGCCTTAGTTTTGTTACCCTCCTTTAATTTCCTTCCTCTATTAATTATCTTCCCTTAATTTATTGCGTCCTGTGTGAGATTCTGTATTATTTTGCTTGGGACTGATGCCAGACTAACGGACTTACACTTTCCTAGGATATCCCATTTACCTTTAGAAAAACAGAGTTACAACATTAGCTGGACTCTCATCTTTCAGAACCACCCAAACCAAGTGAAAAAAAAACATCATTAATGTTCCAGAGACCTCCTCAGGCAGCTCTTTTAAAACTCTCGGGTGCAGTTATCTAGACCCAGCCGTGTCAAGAATTAATAGCTGCTGCCCAAACCCCCCTTAGGGGTTACTGTTGGAATGGAAAGCATTTCACCATCTAGGCTGTGATTACATTGTCTGACTATTCCCAACTACAGAGCAGAAATATTTAGGGAACTTTTCTGCCTTCACCATTATCAACACTTTTTTTCCCGTTTCAATCTGGTAATGGCTCAATACCATTGTGAAAATTTCTTTTGCTTTTAATGTCATTTTAAGACTCCCCATAGTCCTCAGCCCTCCTGGACACAGATCCCTCCTTGCATCCTTTCTCTCTGTGACCATGGGGCTTCCTCAGTTTACCCTGCATTTGCCAACAGCAAGAACGACATGCAAGATGGGTAAGTGCCATCAGGTCCCCCATGAGGCTGTGCTGGGGTCCACGACAGAGGGGATGCTGATTTGCTCTCACCACAGACACACACTGCACTTCCCACCTCTGTGCCCTGATGGGACACATCCTTGCCATAAGACCAGAAAAGGTTACCCAAGCTCCAGAAGCAATTGGGCAGCTCAGTGGTAGAAGCTCCCTTACACATTATTAAATACAATGATCTCATCTCTGGATAAAGAAGTTAGTTGCAAGTCATTGGAGGCAGGAGAGCAGTATCTGTCCGTGGTGGCCCTGCTTGGATGGATGCACCTCCCCAAACATCTGCTATGGACCGGTGTTACCAGCTGGAGCATTGTCCTTGCTGGGCACTTGCTCTGATCCCATGGAGCTGGTGTGCGCTTAGACCCAGAGTGTCTGTCCAGAGCAAATATCCTCCAGTCATTACTTTTTTACACTTTAGTTTTGAAAGTGATACATCAGAAAGAAATCCAAAAGCTGTACTGGAAAAAAATTGAACTGCTTCGCACTCAGTGTTCAACCATTAAGTAGGTGCGCTACGAGTAAACAAGACCATAGATGTTAAGAGGAAGGGTTTATTTGTGTGCAAGTAATATTTGATCAAGCCAGCAACCAAATTCACTTCAAAGGCCTTGGAACCATTTGAAGTAAAAATCTTTTTTATATGTGGACACTGTTCTCAAACAATAACTGCTGTGAATAAACAGAATTGCTGCGCTGTCTTAGTCCATCTCTTTTTTTAAAATAATGAAGTACTGCAGGTAATATGTGCAAAGCCCAATTCTTCATTTTTATTAGAACTCCTTAAAACTCTCATGATATTATTGTAAGGGAAAAAGCACTACAGGCTGTTGTTTAAAATCCTTTTTCATCTTTGTGTTCTTTTCTGAGCCCTTTAATGCTCAGGAAATGTAGGTAGAGCTGCCTCGCCTCTTGCACAACCCTTCACCCTGCTGGTCCCCTCCCTGGCTTGCATTAAAGTAGTCTGAAGCCTCCCCTTGCAGCATCCCTCACCCAATGCTTTTACTAACATAAAGCAAAGAGACGCTAAATAAAAGGAGAACAAAACAATGGCCAAAGTCACGCATCCCACTAAGAGCTCTGGAGAGGTCACTTGGCCAAAGCAGCTGCCAAAAAATTCCCTACAACTCCTGAGCTAACTGGCACACAGGAAACTTCAGCTGGGTGAGAAAACAACCATATGCACTTGAAAAACAAAAAGTTAGGCAATCTTTAATTCCTTTTCTAATTAATTTGGATGTATATAATGTATTTTAAGTTTTTGTAAGATTTTCTACATTTTGTTGCACTTGCTGCTCTTGCTATTACTAATACGCAGTACAGGGCTTCTCAGCCTTGTTTTTTGCCATAGTTTCTTACAACTAGGACAGCTGTGAAATCAGAACTAAAACAAGAGTGAAACTGCGCTAAGAAGAAATGAGAAGCAATTTCTATTCAGAGTATTTATAAACCTTTGTTTCAGCTGAGTCTTCATTTGCTCAGAAGTCTCCTTTAGGAGAAAGAAGTGTTTTTTGGCAACATAACATAGTTCTCCTTTCACCTTAGGGACTGGAAAACTTTTAGTCCACGTGAAAGCTAGATAATGTGACTAGAAATGTATACTTCTCCTGTTCCTAATGCTAAACAACAAGCAAGGCAAAAAGAGGTGCATGATACAAAAACAATAGAGAACATCACAGTACTAATACAATACAAATACCAAACAATACAAAATGCAAAATTTTAATCTTTGACTAAAAAAGCAGAAGGGAAAATGTGGAAGGGGAGGGAAGGCTTCAGCTCACCTCTCTCTAGGTCTTTGCAAGCTACTTCTAACGTACTTGAAGAAGCATAGACCTAGCCTTGCACACAAGAGCAGCCACGGCAGCTCAGAGTCACGGTCCAAGTAGCCCCGTGCCCTATCTTCTGGCAGTGGCGATAACAGCCGATGCCTAAGGACGAGCATAAGAAAAGGGGCAGTATGTAACAATACTTCCCCACAATACTCAGTCAGTCTGCAATTTGCAGCTCAGAGACTTCCTGAGCCAAAAGTGAGGTCTTTGTGTTTAAGTCTTCAATGGATTTTTTTTTCTTCTATTAATTTGCCCAGTTGTTTTCCCCCCCTCACAAAAAAAGCCACAGGGCAAGTTATGAGGATGGGGCACCCTGCCAGGACTTCTTGCTGATGGGGAGAAACTGGCTGACAAACAGATGGGAAAGTTTCTCACTGGGAGGAGGTAAGTCAAGGAAAAGACTTCTGCTGGCTGGCATGGTTATCGCTGCAAACCCTGGAGGGGTGTTTGGTGGGGAGTTGGCTGAATGTGTCCAGGCTGACCAGGCAGCAGGAAGGAGAAGAGATGGAGAGGACATCTCCACAAAGGGCAGATCTTGCTTTGTCTGCAGACCCAGGCTGCAAAATAGACAGACTGACACAGGGAGAGGCTGTCTGATGGACCGGACTGACCTGGTGAGTCCTGCCCTCAGCTAGCTCACAGCGTGTGGTGCTCACCTCTGGTTGAACCAGACCTACATCTGGACATTCCTGCGCCAGGGCAGGAAAGCCCGGCAAGGGCAAGGGGAAGGATTTAGAGGTTCAAAGAGTGTGTGCAACCAGCATGTCTGCTGAGGGTTGTGGAGGAGTCTCTGTCTGGTTTAACTCCCTGACCCAGGGTGAGGATGCCTTGCAGGTCCAGGAGAACTGTGGTGAAGGTGAGCAGTACCCTCCTAAAAGGAATAGTCAAGGGATTGCGGGCAAGAAGGATGTCTCAGGCAGATGGGTGAGGATTCGGCACTTGGCGGGCACAAGCTCTATCTACAAAGCTTTTTTAATGTGAAAAGAAATACCAGGCTGGTAAGAAACCCAGGGTACAAAGCAAGCTCTTCCTCCTTTTGACCTTCCCACCGGAGAAGCTCAAAGAGTAAAACAAAACCACAGTGGTGCAGGTGTTTGCTCCTTTTTTAGCATGCGAAGATGAAAGAGACAGTGAGGTTGGAAACACAAAGCTCGACAATGAGCTGGTTGCTTAGAGCAATATGCAAAACCAGGAGAACTTACACACATGTGGCTACCAGCCCAAAGAGCAAACGAAACCTGCAGATAAAACCCAGCCTTGGAAAATGGAGAGCTGATGTGCTGGGAGGCGTTTTCCATGGCAATTGCTCTGTGATATATCACTTACCCACTCACTGCAAAGGGACAGCTGGGCTTGATACGAATGAAAAGGAAATGAATGCCCCAAACCCTTTGCAGTCTTTGACTGCCACCCTGTCTCCAAACCTCATCATGGACTGGACTCTGAGGCGCCCTGTCAAGCCAAGCAACACTTAAACTGTACCAATTATGCATTTAAAGACTGGTCAAGGCCAAAAGAAACTCAGAAGACCTACTTTGCCTCATACCATGAGGATTATTGGTAGGGCTGGAGCTCATTCCACCTCAGTTGAAGAGAGAGGGCTAGATGGCAGGGCAATTTCTTTGCCTCCATTGAAACTAAATCTTGGTTTTCCTGCTCTGTCTTCTCTGGATTTGAAACCCCCTGTGTTTGTGGACGTTCTGTGAAAGTGGCAAAAGACATCTATTCACAATAGGATTGCTGGAGACAGCTGAGGGACTATTCCCTGGAATGATGGAAAAGGGTTCTTTGTGGATATCTGTCTGGACTGTTTCTATTTGAGTGATGATTTGATTGCTCCTGGGGTTTTGCTGAAATACTAGTTATATATTAAGGCATGCTAACCCTTCTATGAGCATGTTTTTAGTATTGTTTGAATAGAAGGAAACTGGTGAATACTTGGGCTGAATAAAGGCAGCAATATGTGGCTGAAGGCGAGTATATTTGGACTGGGGAAGGGCCCAGATCAGAAGTATCCAGTCATTCCTTTTAATTACTGGGTTTTGAAGCTACAGCCCAGGGTGTTGCTACAGTGCTGTGTGTTAGAGACGTCGTTTCTGGGGTGAGATGGAAAACGCATCCCGGGCTTCCCTGTGAGACATGTAGAGAGAGCCATACCAACAGGCAGGTGCTCTGCATGTGTGGATACTGGCTGTGGTTTGGGTATTGGGGTTTCTTTCACCCTACAGAGATGTTCCAGAAGGCTAATTGAAGCAGTAAAACTAAAGCCTTGTTGCATCTGAACTGGGGAATTTTCCTGCTTGCAGGGAAGAGAGGAGACTCAAGTGCTCAACTGTGAACTTTCCTATGTCACCTGCTCCCCTTCCTTATCTTCCTTCTTTCCCTCACCCTGTCTCTTGCTCCTCTCATCTTCAAACACAAGCAAGTCACATCCTCCTCCCTGCTGCCAAGCGGGTCTTGCACCATGCTGTCCTCCATCTCGCTTCTTGCTGAGCAGTTCAGCCACCAGGTCAGGCCCAGCACAGCCAAACCCAAGCTCAGTGGGGTCAGTCACCTCTCTGCAACCTGAGGTCACCACCTGGGTGTCACCCTAGGCCCAGTCCTCTCCTCTCAACAACCACTCACGCTCTGTCCCCATCTTACCACCTCTACTTCTCAATGCTTCAAAAAAAAAATCAGACTTCTCTTTCTGTTTGCTTGAGGAAGTAGTCATTGTCCTTGCTGCAACCCTTCTCATCCTGCACCTCAGCTGCTAGGAGTTGCCTCTTGTCTGGCCTCGACGGCAACATCTTGCTGCTCTCCAGTTGGTGTTTCCAGGAACATCCTTTTGGCTCAACCCTACCACTCCCTGTTTACAGCCCTCCATGGACCTCCTCAGCTCACGCTCCTTGCCTGGGATGACAAGAGCAACTGCTGTCCATGTAAGGTCAGCCAAGCTTCAAGCTGTTCAGCTCTCTTCTGCCAAAGATGGCAGATTTGGGCACCATCCCCTCACTCGGCCATCTCTGTCCTCCCCTTCTCCCTCCCCCCCACCTCGTCCACCAGGATCTAGCAAACAGACAAACAACCAGTTTATGAAAGCAAAGAGGGAAAGCCAACAGCAGCTGCTTTAAATCTGTTGTAATGCTGGCGGCAATTGCATAAGGCAGAGGTTTTGTTGATGTCCCCACCCCATTCCTGAGAAATATTTAATTTATATTAGTGTCACTGTGCCCACTGCCCATGCCCTCAGCACATTTGCAGTGCGGGAACCACTCGTCCACATTTGCAGCACGCTGCCAGCAAGTGGCAGCATCAAAGACCATCTCTGGATTCACTTCTCCCCCGACGCAATCCCACAAGAAAGAGGCAAGATTCAAAACAGCCTCCTCAACCCTACCCAGCCAAGTTCCTTGTCATGCCCTGGACATGAAGAGCTCAGTAAACAGATGGGTCTCACCATGCTCAGGGGATTGGTGGCTCTAGGCCCTGACAGAGCAGCAAGTTTCAAATTAAATGACCCTTCAGCAACAGGGACCAGCCCCCAGCGGCTCTTGTCTGCTAGCAAGATGCATCGCTCGGCCCGAGGCATGAGGGAACATGGACCTGTCCTGAGCTGTGGTTTGCATTAAATATTTCAGAAGAAATATGCCCCAATTCAAAGGTCCTGCCTTGACCGCAAAGTCAGGTCTCACATCTCCAGCCCTGGCAGCTGAGATCTGCCACCTCAAAGACAAGCTCACATGTTGGCTCACTCTCAGCAGGCGGGAGCAGGATTGAGATGCTCTCCCAGATGTGGCGTCCGGGCTCCATCGTGGCATCCCTCCATGGAGAGCAGGAAAGAGCTAGCCATGTCGCAGCGGGAGAGCAGTCATATTTTCCTTTGCTATCCAACTTTGCAGGTCATCTTTCTGCCCAAGAACATTTTTCCAGTATGAAAAATCCATCACCATAAAAATTGGTGGTAGTATTTAGAGTCCATCTGCTGTTTCTGTAGCGGGAGCTGCAGGGCTGATCTTGTGCATGCCCATCCTATAACTAAGTGTAACCTCCCTTTGGTCTGCAAACTATCTATGGAGAGGTAGGACCCAGGTTCCTGAGACATCACTGCAGGGAAAATCCTGCAGCTGTAGACGAAAGAATAGTTTCTAATTTTTTGAGCTGGAGGTTGTGATACCTGTAGGAATCACAGAAGGAATTCAACAAAATCCCCCAAAACTAAAAAAAAAAAACCCTATTAATCTAAAACAAAGACATTCCCAAGATTTCCTATGTCCCATTACAACTGCAGGGTAAAAAATCTCTCCCAGCATCTCAAATCTCTGTGCACAAACTATTATACACATTTTACTGTTTTGCCCAGCCCTGTGTGTTGTAAGGGGATGGGAAGGATGTGTTTTTTTCAGGAAAGGGTTGCCAGCTTAGAACAGATGAGGAATATTGAATGAGAAAATCTGGTATACTCAAAATCTGCCATTCCCATATGGATGTTTTCCCTGGCCTCCATTTCCTTCTCTTTGGGGACTTCAGTCCCATTGCAGGCAGTAAACACCTCGAAAAGGGGTAATGAAGTGCTCAGGACTGTGATGTTTAAATCCATGGTAAGATTTATTTTCAAATGGCTTGTTCAGAGCTACAGAGGGGATTTGTAACCCTGCCAGGAAATAAATCCATATTCCCTGAGCCCCAATAAGTTTTCTTAACCACAATATAATTCATCCTGTCTCCCAATAGGGACATTTGGAGGTTTTAGTCTGGGCTTCCTGGGCAAGAGGGATTTTTATTCCTCAAAAAAATTCAAGATCAATATCAAAAAATATAAGTTCCAAGCTGGAAGTTTGAAATCTCTCATGGATTTTTTTTTTTTTTAATCTCATCAACTACTGGGATTTTTTTTTAAAAAAAATTATTTTAACTTCACAACATCTTGCTTCATCCTGTTTTGACTCAATTTAGCCCAGAAGTCAAAATAAAATGGGATGATGAAGTCTGAATGCAGCTTCCCTCTCTCTCCTCCCTCTTTCAAAGGAAAAAGCTAAAAGAAAAGGTTTTGTCTTCTTCTGTGGCAAACGCGGTCAAACCCAATGTACCCCCTGTGAAAATGCTCCCCTTCTGCAAAACTCCTCCTGGAGCTGTGAGCCCTTCTGCTGAAACACACATCAGATATTTTCTCTGGCTCTTGCCAGCCTTCACGTCACTAATGAGAAAGGTGGATTTTTCTGCCCGTATTTCAAAAGGATTTCAGATCAGAAAATAGAGGAAGGCTTTCTCCTGCCTTGGGGGATTCACAGCTTGTTGAGCAGAGAGGGATAAGAGGTGACATGAAAGAAGGGCATAAAATGATGGATGGTTCTGAGAGAGCAGGCTGGGAATCCCTTACTTCACTGTTTTCATCATATCTAGAAAAAAACCAAACCAACCCACCCAACTCAGTTAAAAGGCAAATAGAGCACCTCATCAATTTAAAATGTGTTGTTACAATGCTTATTTAAACTGTGAAACTCATCACCAAGAGCAATTATGCAAGCTCAGGGGTTAGAAAGATTGGGAAAAAAAAAATTAGAAAGAAATTGGCATTTATCTGGCTATTGGAGCATCTGCAGCTACGTTAGATTGGTCTGAAAAAGGATATCAATTCTTGTACTGCAGAGCACAAACAAGCTACCAATAGCCCATTAGGATGATACTTCCCCTGTGGGAAAATTGCATAATTAATCAAGTGTAGCATTTCTTACATCTTTCTTTGAAACAGCTGGAAATGATTAATGTCAAAAACAAGATCTGGAGTAAGGCTGGCCACTGGTTCTGGCACACTCTTGCCATTTATGTGTCACTGAATAATTAAAGCTCGGAGAACTTCAGCTGACCAGGACAGAGTTAAACCGTTCTCCTATAATTTAAGGATTTCCCATCTGGGTGTGGAAAGGAAAATTGCCTTCTCCAAAGACTTATCCCTGGAAAAACAGACCATCCTATGGAAGTAGATTGGAGGCAGTTTTACAAAGTGTTTCAGAGCCAAAAGACAAAGCTAAAGCTATGTGCACCCGGATTCCCAAAGTGGATGCTGAGGTTGCCTTGGTGACACAACGATGAGGTGATTACGACTCAAGAGGATTTTAACCCAAGGGAGAAATCTGACAGCAGAATAGAGAGGTTGCTCTTAGTCATAAATATAAAGAACTGTGACGATCTTTGTGTTTTCCAGGCCATAACGGCCTTATAAATTGGATAAAAGAACCCGTGACATTCACCAACAAAGGTGCCAGCCCCATTATCAGTGGTAGCGGTCAGGAACCTTCCTGGAAAACCATTTTAGTGTTGTCTTGCACATCAATTTTAAGCAATTTGGGACAGGGACTGTCTTTCCATCCTTTACAGAGCACTTAGCACAGCTCTAGCCAGGCCCACAACTGGTACTTTTGAGTTTCTACAATAATGTGAAGAATAAAACTGAACAAAAGAAATTAACAATTTTTTTCCCCCCATTTCCTGGAAAAAGTCTTTTACTTTTATTGAAAGGTCTTCAGCTGGACAAAAGATTCCCTGATGTACCATGGCCACAGAAACTCATGCACCCGGAGGGGACCTAGCATGGGACAAGAAAAGCCATAAGCCCTTGTAGTTGAATGGTGCAAGAAGGCCCACAAACGGACAGCTTTCAGTAATGTTTCCAAAACTTGGAATTTTTTCAATTAAAATATTTCAGGTTTATTTTTTTAATGGAAAAAATCAAGCTTTCCATAGCGAAGAAGTGTCACACTAAGACATGAACAAGATACTACTGCCCTCGCTTCAGCTGTTTTTGTAAACTGATGCACACGTGGGCTAAAGCTGCCTGCTGCAGTTATTGATTCCAGTTGTCACAAACCTACATCTCATGGAATTGATCTTTTTCTCACTTACATGTAAGTGAGAACATAGATCAGGAGCAACACAGCAGGTTCACTGCCAGAGCTGCAATGGATGTAGGAAACCATACAAAATTGCAGTCCTTAACCATGAACCAGTGTCATCTAATACATAAGGGGAAAACACATGGAGATGTACTCAGTCCTGGACCATGATGAGAAAAATAAAACACTAAGTACCAAGATCCTTCCAGAAGAAGCATAAGAGCACCCTAGTAGTGTTATAGGAGATCAGTAAGCCTCCTCAAATGACAAGCTGTCACCGGGAGCCATCCATCCAAGATGTAAATCCATGGCAAAGTGGGCAGACACTAGTTTAATTTAATTCAAAGATGACAAAGGTGCAGCACTGAGCAAACAGACACAAGTGAGTACTATTTTCACATAAAGTGTGCTGCAATCTGGTGGAACTCAATGTCTTGGATATCGAGGAGGACAAAATTACCAATAGGCTCCTGGGGCGATTAGCAAATTGCTGGAGGACAGCTCTGCTGCTGGCAATGAAATTTGATGTTCCAGCTGTCATCTCTGGCCCGGGAGCTCTAACCTGCTGATTGCTACAAGCCTGGAGGGTGCATCAGGGGATGGGCCACTGTACTGGCTATCTTTCTTCCACTGTTTGTCTAAACATCCCATCCTTGCCTCTTGGGGACAGGGTACTTTGCTAGATGGACCTTGGGATGACAAAGTTTTGACATCCTTTTGTCCCTGACCCTTTGTTTGGTGCTAGCCAAGAATTTCTCAGGTGCAGTAAGTGCTTTTTTCACATCAGGTCAGGGTCTGCTTGGTTTTTGTCCTTGTTGCAACCTGCCCCAGACACTGAGTTATTCCTTCCACTTCTCCCCAAAACTTTGATGTAAAGCCAAGTATCATGAACCTGCTGAAACCTCTGTCCTCTTCTATAGCATCTCAGTTTTCCAGAGCCAGAGGTGCTCCTTGAATGAGAATGCAAAGCCACATGAAAGCCTGTGGTGCCTGCATGGAAGTTGACTTACACATGAAATTCTGGACTCCTCAACAAGGAAAGAATCACTCCAAGGTGCCTTCTCCTGCCTCAGACCCCGTGCTCAGAAATATCAAATGCAGCTGACTGCACTAATAACATTAGCATGGGCACCTACTCCAGCTAAATAGGACACTTAATTCCCATTAATGCTGAACTAATTAGAGCATGGTGAACAACAAAAGAGAAAACACAATCTTTGTATCTGTGTAAAACTTTTCATGGTCTCCCATAAAAAATGTAGGCCATCCTTTCCTTTCTCAAGCTCAAAGGAGGGTATATATTCATTGACTAGAACAACCAGCAGCAATCTTCCAGATTTCATCTTTCATCTTTCATTCAGGGATAAATTTATCTACAAAGAAAAATCTGTAGATATTCATGAAAGCAGGCAAAGACAGTCACATTAGTCAAAAAGCCTGCATTGCTAAATACAGTATGTGCACTGAGAGTGACCTAAATATTGGTTAAACTACACTGTCTAATTTTAAGCAAGAAAAGCTACCCAGAATTACTTTAATTAGCTTAAAAGGATGCTGTCAGCTAGTTTCTTGAAGCAGATTTAATGTTCTATGTTATTCATCGTACACATAGCATCCTATGGTAGGAAAACAAAATACTTGTCTACTCATCATTGTTAATATTACCATTATTTATTCTTATCCAGATCTCCTTAGGAAATGCAGTTTGTGCTCCATGGTGTGCTCCATCTGTTTGCCCCCCAATGTGTTTCAAAGCCACTTGTCAATTCTAAAAAACTGGAGGAGAACTAGCACTGATTAAATTCCACATTATCTTCCAGAAAAGTCTGGATCCTCTTGACTGCTCAGCACTGTGGTGGATTAGACCTCAGCATCCCAAGCTGAGTTCACTGGAGGCAAGAATCTGTGGGCAAAGTTTGGAGTGACTTGCCCAGCATCACTGAGGAAACCTATGGCAGATGTAGGGGCAGAATTTGCGTCCCTGGCTGAATACTGCCGGTACTCTATACATGTTCAAAATGTGATGGGAGAAATTCAGGGAAGAAAAATGCATTGCAGATATTAAACATAAAGAGCCCTAAGGTTCAGGAAGACCCTAAACAAATTGCTAGAGGCTGGGAGAGTATCTGGGGAAGTATCACTACAACCTTCCTATATTTTCACTATTGTCCACTGGCAGAGAATGGGCAAAGAGACATTTTAGTCCAGGACAAATGACCATTTTTACATCTGCATTTTCAAACAGTTCCTTTTTCATGTATTAATAACATTGCACTAGCCTAGAGCTGGACCTCATTGGGGTGCCAACCATTTTAGCAAGATGGGTGTCTGGGATCAAACCCAGCAGCTCTTTCTCAGAAAAATCCCCCAAGGAGGCGGCAGGTGTTTCAGCAGCTCCCAGGCTGTGGTCGGCAGCCACAGTGATCATGAAGCTGTCTTGATAGCTGTGGGCAAACAGGGGGAACCTCAACACCCAGCTGTGAGGTGTCATTCTAGTTCAAGGGTGCAACAGCTCGGCTAGAAGTCTCTTCATTTTTGAGTTCTGGAAGGAGAAGGGATGACATGTCCTGCTTTCCCCTCTGGCTAAGGAAAGGATCAGAGAAATTCCTGAAGTGCATTTGGTGGGCGAGTGATGTCACACTGATGAACAGCAAACTGGAAAAGGCTGGAAAAACAAGCCAGCTTCAAAGAGGAACATAGCCTTCAGCGCTCCAGGGAATTGGAGCATCCTTCCTATTTTGGGTCTGTTTCCTGAAGTGCAGCATGGTGACAAAGGCAGGGAAACAGGACTTGGAGCACACAAGGCAACGGAGAGGCTGAGGAGGTGCAGATGCGGCTGAAAACAGCACAAGTAACTTAGCCAGAGCCTCCCTCTTCATCACTGGAGCTGCATTTCAGCTGAGAGAAAAAGAGAAACCCAGACGACAGTCTCCACCAACCTGGACAGCCCAGCGGGATGCGGCGGCGAAGAAGGAGAACTTCATCTTGTTAATCACTCCCAACTGTGACAGACAGGCTAAGGGCAGGCTCCTCGCCAAGGCATCGCCGCGTTTCCCAACCTGATCCGCTTCTCCCCACTCGTTGCTCCCTGCCACCTCCCTCCTGCCTTAGGTTCAGACCCAGCAATGCCCAAAGTCAGACCTTGTGACTAGGGATAGATTTTGACCCTCAGAAAAATCCAAACCAGAGCCTGTCCTGGTCAGGACTTGAGATAACGTGTCCTTCAAGCTTTCTGAAGATGCTCACTGCCAATTTAACCTGCCCCAGAGCAGGTTAGGGGTACACAACCCAATGAGTGCTGGAGGCCCCCAGTCATGGTGAGGAGACGGAAGCGTGGCACTAAGCTCATCATGCAACGCACAGATGGAGGAGAGCGAGCCCCCTGTCTCAATCCTGCCAGAAATAAATGAAATACCAGGCTGGCATGCCCTGTCTGGGAGGGTGAGGGAATCATTTCTCTGAGGGCATACCAGACTGCTGATTTCCTATTATACTTCAAGAACTGGAGCACAATTAAATGGGAAATAATCAACTTATGTGGCTAAGAAAATGCTGTAACGCAGCATGAATTTAAACATTGCATATCCCCATCACCTGTTGAGCCCTGGAGCTGGCTCAGTTCCTCCCCCATTCCCAAAATTTGGCTAATGGCTCAGGAAATGAGAGTTGCTGTGAAATGCAAGTGGGACCAGAGCCCAGCGTAGCCTCCCCATGCCCACAACACCCCTCCGCTTCAGGAGTAAACCTGATAAGGGCTCCTTTCAGCAAAATAAGTGTAATAAGTAAAAACCCACACATGCAAATCAAAGCCCCTCACTCACCAAGACCGACACATGTTTTCCCTCTCACGCCTGGGCCCCCAAACATCCCTTTGACTTTGTACGAGCGTCCAGCAGAGCTGGCACACCAAATGTGTCTGGAGTATTTTGCCTGCCTTGTGAAACCGCATTTGCCATAACTCAGGCACAATGCCCCTCTCAGGAGGGTTTCGGAGAATGACCAGTCCCTCTCACCCTTCTCTTTCCTTGTGATGCCTCCTGCTCCCTCCAGAATTAGGAAACCTTCCCAATGGAAACGTAAGGAATGTAAATTGATGTCTTCTCTCCAACATGATTTATCTGACTCCTGCGGCCGTCTCTCCAAGATTATTTGAGCTGAAGTTGACTGTTGCAATAATTAATTTCCAATCAAGCAAATTTGCGTAAATCTTCCCTTTAGAAATCTGCCTTAAATCAAGGGTTTAGGCACCACATTCCAGCTTGGTTTCATTAAAACTAGATTGCTATTGAAAGCTGCCAGCACTGTAAATACAGGCACCATGCCACCCTGCAGGACGGCTTGGATACACACTTTCCACATAATGAAAACCTGCCTTAAAAGCCATCTCTGCAGCAAATGTCCCCTGTAACTGGGACTTGCTGGGTTTCTATCAGCAGCCCTGACAGCCTTCTCTTGTTGACATATCTAGTCTTGCAAGAATGGCTTTGAAGCAACCGGGATAAATGGGACGAGGGCTTCAGGAGAAGGAGGGAAGGTCTTGCTAACTTGAGAAATCTTCTCGGACATATTTTGTGTGCAACCCACAAGCCAGAAAGGAGTCTCTGCTGCTCTAGGGAAGAAGAGGAATCATAGAATCATAGCATGATTTGGGTTGGAAGGGACCTTTAAAGGTCATCTAGCCCAACTCCCCTGCAATGAGCAGGGACATCTTCAACTCGATCAGGTTGCTCAGAGGCCCCTCCAACCTGACCTTGAATGTTTCCAGGGATGGGGCATCTACCACCTCTCTGGGCAATGTGTTCCAGTGTTTCACCACCCTCATCTTAAGAAAATTTTTCCTTATATCTAGTCTGAATCTACCGTCTTTGAGTTTAAAAACATTACGCCTTGTCCTATTGCTACAGGTCCTACTAAAACATCCGTCCCCCTCTGTAGGACATGAACGGTGTCATGAAGGCCAAGTGATGAAATACATTGCAAGCAATGACAGAGCATGAGAGAGGAGAGGCAGAACGGTAAAGCTACAGCCCTCCCAAGCAGTGTGATTTTCAGAGGGTAAGGAACCACGGCTGCCCAGCGTTGGGAGGAAAGGGGTGGAAACCAGCATTCCTGGGACCTATGCTGAGTTTGCAGCAGCCTCCATCTCAAGAATGTGCAGGTAGGGAATGCCATGCCCGTGGCAAGGGATGGGTGGTAGCTTTCTCTTTCCTCCCTATGCCTTATCCTTCCTGTCCCAAATGCCTAGCTTTACCACTATGCACTTCTCTTCAAAGAAATAACTCCACAGAGGGGAAGGTGCCACTGACCAGCTTTGGTGCTTTTAAAGGACTGTGGGCATTCACATCACATAAAATTGTCCTAGCAATGTCGAGAGTCCATCCCAGCCATCCCTGGAGACTGAGGCTTGGCTCATTAAAAGTTCAATTCCATGACATGTCAAGCAAGGCCAGCTCCTTTTAGGAGTGCTGAACCCTTCACAGGACCAGGGTGTGTTATATAGAAATTCAGCAAAATGCCCTGGAAAATAGAAATTCATTCTCCTATTGCTGTCCAAGTCTCCACCCAAGTTTTAGAAATGAGGTCTTCTCCTTCACGCAAGCGCTGCAGCCAGCACTGAGGTCCTCATACCTAATTTGTCTCCAACCAGCTCTGAAGTCCTTAGGAGGGTTGTTGTCTCTGATTGGTGGTGGTGCTTTTTTAAAGGAAGAGATTGCTGCAGGAAAAGAGCAGGAAGATTTGGAGCTGAGCAGAAGAATATCTAGTAATCCTGGTTTCCAGCTTCCTCAGCCACCACAACCGCAGGGAGGAATGAAAACTTGACAGTACAAGCCTGCTTGGTGGCTGAAGCAGGCCGTGTATTCTGGGCCTGTGAATGAATGAGAAATCTCCCAGAGCAACTGGTGTCTCAACATGCTGTTCTGAGACCTACCACTGGTGTTTTGTCAAGGGAAAGAATCTGTCATCTTTAACCAACAGCAGGATAAAGGAGAGGAACTAGTTTGTTTCTGGAGGGGCCCTTTTTTTTCTTTTTTTTTTTTTCTTTTTTTTTTTTCTTTTTTTTTTTTTTCTGAGATCTTGTGCACAACTTTTCTTTTACTTTGTTTTATGAATCATTCGGTTGATTCTGTTTTAAAAAAAGGGAAAAAAAAAATCAGATATGCCTGTTGTGCACCCCTTTCTCACCACGGTCTCCCACCCTTCTCAGACCCCCAGAGGCAGGAGACAAAAAAACACCACCTGCTTCTCCTTTCTGCTATTGTGAGATGCTGATTTCAGCAGCGGGACAAGACACATAATCCAAATGCATTGGGCTTTGGGGCCAGTAACTCTTCAGTGCCCCAAACTAAACAATCAGAGGAGTCTTATTCAGCGGATAGCTGGAAGATTTTATGAAGAGTTCTTGTATTTCCCTTTGCTAATGCTCTTCAGTGAGTTTGTGTATAATCCAGAATCCACCACTTCAGGCTGCCAGTTGGCTGATCAATATCTTGGCTAAAGACTAAGTACTAAGATCAGCATCTTGGATAAGGACTAAGTACATGCCTTCCAGCGTGTTTATGGTCCCCCACTTAGTCCAGAATACAGCCTAAGGCTCTGACTGATGCTGGTCTTCTCATCCACAGTGTAGAGGGTGCTAGGTTCAGACTTCAGTCCAGCTCCACTGTGAGTCCAGGGATGCTCCCTGATGTTCTCAGACAGACGCTCCTTTTATCTTTGCCTTTCTCCAGCTCGCTCTCCTCCTCCTCCACTCCCAGACCAGGACAGAGGTGGTGCCTACAAACCAAGACTGATCCTATTCCGCTACAGCCTTGGGCAGGTGGTCCCCTCTTCCACTCCTGCGCTGCCATCAGCTCCAGCGCTGATGGTGGGAGCTGGTTGCAGCTGGAGGAAAGCAGGTCACCCCTTCTTCAGGCTAGGTGTCTGTGAGAGCTTTCTGCTATGTCTAACACCTTCTTATTCATCACAGCCTGAATTTAGGCAGGCAGAGAAAATACTATTTCAGCCGAACTGAGTCTTAGTGGGAGACTTTGAAGCCTTTTATCTTTAAAGTGTACTTACCACTGATAAAAGCTGCGGTCTTGAGAAGCTTGGCAGAACCATGCGGGGCAGCTCCAATGTCACCTCAGTCTGTTATTACCCCACATACCACAGTGGTAGGTAGCAAACCCAATGAGGAACAGCATCTCTGGATGTGGGGTACTGAACACATACTTAGCTTCCTTGCCCAAAGAAATGACACAGAGAGGTGTCGCTTGACCAAGGAGAAACAGGATAGTGGTGGCAGAGCAGAGGACAGAGCCCAGCTCCCCTGACTCCCTGTTCAGCAAGGTCTGCTAGAGATGTCCCTCTTCTCCATTGCAATAGAGGCATGAAGACCTCCCCTGGGGAGAAGCCTGGGCAAGCATGGACTGATTGCACACCAGGCAAGGGCTATGTTATGGAGGTGTGAAGTTATGTTCTGCCCTGCCACAGGGAGGACAATTTATGCTCTCCGTTCACCACAGCATTTCTGCTCAGGCTGCTGAGAGAGGGGAATGGAGGAGAAGTCAGGGAGAAAGCGTCAGGAAAGGGAAGGGGGTCTTGGAGGAGTTAATTTTCCCAAAGTTATTCACCACATTCAACACTTCCCCTGAACCTGCATTGCTCCTAAGAGCTATTTATAAATTGGTGCACTGAGAACGGGGACTTCTCCTCTGCCATGTGCTGCTCTAAACCCATTGTCAATACTTAATAAATAACGGAGATGTATACTAAAGGCATTCCTGCCATTAATCACTGGCAAACCCACATCCCCAGTAAGTGCATTGATAGCACATCTACAATCCAATTTCTGTTTCAAGATACTTTAAAAAACTCAAACGATGAGTTTTCTTATTTTTCTGAATTCTGCCTGACTGGCTGGGTTAGGGGATGTTTAAGAGACCGCTGCAAAATTACTTTCATCAGCTACTGTTCAGTTGGTCTCAGAATCTATTTTCCAGACTCCAAAGCAAAATTACAGTCATGCAATATTAAAGTATTTGCAGAGTGGCATTAAGCAGGGGTGCTGCTGTATTATTTACCATGGTAACTCAGGATGCTAATTTATCTTTTCCCTAAATGTGGAACGGCCAAGACACTCAGAAATACTCTGTCCTTAACATGACAAAATGCATTTGTGTTCCATAAAGCATTTTACCTAACCAGAGAAGCCTCCCTGTCATGCCAGGACAGGCAGAGATGGGGATGGGAAAGGTGTTTGTCCACTGATTAGAAGACACAGGATTGCCTGAAGGAATCAGACCATCTCATTCATTATTTTCCCTCTAGGACTGGGTGGAGAGGCCTCCAGGAGGATCTGGGTGTCTTCTGCAGAATAACATAGGTCATTTATGCAGGCAACCTCTCCCTGGATTATGCTTCAAACTGGGTCATTTTGAGTATTTTGCAGTGGTTGTTTTCATACTCATAATGTTTTTATAAGTTCTCCTGAGCTCAGGTATGTCCTGAAACAACTCACTCCAATGCCGATGTTTCCTTTCCTTTGCTTTAGCTCTGCCACATTTCAATTGCATCAAGTGATCTGTTGCTTTCCATGACTGCTGTCATCACTTGTGGTGCACAGCAGTACTTGTACACATAGAAATGCTGGCAATCTTGCTGAAGGAGGCAGTAATGTCCCTGTTCTACTGAGGTGACACAATGTGAAATGATTTATTCAAGTTTGCATGAGGAAACATTTGCAGAGCCTCTGAGTCCCAGCCTGGTGGGCAAACCAGCCTTGTGTTGTCTAAATATAATTTACCATTGGCCCGTGCATTGTTTTGGACCCAACAAGCTTCCCATTACTTCTTCATCCTAAGCAGTCTTAGTATCTCCAGCATCTTCCTATGATGGGCTTTCCCCTGCTCTTGTCATTCTGGCTGTGTATGTTCCAGGACAGGAGCAGGTCCCAGCCATGTCCCAAGCGTCCTTTAGGGTATGCCCCAGGTCCTTCCCCTAACAAACCCCACTGGAGGATGAACTGCAGTGCACTGCATCTCATTCCATACCCACACACCAAGATCTCCCTTAGAAACTCATCTGGACAAGGACCTGTCTTGTGACACAGCGTCAAAGCATGGCCAAGATGTACTGAGGAGCCTGGGGACTTTCATGGACCACTGCTGCACCACAGAGTCAATTCAGTTTCTGTTCACCCCTCCCAAGGAAGGAGATCGGGACAGCCTGTTCTGTGGGAAACAAATACATTTTTCAAAAATGGCATGATAATATGTGATTATTAGCAGAGATCTTGTCCATTCTAAATATTTGGTGTGGTTTGTGTGGTGTTCTCCTTCCCTTGGCCATTGGTGACTGTGGATTAGGCTGACATGTTATTCTTAGCCTAATTCAACATTTACTTTGGATTTGCATTGTTTGTTCAATACATAGAGAGACATGTGTCCACAGCCCTGGCACAGTTCATGGCACTGAACCTTGAATATTCCTCTGACAAAGCCTGTGCCAATTTCTCAGCCCTCCCTTGCTGGTTCAGCCTGACATCATCTGCTTCTCTATGATCCAACCACCACTACCATCTTGCGGCCTTGTGACCAGAAACAAGACTCACAGGAACTGTCAAATCACATCAGCTTCATCAAGCCTTGGACTTTCCCTTCAGCTAGGGCCAACCACAGATCCCTGACTGAAAGGTGGTACTTGGCGACTTCTGCAAAGTCAGTGGAGTTCCTTGTGGTCATAAATACCACGGGCTCATTACACAGTCTTGTGAAGCTCATCACCTCTTGTCCATCAACATAAAATTCAATCTCCTAGGAGTTATTCAACTGATTCCCTACTACCTGTCATCCAGCATTAACCCAAACACCTTATTCCTTCCCCAATGTCTTCCAAATGTTGAGGTGTAAAACAAAAAAAGACCCTATGGTTTACTTGTTATGCATACGCATGTGGGGTCTGGAGGGTGGGTGAGGTATGGGTTTGGGCAGGTAAGTTCCAAACAATTCAAGAGTCCATTGGCATTCTCCTGTCTTTGGAGGAAATCTTCAGGAGAGGGAAGAAGTAGGGTTGGTGTGGTAGGAAGGCCTGCTATGCACCAGAGCAACTGATGTAGGGCCAAGCAGAAAGGACAACCCCTGCTCCAAGGGTGCAGGACTGCTCTCTCCAGCTCTGCAGAAGGGAGAGTATGGAGGCACCATGTCCACAGCGTTCCTGCAGTATTCAACCCATCCTTTCTCCGTATATCCTGCCCCATGTTGGTCATGTCAAACGCACACCCTTCCCCAGCACCTTCATTTCTCCACTTTCTCTTACCACCCACTGCGGCAAAACAGCCCTGCCTGTTCCTCATCACTTTGCCTCCAGTCTCCACACTCAGCTGTCACCTAGCCTCTCTCCTCTTCTCTGAGGGCCTTTGCCTCAAATCCCCTCACCTGCCTCTCTTCTCTGCGCTATAACATTTGTCATTTTGATACCACAGCCTCTCTCAAACCCTTCTCCTCTTGCCCCTCCTCTCATTCTCTCTGGGTCTTGACTCAGCTCTTCTCACTCATTCCTCTTCGTTTAAGAAGCAGCCCCCCTTCTACTCTGCCTTTCACCATTTCACTCAAGAGCTCGTCTCCTCTCCCTTTCCAGCCACCTCCATCAGAGTCCTTCTTGGTCACACCTGGGCACATTAATGACATCTCCCCACCACACACCTGAGCCCTTGGCTCCTTTGACGTCCTCAAGCATCACAGTCATCTGCTCAACCAGCCCGGGCTCACACCCCGTATCCATCTCTCTGGTGTTGCCATCATTCCACCCATATGGCCTTAATCCTGCCACCAGGATGGCTTTCTTCTCAGAAAATCCATCTTCCTTCCTCCACCTCTTCCACTTTCCTCACTAGACTGCTCTGCTTCCAAAACTTCTTTTTCACAAGTCACATCCCAGCCCCACGCTTCTTCACCAGCCTAAATAACAACCACCTTTGCACTGCTCCTTCTCTGCTGCCTTGTCTGTACTGCGCACCCACCTCGTCCATGCCCTTTTCAGTCTCAGCTGGAGCATTCCTGCTGACAAGTAACACAAAGCCCTTTTACATCACTCCATGTGGTGACCAGGAGGGACTTGCTTGGGAGAAAGGCAACAAAGTCCTTCTTTATGGGATCTGTATACACATGGCCCTCACAGCACTGCCAAGTGAGTGATCTGAATGGAGATGCCCCTCGCTGAATTACAACGGCACTACCAACCCCAACCCACAATGTGTAATGTAGTATAAATGTAATCATCTCTGCAGAATGAAAGGCACATTGCCAGGCCGCACACGGCTTGGCCCTGGACAATAAAGACATAATTATGGCTTCAGTGGGTTTGCTTTGCTTTGAGGTTTCCACCAGTGGTGAAATGTTGTTCCATCCTGACCTTAGGGAAGCAGATGATCTCATGAGCTGAAACTGCACAGGCCAGGCTTACCAGAGAGCCCATCAAAATGGGAGAGCTGGTGGCTCCAGTCCCCTTCCAGTGGGCTGGAGGAAGGCAGTCTGTGACATGCCTTGACCTCTGGAGGTGCCTGCTTATTCCTGGATTTATTTGCTAAAGCGAAGACTTCTGGCTCTGGTTTTTGATTTTCCCGTAACCTGGTAGGTCATGAACGTCAGCTTCCACTCTGCACAGGAATGAAACTAGAGGATGGTTGCAGTTTGTCAGCAGTGTCATTGCAAGATACTGCTTCGATCCTGTGTGCATTCCCATAATACTGGTCCCCTGAGCATGACAGCACTGTTCCCATCAGACGATGTCTCCATTAGGCAGCAGGTCCATGCTCATGCTGGGCTCGGCACCCAGTTCTTGTCTCTGATTCCCCAGTACAGCTCCCTTCAGGTTTCTGTGCGCAGGTTTCCCTTCTGCAAAATTCAGCATGGAAGGAAAGAAAATACACCCAGGATGCACCAGGAGCCAATCTTCATCTCCCAGGTTAAACAAAGACTCGCTGCTCAAAGTCAAACCCTGCCGATGAGTGTAGGATGAGGAACGGCACTGCAAAGCTTTTCCCTTTGGAGGGAGCAGGGGAAAACCAGGTGGTAGCAGGGCTGGCATGCACGCCTGTGTCCACTCAAGCTTTTTCCAGCCATCACTCAGATGAGCAGCCTGGTCGCCACCTCATGGTTGTGGTGTTCAAAAGCTGCCTTCTACACCTCATCCAAAATGTATTCCTCCACAGTTCATACCACAAGTGTTTGTGAAGACAGTCTGTCATCTTCCATAACTCTTCTCCTTCCCTGTTATTTACCCCAAACATATCTTCTCAGTTCAACCAAGCTCTATAAAAACACCACATTAGGCAGGGCAAAATGTGATCAGCAAATTAAACAGGGCCAAGGCCTCTTCTCTGGCCTTGAAGACAAGTGGAGCAGCATGGCTTGTGATCACAGTCGTCCCCTTTACTGCAAAATAGGATAGTTTTTTCCATATTTCCTATGGCCCCTGACTCTTGCTGTCCCCTGCAATGTTTCCAGGCTTTGTTAGGGAGAGCACTAGTTGGCACAGACCAGACCAAAACCTACTGGGGAGGTGAAACCATTTGGATGGTCATTTGACAGTTTTTTCACCTATTCTCCATCCAATTTTATTACGCCATTCTGTCTACTTAGTGGCACAGTGCCCCTTGTAGACCAGCCAGCTGCTGGGATCACTCTCATGGCTTTCTGTTGGCCAGCAAAGACTCTCGTCTTTTTTTTTTTTGTGGTTTTTTCTAAGTTTGGGGTTTTTTTTGGTAGAATATGCTCCCTTTAATGTCACCCTATTACTTCCTCCCTGTGCCTCTTTCCACTTCAGTTCATCTTCCTTGAACATGGAGAGGAGGAAGAAAAAGGAAGAATCCAAAGTTGATGAATCTGTCTGGATTAAATTTTTCCAGGGCCTTGCCAACTACCTGGCTTGGCCTGGTCAGCTATCATCATCACTTATTTGCTGCTAATTATTTATGATGAATTGCTACTCTCTGCAGACCTACCAGTGTTTCAGAGAGTCTTAACCTTTTTTTTCCCGTGCCTTCCCTTAGGTTTGCAAAGGGAGAATCATAGAATCACAGAATGCTTTGGGTTGGAAGAGCCCTTTAGAGCCCACCCAGCCCAACCCTGCAGTGCCAGGGACAGCTTTAACCAGAGCAGGGTGCTCAGAGCCCCGGCCAACCTGGCCTGGGATGTTCCCAGGGATGGGGCCTCCACCGCCTCTCTGGGCAACCTCTGCCAGTGCTTCACCACCCTCAGTGTAAAACATTTCTTCCTTATATCCAGTCTAAATCTATTCTTCTTTAGTTTAAATCCATTATTCCTTGTCCTGTCACAACAGGCCTTGCTAAAAAGATTGTCCCCATCCTTCCTGTAGGCCCCTCTCAGCACTGCCAGGCCGCACTCAGGCCTCCCCGCAGCCCCCTCCTCTCCAGGCTGAACGACCCCAACTCTCTCAGCCTGGCCCCGCAGCAGAGGGGCTCCAGCCCTTGGTATGAACCTCAGTATGGAGAAGGTATGAACCAATGGCTTGGAGAGCTGTGAATTATGCTATTTGTCTCTACAGCCCAGGCTAAGTTTTGCACTGTCTCAACATGCCATGGGATTCAGCTGAGCTTGACTTCACCATATCACTCGCACATTCTGCTTTCCGTCTCTGCAGCTGCTGTGACCTGCCTGCAGTGGCCTCTTGTTCTCCCTGCGGGGAAAATTGGAGAAATTAGTCGGATTACATTGCCTGATCCCTAAGGTATTGCATGGATCCAGGGTTTCGAGCCCAGTTTCCTCTGCTGTGCAAGGATCCTGAAAAGCAGGACAGTGAGACATGCTACATGACAAAAGTCATGGTTTTGTAACCCAGTCCAGGCAACTCCAGTTTGTTTCTAGGCTCTACATTCATTTTCAACTCTGCCCCAAAAGACATGTTTTGTTGTAAAGCTTTTTTTTTCTTTAGATGACATTCAGGGATTTTAAGAGAATACAATTAAACCCAGCTTTTACCAACAACAAACTATTTCCAACAGCACGTTCATATACTCCAGCAAACATTCCCCAGCTCCAGTCCTCCTCTGGCTGCTTAAATTTTCTCTGAAAACAATGTATTTGTCATGGTAAACCATTCCCAAGCTCTTCCTTTTCCACAGATTTGAGTACTCAAAAAAACCCAAAATAACAGCATCAAAACCCCCAAACACAAAGTGGGCTGAACAGAACACTTTAAGACCATCAGTCTAAAGAGTACATTTCCTAACAAGAAAATACTTTTTTTTTTTTTTTCCCCCACAAACCCAAACTTCACATCTAAACCACCTAGGTTTAGGAAGAAACCATGGTAACTGCACATTTTAATTGGATGTTTGTTGGCTAGAGAGAATGGGAAAGATTGCATAATTGGTGCTTGGGAGTCTACATAAACATGACATGGTTTGGAGAGCTGAAGGATTCTGCTAAAGGGGAATGTGATATAGCACATCTGGCACTGGGGTGTATCTACTTTATGTAACACAAAATCAGAAGGTGTCAGGAGTTCCATACGGCTTCTGATGCGAAAAAGCAGAATGCCTGATGAGTCAGCCATCCCTCACCACTCCGTTAGCGGCCTGAACCTGGGACCAGACTGGGAAACAAAAAGAAGCAGCTTCTCCCAGGTCCTCCCCTTTCCTCTGAGCCCTTCTCGCTTCTCAGCACAGAGGAATGGCACACTGGGCAGCCCCAGTACTCAAAACTCAGCTGCCTGGGAGTCAGATCTGAGTGTGGACAACGGACCTCAAATTTCCCACCTGTGCAAGATGAACTGACCAGCTTTGGGCTGGCTTAGCGCTCTGCCCTTGCTTCCTCTAAATTTCTTCTTCTCCCTCTGTTTCCTTCTGTCCAAAATACAGCCTTCAGCCCCTACTTCTCACATTTCCCCACTGAATAATGTCTTATTGCCCACCTGGCTAAAATACAGCATTCACCCATCACTGTAACACTTCTGCTACAGTTCTTCAGCTTTTTGTACACCTCCATCTCGTTTGCAGCTCACACCAATAAACAGGGCATTGCCTTCAGCTTGGTCTTCACCTCTAAGTTGTGTCTAAACCTTGTAGAGGAACTCTGCATAAAAGATCTCAAAGATTATGTCTGCAGTGCTGGTTGGGCCGTAAGTCCCAATGCACTGACTGAGAAGCTGGTAGCTGTCTGTACCACTGCACAGAAGACCTCCCAGTCTAAAAGGGCATCTTGGAGTTACTTAGGCAGTAAGCAGGCGAAGTCCAGCAATAACAGCTCCTATTACTCATTGACTGGATGCTGTGTCCCTTCTTCCCATAGCTGATGGCAAACCCACAAGGAGGAACAAGAGTGCTTCCAAGCAGGGCTCTGCTGCTGGAACAAGTAGCACAGCAAGGGTGACTTTAGTGCACCACTCCAAGTAACATACAGCAGGAGATAGCAGTATGTGCAGTTCATAATGGATGAATGTGCTCCATCCAAGCAGACCTCCAAATGTCCCTCTTGCCCCCTTGGTTTCTAAGATAGGGCCAGCTAGTGGAGGCGTAAGTCTGACCAAGTCTTGTCTTAGTGTGTTGTGACCCCATCTTTCTAGTAAGGCATGAGTTTAGCCAGTCTCAGGCTGCCTGATCTTAAATGCTTCTTATGAAATATCTAGTGAAAACTGATGGCTGGATGAGGAGCAACTCTTTCAATGTCCCTACTGAGGGGAAGGCCTGAATCCCCTGTTCCTTTGACACATGGTGGGGTATGGCTTTCTCAGCCTGTGGTCTAGGCAGCTTCCAGGGATGGCCAAGTAGTCTCTTGATAATGTTTTGGCTCTTAGGGCCCCAGAAAAGGAGAACAGGGTTCATTCAGTCCCTGTGAACCAACATGGTCAAGAAACGAAACCTCAGGCAGCATTGGTGTCCATCACATGAGCTTTGGGTGGGAAGGGACCTTCAGAGCCCACCCAGCCCAGCCCCTGCAGTGCCAGGGACAGCTTTAACCAGAGCAGGGTGCTCAGAGCCCCGGCCAACCTGGCCTGGGATGTTTCCAGGGATGGGGCATCTACCACCTCTGGGCAACCTGTGCCAGTGCTTCACCACCCTCACTGTAAAACATTTCTTCCTTATATCCAGTCTAAATCTATTCTTCTTTAGTTTAAATCCATTATTCCTTGAGAATAGAGAAGGCCAAAATGAAACAAGGTTACACAAGTCAACAGACATCTCCACAATCACAAGTGGAACTGAGAAAGCTGATCACGCCAAGAAGATGAACTACAGTACAGCCCTGACCTTGACACAAGAATCAAACCTGTTCTTGTTCCAGGATATCTCGCAGGTGCTCAGCCACCCTTTAACCTGCTTGTGACTCTCCTGTGGCGCTTGCTGGGCTCAAGGAGCTGTTGGAAATGAGCTGGTGCGCTCGTAGCCAAGCCTTGCATGTTTGGGAAGTGAGCAAACCCTGCTAAGTGGAATCTGGCTGTGCTGTTTGTGTTGCTAAAGAGCAGCACATGGGCATGGATTCACTCGGCTCTGCCAGTTGGTGAGGAAAGGCTGGAACTCAGCTGCATTTCGAAACACGAGATGTAAACAATGATTTGCCAACGAGAGTAAAAGTAACTGCCTCTCAGCAGACACTATAAACATTCTTGCACATTGTATCCGGAACCGTAAGGCCATTAGCCTTGCTATCGATACCCCAATAATGTGAACTGGAGAGAAATCACTTCCAAATTGCTCTCCTCCATGGCTGTCCTTGTACATTCTCATCTTGTACAGGCCGCTCTTCTCTTCTTTGCCATCAGCAGAAATTGCCTTTTTCTACTTTCTCCGGTGCCTGGGGTTGGCTTCTCCAATGCAGTTAAAAACTTATTGTAAGGTCTTATTAGATATAAACTGAAACTGAACTGAGCGACGGCACCCAATATCTGTCGGTGGAGGATCTGCCCTATATTGGAGGGGAGGAGGCTGAACCCCTGCACAGAACATCAGATTTTAAGGCAAATTCTAGCCTTGCAAGCATGGCCAGGTGCCTCCTGGCTTTTCTGCAGCACTCAGACTTGAATCCCCACACTGCAGCCTTACTTATTCTTGCACTTGGCTGTACAGGACAGATGGGCTTCCCAAGACTCATCAATCTGCCCATGAGGGTGACAGCATAGGAGGGTATTTCACAATCAGGCATTTGCTTCCATGCCAGGCCCACATGCTGGAACTGAGGATCATGCTGGGCTAAAGGGAGTAGCTGACCAGCCCTGATTCTTGACAGCTCCCCTTTTGTTGGCCTCTCCTCCTCTGTTGAACCCCAGAGCTTCCCATCCAAGTGTGGAAGCATCCTCCCTGCTCCTCACCTCTGCCTCCTTGTCAGTGTTTCTGCCTCATTCCATTACTTATCCTTGGCATCTGGCCCCGTGCTTCGAGGCAGGGTGGGGAGCAAAGAGGCAAGGGCTGCTGACAGGGAGATGTTTGGCTGACAGGAGACCACCAGCATGGTGCACCTCAAGGGATGCTGCTGTCCATCTCCTGCTGCCTCTTCAGCGGGCTCTCCATCAGAGCTGGTGCATCTCCAAGCCTGGCAGAAAGTGCACAAAAATGAGGGCTACAGATGCATTTAGGAGACAGAGGAGCAAAGACCAAATTTCTAATAAAACGACTCAGTACAGGAAGGCACACATCAGTTAGTCCCACATCTCTGAGCAGCTCCAAAAAGGGTAGGTAAAGCTTGCACGGATTTTCTTATGAGCAAGTGTATCCCTTCTTCAAAAAATTTCCTTTTAGTTCTTTACAGCAGGGCTTCAATTAGAGAAGAAAGAAAAGTAAACAACAAACCAGAAATGGCTAAGGGTTATCATTTGAGAAGAGGGAGATCTGCACAAATGTTTCCCATCACTGCAAGATGTAAGGCTCTCTTTTACCTAGCTTAGAAGGCAAAACAGATTACAGAGAAAAGCCACCTATTTCACGTAAGACACTTACCCCTTGCTGAAATCCCATGGGTTTTGGTTGCCTCAGACCCCTTGTGGCTCCTTTAAAGTCCTGTTTAGCAACACAACATTGATGTTGCATCAACTCTGAAAGTATAGGCCCTGCATTTTCTTGGAATTTGTAACTCCAAATGAAGCTAACACAACTGATACCCCAGGGAGATATGGGCTGCATCTGCATTGGATGAAAAGAGTGGCCTTGAAGGCTGTTTGTGTAATGAAGATACTTTCTCTCTACATTACCTGGTCTATCCTACAGACCTGGCTTGGAACAGCCATGTCATTCCCAGGAAGCTCCTGGGATGCCTGTGGAAGGTGCAGAGAAGGCTGACAGTGAGGGCCACATATGTGAGAGTGGCCTACAGAGATGGTTCTTCACATCTGAACCGTGTATCTCCTTACCACAGGATCGTGTGGATGCTGACAGCTTATGTGGGCTCATAGGGAGACCAGACAAATTAACGGAGGAGAAATTAAGTGAAAATTGCTAAATGCACAGAGGACACATTCAGCTCAGCAAGTGTCTGAGACAACATGCCTGGGGGCTGGGAGGATCTTGCTCAGACACGAAGCAGCAGGCTTTGCTCTTCTGCCTTTCTCTAGGATCCTGCTTTTGGCCATGGCCAGACACAAGGCGTGGGGTTAGATGGATGTCCTGTCTGACCCAGCACTGCCCCTCTTATTCTCCTGAGTTCCATAGTCCTGCCCCTGTCCAGATGGCTCAGGCAGGATAAATGAAAACACAGATCTGCTTGGGCTTTGCTTCTACAAAGGACTTCAGAGATTATAATGTATATAACGAATAGCAAGACAGAGAGAAGGCTTGGGACTGAGTTTAGCTGGTAGCACAAACACAGCCCCTGGGATTATGGTACTGAGAGGCCTCAGAGGCAAAAGGCAATTGCAAACGATCAGTCTTAGGCTGCTGGTCAGGAAGCAACACATTTGTCAACTTGGTGAAAGCCGGAGCAGGCTTGGTGCGGAGCACTCTTTGCCTGACAGATATTTTGCAGTTAGCAGCAGCTGGGTCCAGGGAGAAGAGTAAAGGAAGAGGTTGCTTTGGAAAATGTTGCAGGTTACCATCAGAATCCACACCCAAAGAGTATTCAGTTCCTTTGTAGGGTGACCTCTGTATCCGCACCACAAGGCACCCCTTGTCCACTCCCTTGCCCCAACCCCCTCCTTGCCTCTGCTCTCCCAGCTGCTGTCTCCCAGCAGAGCCATGGTCCTGACTTCAGGCAGTGGATTTTGGTCTGCAGATCAGGAGGAGAAGCCTTTAAAAAAAATGATGATGTATCTGAAAATTGCATTTTCAGACCTCCACTTCTTGAAGTGAGGATGATTTCAGTGGCCCTAGGTCACCAACATGATCCCACCTTCCTACCTGAGCTACCCCACCTTGCACATACAAAGCTTTGCCAGCTTTTTTGGTCATAGCATCACATTGGGCACTGGGACTTAACAGGTCAACCCCCAAATCCTTTTCAGTCAGTGCTTCCCAGGCAGCATTCCCCACCATACAAGCATGGCTTACCTAATGTTTTCCTGGATGTCCGATATCACTGCTGATGGTGTGGAAATTAAGACTTTTTGGCCATGAGCTTGTATTTCAGAGGCTTTTCTGAGGTCTCTGAGACCAATCTTCTGCACAACATCATGTGCTGCTTTGTAGGACACCAAACTCTTTGTTGAAGAAACTTGTTTCACTCTCTTTGTAGCACGCACCTTCTTGGGCTGGCACAGGAACCTGTTGGGAATAGTAGGGCCACTATGCAGATGCTATGGAAGTCCAAAATGTCTCATGATTATTATATATTTCTTCTGATTCTTTCCTTCTGGGGTAGAAGTAAAGGAGACAGAACAAGATAGAGATATGCTCTTCAAATGGAAGAATTTGATGAATTAAGGGTTGGTTAAAAAAACCCACAAATAGCAATTGCTACTTTTATACCTGAGCTCAGATTATCCTCCACACATATAGAGCATGTGCTCACATTCCCTTCCCCTTCCATGTGTTTTCTCTTTGCTCATCTCTTAGCAGGCATACCTCCTGCTCAGCAAGGGCCAAGCGAAGCATTTTCAGTCCCCAAAACATGCAGCCAGAAAGAGATTTCCCCAAAGCCACATCTGTTCACAGCAAAGCCCTGTGTCTCCCGCTGACAACAGGCTTCTATTGCCAAACCCTGGGAGATGTTGCCCATTTTCTATGAAACCCACCCTGACCCTTGAGCTGAGCTCATTTCGGTACCCCAGAAGAGTGAAAGGATTGTGCAAGGAATGAGGATTGGGGAAAATCCATTCATTTATTTCTCCATCTGAAGTATTCAAACCCCCATGGCAGCTGGGGTTGCAGGACCTCACAGGAAAGGGAGAAGTTCAAGTTCCACTTGCTGGAATTTTTAATTATTTGTTCACAGAAAAAAATGAAAATAAAAAATGTTATTTTCTTGCAAGTGCTCAGCCTGAACAATTACAGCTCTGGTGTATGCACAAGCCTGTCTGTCCTGGGTGGACGCCCATGGGGGCATCCTGCCCTGGATTTTCTTCTTTTTCTTTGGAAATATCCATTGCTTTGTGATATCTGGGAGAAGCAACAGTGCTCGCCCTTGCAGGGGGAGCGGTACGGACCCTGGGGACCGCTTGCTCTGTGGCATGGATGTTGCAGAAACTCTCTGTCCTCCACCTCCCATTGACAGCAGGTGCCCAGGAGAGCGCTAACACCCTGCCGATAGTGGCACAAATTCGTCAGCAGTCTGTTAATTAACTGACAACCAGCCAAATTCATTCCCTTATCTGGCAGCACACAAATGAGGCTGTGAGGCAATTCTGCCTGGGAGGGGGCTTCGTTAATGCAACACTAAGAAGCCAGCCCCGGAAGGAAAGCATCCAAGGAAATAGAAAATATAAATTCTTACCCCAGTGTATGCATCCTTTCCACCTAGGGTGACAAAATACACCTCAGCCGGTGTCTGAAAGATTTATAATACAAGAGATTAGAGATTTAGGAAAGTTCCTCTGTCCTGGGGACCCTCACAAACAAGTCAGCATGGAGAAAATGCCAATTAAAGAAAATTCAGTGCTCTGAGAAATTTAGCAAGTCTTCCTTCACTCTCTTCTCACCTTTATCAAGGGGTTTCTGACCCTATAAATTGGTTCATTCCCCAGCGAACATTTTACCTGCATTTGACACACACACATTCAATATTTTCTTCTCTTTCTGTGGCTACAGAACCTTGTGGGAAAGTTTATTTGGGGCCTTAGCGTAAGTCAAGAATTGCAGCAGAAAGACAGAGGCAACATGCGGCTCCAAACATCCAAATGCTGCGGGGCTGCAGAAAAACATAAAACTACAATGCACATTTTATAGGCATTATGTTCATTTAAAATGGGCGTCAATAAAACCTGCAGGGTTTTTAACTCCCTCATTCAGAAGGGAGACTGGATGAAGAGTCTGAAAAATTGAATGATACGATTAATTCTCCTAATCAATAAAATGGGAATTGGTTTATGTGAAAAAATGCCAAGGTTACAGAGAAGGCTGAATTTGGATAAGGATAGTGGCACTGGATGGGCTGGGCTATGAATTTCTCTGCCTGTAACCTCACAATATTCTGATCTTTGGCTGTTTCAGTTCTACATTTTATTTGTTGAGCCTCTAATTAGGTCTAACCGTCCACAGAGTCAACCCTATGGGCTCGTGCATACCTTACAAGCTGCAAATGCATTGTGCTGGCCACCTCCCATCTCATGTCCTGCCAATAGCTAATGACTTGCACGGTTTGGGGGCTGGGGTTTTTTTTGAGTTATTAAGTCATCTTTAAAATGTTCACATGCCAACATCTTTGCCAAGACTTAGCCTGGAGCAGTTCTTCCCAGCAGCTGCAGCTTTAGTGCTTACGGTGCAGGGGACAGATTAATCTCTGGCTTCGCATCAATAAAATCAGCAAGCGACACAGTGGGTCCAGGCCTGGCCCCTCAAAGACTTTGCTCTTGGAAGATCTCTGAAAAGATGGATATCCTGCAGCTCATTGTCAAGTCTGCTGTGCAAAGCCAGGGTAGAAGTCTGCTGAGGAGGAAGGTGGTTTCTACAGGGGGGTTGAGAGATTCACAAGCTAATCACAAGATTAAGGTTTATCATGACATTTCTTCCTTGCATGCAGCTCATCAGACCTACTGTTGCTCACCGGTACCTGCTCTCCCTCCTGAACACGAGGGATTCAAGGTGGCTACGTTGGTTCTTGCATCCTCACCGTAGACATCGAAAACCAGGTAGGGTGAACCCCAGTTGTTGTGGTAGGAAATCAGTTGTTGCTCAAGACAAGCATGTGTTACCTGACAGCAGGAGCTGCCACAGCTGCTTTCCTCCTATATCTTCTTTGCTAATTTGCTGGCAAAACCCAGTGTTTTCCTAGAAAAGTGAAATATGAGAGGTCTTCTGTCTGAGAACCTCACTGGTCTATTTGCTGACATCATGCCTGGCATCTTAGTTATTCTGTAATGTCCTGAAAAAGAGGATTTGTTTGGAATCTGTGAAGATGAGTAAGCACTAAGCTGAGGACAGGGTGTAGGCATAACCAGGTTTTGAAGGGAGGGGAACCAATGGGTGGGAATAAAGTTTCTAATGGAGTTGAAAGGTGAGATATGGGGCCCCTTTTTAAAAAAATGTATTTTCAGCAATAGTTTTGACTAAAGGAAAAGCAGGGAGCTGATGATTGCTGTGGGTACAAAAAGGGTGGAATTTAATAAGGTATGAGAGTGTATACTGAGGGGATCAAACAAAAAGTTTGACTAAAAGGGAAAAAAATACAGTTTGGAAATAATGGAAGAGGTGAAAATGTGGAGATACAGGATATTTATAACCTAAGTAATTGAGGCACCTGTGGAAAAACGTCATCCTAGTACATACTGGGCAAGAAGTTTAAATGCTAGTATGGAAACCTTAATGTCATTGCATCAGACACTTGTGAGACCACAACTGAAGCATCCTGAATAGTTCTGATTATACGTATTTTAAAAGGCTGAACCCAAACTGTGATGCTTGGAGGAAAGAGGTGTTGGAGTGGTACTAGAGTAAGCAGAAAAAGCTAGGGGACTTGGAGGAGCCTAAAAAAGTCCTCCCTCCATCCCAGGGT
Organism: Pelecanus crispus; assembly: GCF_030463565.1. Lineage (NCBI taxonomy): Eukaryota > Metazoa > Chordata > Aves > Pelecaniformes > Pelecanidae > Pelecanus > Pelecanus crispus. The sequence goes on from NC_134646.1 coordinate 84,808,592, forward strand.
GTCTGGCATGCAGGTACGTGCTGCTGGAAGAGAAGGGCACTGACTGGGAGAGGCTGCAAAGCTTCAGGCCAGGCTCCCAGCCTGGATGACCATGGGTCACCCCAAGCCTCCCAAACAAAGACTTAGAAAGGACTGGTTTTTCTCAAAACCATGCAGGGAAGCAGTTCTGTGTCAACTAGGGTGAAGGCTTGTTTAGCTGGGGGCAGGCGGCAGCGCGGTGTGCTAGCAGGATGGGAATCTGCTCAAGGGTAGAATATAGGCAGGAATTTAATTGGCAGGAATTTAATTGGGATCTTACATCGAGAGGAGTGAGGCTCCTTAGCTGCCCTCCAAGCTCAGTGACTCTGGCATGACCTGAGTTGCATTCAGCTATGGCATAGTGCCTTTAAGTTTGTCCAGCACATTTATCTGTGACAGCAGGGTCTCATCCAGACTCACATAATCCAGTGGTTCCTGCGTCAGGGCACAGATATGGGATTGCTCCCTGCTGCCTTGAATGGCAAGGCCATAACGTTGGCACATCGCTGCACCCATTGCCTCCGTTACCTGCCTCGGTCACAGCTCTTAGAGGCAGCAGCGGTTTCTTTCTAGGACTTCATCTACTCTGCAGATTTGTAGGGATAGCTCCCGTACCAATGATTTGCAATCTTCGCAATGCTTTGCAATGACGCGTTGCAGAGACCTATCCTCGTTCCCATGCAAACAGCACCGTTTCTAGCTGCTGTGTCTGTCTCCGCCACAACAAGGCTTTTCCCTCTGTCCCATAAGGGTGTGATTTTTGCAAACCAACGAAGTGGAAGTGCAGCCCATGCCTCGGGGCCTGAACAAGGCGCTGGTAACACAGGTTAAGCAGTACCAAACTCTGCGGTTTAGGGTCCAAGCAGGGCTTTTTTTCCAACACAGGTGTGATCTAGTGAAGTGGATGCGTTCTGGGAGAAAGACATCTCTGGGCACGTAACAGCTGGTGAAGGGTCAGCAAGAAGACAGACTGTTGAGAAAGTGGTAATGCTGCACAAGCTGAGCTTTTGCAGGAGAGGAGCTGCCAGATCATCCCAATTCACAAAACAGAGAGAAACTGGAGATCTTTTTTTTTTTTTCCTCCTGCCATGAAAGACAGATGCGCAAAAGCGGAACCCTGTAAAAACCCCTGAGAAGAACTGGTCAAAGTTTAAATAATCTGTCTGGGTAGCAGTTCCCACAGGCAGAACCAGAGCAGAGGACTCCACAGGAAAGGCAACAAGATAGCTCCCTAGGAGTGGCAGGGAAGAGAGATTACAAATATTTCCTCTGTTTGTTATTCAAACAATATAAAGATACTTGCTTTCACGCCTAGCAGCAATGCACAACTGCCCTCTATTTATGTGCGATGTGCACCCCACTACCCTCGGGTCCCTGTCCCTGCTCCCACGGGGACAACACCGAGCAGGGATGAAGATGACTGTAGTGGTTACATGGTGACTTATGGCCATTGCTGATTCAGCAGAGAGGGACACAGAGCCCTCCGGTGATAACAGCTACTCCTCAGACACCAGCACTTGTGGGCTAAGCATCCTACAGCAAACCTGTCTACATCTGTCAGACCTGGAGGAGCTGACAGGGCAGAGCTCTCCAGTTGCCTTCCCAGCTTCTCCCGTAACTTCCAGCCAAGTAAAACATGTCTGTGCTGCTTCCTCCTACCTTTTTTTCACCCACTCTGTGGTGCCAAAACCCCTCTGACCCTTGCTGCCCACATCCCCTGCACAAGCAGGTAGAAACTATCACAGATTGGGAGTAGAAATCCCTCAAATAATTTCTGTCAGAAAACCTCAACTTGTCCAAAAACAAATTAGCTAGGAAAGTGTGGTGCTGAGCAGAAAGGCTGACAGGCTGTGGGAGTGTTTCGGATCCCTGTCAAAGGTCCACCCTCGCTCTTCCATCTCAACCCACGGTCACCTCTGATGGCTGGAGCAGTCCCTGGACACCAAGGTTCAAGTCCCACCTCCAGAGCAGAGCAGAAGTCCAGGTCCACCTTAGCAAACACACACTTAAATTACTGTTTCAACACAGTATCTACCTTATTATCCTGTTTTAGACCTTTTCCACAGCTGTGTCCCCATAAGGATGGGGTCCTGCTTGTCACCTTAGGGACTGCATGCGAGGTTTGGAGATCCACTGATGTACCTAATTCAGGAATACCCTTAGAGTCTCCATTCACTTGCTTGCCCGTAGGAGATGCTGCTGCTTTGTACATAAATTGTTCTTGTTTTAATTGCTGACTATGTTTAAACTAAAGTGAGAATTTTTTGGAGTAGGGATTGTCCTCTTTGAGTGTTTAGAAAGCTCATGCTCCATAGCAGGAACTGCAGTTCCTATGAGCCAGTGGTTAAACACAGATGAAGATTTGGACCAAGTCACACCTGGCTTGTTTCTTTGTCTGTAAAACGGGCAGAAAATGGATTGTCCCATCCATCTCCTGGGGTTCTTCAGAGGAGCTGCATGTACTCTACTGCAAACGGAGTTTCCCCTGTTGGCTGCAGGTTTATGAGGACTACAGCTGCTCAGAAAAATGAAGTTTGGGCAAGACTGAATTTTCCTCTTGGAAATCAATCAATTTGCCATGGGGGGGGGGGGGGGGGGGGGGAAGAGAGAGGGGAAAAAAAATACACCTAATGGTCTGTCTGGGAAAATGGCTGGGTGCTAACTTCATCTAGGATTTCTCCTGCCTGCCTGCCTGCCAGTCCGGCTCCATATTTTTCTGTTTTTATTTTAGCCTGCGATCAGTTTTCCGTAATATTGAAAGCAGCTACTGCTCTAATGAAACATCTTATCTGCTTGTCTGAGGTGTGTCTTGCTGCTGGAAGGGAATTGTTTGATATTTTGACTTAGATGGTAAAATAAGCTGTTTCACTCAATACTAATTAGAGTAGCAGCTGGTTTGTGGTTTGTTTTTTTTTTAATAGAACACTAAGAGTAAATTAAAAGAAAAAGAGAGGCTGACCTCTCTTCGAGAACCTCAATATGCAGACAGTTTTTGAAATAGCTGAGAAAGAGGATTTCTGAACTTTTATTCCAGGATTCCTATTTACCTAAGAGTTGGTAGCTCTGAGTTGCTGTTTTCCAGAGAATTGGACTTTCCTGCAAGAAGGAATTTCTGAGTTTTGTCCGGTGGTAATTGTAACGCATAGACACTGCTATTAATTTTCATGTACTCCAGGGATCCTACAGATTACAATGGGGTTTAATGGGTCCGTGGAACTCCATGAAGAACGAGAGTTATGATTACAGTGCTGCTTGTTACACCAGCAACAATAATTAACCTAATGAAAATAGTCCTGGGGTGTGTATATCGGATCCCTAGCTGATGCCAGCTGGAATCAGTCTATTGCCTTTAAGCACAAAGTACACACATAGTCCTTCTAAAGGGAGCAAAACCCCTGGAAAAACTAAGCAGGATCTATGGATTCCCATAAACCCTGCATGACCCAAGAGGAAAAGAACAAGGCACTACACTAAACTGCACCTTATTGTATGTATGAACAGAAAAAGCACCCCTCTGCTCAGCTTGTTGGCCAGGAGTTCTCTGTCCCAGATCTCCTGGACACTGATGGGACCATCAGGAGAACATTTCTGTGGACATATCTCAGTCCTACACCCCAGTACCACAACATCAGTAGCATATGTGCTGTCCTTGGTCACCAAACCAGGAGAGGAGCAAGTCTCTGGTTTCAGAGCAAACAACAGCCCCACAAGTGCTGAGCAGAACCAGCCAGCCATGGTTTTTGCTCTTCTCCTTTGCCCAGATACAGCATGAGCAAACCACTTGCTGCTAAGAAATTGCTCTATTTTGTTGCTCTATTCCCCAAGAGGGTTTGACTGAGATGATGTTTACATTGAACATCCCATACTACAGACTGTACCTTTGCCTTATTGCTCTACAACAGAGACAAGACACTTTATTACCCACCTACTCCAGATAGAAGTGAATTTTTGAGCCAAAACAGCCAGTCTGTTTGCGGTGGTGTATCACCCACGCAGAGGAAACCAGCTTGTCTTCTCCCTTCCTACACCTCTCCAATAGATGGCATCCAAGGTACCTTTTCTGTTATTTTGGGACCATCAGGCCACAGAGGAAACTGTAAGTCAACATCACAGTCCAAGTACAGCCAATGCCAGACGTGTTGATGGCCAAGCTCCTGAGGAAGGTGAACATCTCCTCGTGAAGGAGAAGGACTGGATACTTGTCTTAGAGCTTTCTCCACCTGGAGGTTGTGCCAGGGGCTAGAAGCTGTCCATTTTTCTTGCAAAGTCACTTCTGAGCCAAATCAAAGCCTAAAATCCAGGCTTGGTGGTTTTCAAGCACAATCTTGCATTAAAATATTGTTATTTTCTTCCTCCCTTTCAATCTGCAAGGATAGATCATTTGTTCTTCCCACACACTCCATCCTTGCAAAGAAGAGACAAGCAAAAATAAACAACAGCAGCACATTTCTGGGAGCACATCTCGTTTAACAGCCTGCCCAGTCTGCTCTGACTCAGGCATGACCCACAGCAGATGAAAAGGAGACAAGAACCAGTGCAAAACCAGAAGACACGATATGGTGAACATTGCTAGTGCACGCCGGGAGGTGTATTTATCATTACACACCTGCAGGCATCATGCAGCCTCTTCGGCTGACAGATTTGCTGCTGGTGGTACGAGCAGTTTTGATTTGCAGGCTATCACAGCCCAACACCGTGTCTGGAAACCTGCTGTGGGGTCCACATGGACCCTGTGGACTCTCTGCCTTTCTCTGGCAAACAGACCTCAAGGACTCAGAGGTTTGGTCCTTAATCTTCCCCACCTTTTACCCGAGACTCACGTTTGGAAATTTTCCCAACACTGAGAGGCTTGCTAGATACCCAGAACATCTCATGTCATTTGGGATACTGTGCAATCATGAAGTCTTTCATGGTGCACCAGTTCCTGACTGGGACCTGCAGCCAGAGATGAAGGACAGTCATCCTCCCTGGCAGACCCGCAGGCAATCTTAGCACGTCCCCATGCATCAGCTGAGCCATGGGGACTTTTTACATCACCAGGCAAATGACCACAGCCAAAACCAACCTTACTGCTGCGTGTATTGCCAAACTGTCGGGAAATCCCATGTGTCATCATGTGCTCTGTATGGTAAGACGTGATAAGGTAGCAAAGCATGGAAATGCAGCAGTATATGTTCTGTCCTTGTCTGTGCTTCCCCACTACTCCAGCCTCCTCTAAACAAAATGGTCACTTACATTGTTCCTTCACTTTGTCTGCAGCAGCCTAACAGCTTCAGAACGACAGTACCAGGCCAGCTCAGTGATGTCAATTAAATACTTGTCCAAGCTTCAACGATTTTAGTGTCAGATTGGTACCAGGAGATGGGCTTCAAGAGGGGATGGCACTCTGCAGTGTTATTAGGAGCTCATCAAACACATTGTCATCATTGTGAGATGCCAGTGTCGTGAGTTCAGAAAGCAGAACGTGCCCAGTCTCTGTGGGATATTTTGTGCTTTTGATGAAAAAAAAACCCCAGAGTTGACTCATTTCTGGTTCAAGTATTCACCTGAAAGAAAGAACAAAACAAAACAACAAAGAAAAGGAAAGGAAAGGATGACGGAAGGGAAATGTCAAAAGCCCTGTGTTCTTCCTCAGTCTGCGAAAAATAACTATTCATTAAGAGAAAGCACTTGAAAAAGGTCATCAAAGACAGTGATGCATAAGATGAGGCAACTTGGTGACAGATGAGTCTGATGCGTTATTGCCCGTATTGTTCCTTAAAACGTACTTTTGCACCACAGCAGCTCCAGCTCCCTGCCGCAGGTGGGTGAGCTCTACCAAACAGGAGCTCACTCCCATCGAGAGCTCTTTCCACAACACTGTAAATCTGTTCCCTGTGCTGCAGCAGCAGGGAAAGGTCCCGCCCGAGCTCGGGTCCCCATGTGCCGAGTGGTCAAACGCACAAGCAGAGCAGGAGTTCGTGAGCCTGAGTCCCTGCAAGCGTGCAGTGAGAGTGGCTGAAAACATGGGCGTTTTCACCGGTGCTCCCCGTTTAATTAGGAGACACCAAGTCTCTGCGGTTTGTCTTACAGCCCCAGATGAGAAAGCAGGAATCCCAGTTTTCAATTTCTTTTTTCACACCTCTTAATCTTACTTTCATGAAGACTGTAAAAAAAAACTTTAAAATACAGCATTAGAGAGACCTCTAAATCAGAAGACATGCTGAAGCATCACCTGCTTGTCTCCTTATTTGTTTGGTTTTTAAATCTCATGCTTTCAAAGGCCACCCCAGAACACAAACCCTTCCCCACTGCGATTGCTGCAAACCTCTTAGATATGAGCAGCATCACTTAGACACTAACCCCAGCCCAGGAGGTGCTGGACAAACAGAACAACGAGGTGGCCCTGGCCCACAAAGAGTGCACATTTTGGCCAATGGCTTTGGAATCAAGCAGATGGGTGGGTAACCAGCAGCTGTCCCTTGTAGACTGGAAAAGTGCAGACTAAATAAATCAAGGGGTTTTAGCCACAAGAACAACATGGTGTTAGTCTCTGAGTGGCTGGGGTGAACTCAGCCCCTCCTGGATGCTTTGATTTGAGTTGGGGGTCCTGAAAGACACATTGCAAACACAGCTCACTGCTGGTTTCAAAACCAGCTGTGGATTTCCCTTCCTGCTGTGGGCTTAGGATCTGCCAGGCTAGGAAGGCTGCTGGCTTGAAAAGCCAACCCAGACCTACATTAGGTGAAGATGCTTGTCTGGAGGATTTTAAAATACTGCCTTGGCTTTATTTCCATGTATTCGTCCCCTCTTTCCAGGGAAAGAAGCTGGAAAAGCGGCTCACTGCCAATATCTGAAGAGTGAGCAATTCTCTCTTGTCTCTTAAATTCTGGATTCCTGCTGAGTGCTTTATAAAAAAAAAAAACCAAAAAATACCCAAAAACCAGCTCCCGGCTTTCGAGCCAAGAGACTCCCTGAGTCTGGAAGCCTTCACCAGTAAAATAAAAGATTACAATGAAAATTACTTTCTCAACCACGCTTTGTATGAGAAGGCTGCAGAACTGCTGCCACGATCCATACGCCTTGGTCGCGAGCCCATGGCCAGTCCCTCTCGGAGGCACCACGCTGGATTCCAGTCCTGCAAACCCTAAGTTGCTCGTGGCTCTGCAGAGATGAAGCAAACAGCATGAGACCAGCCCCAGTTTAAAGATAGATACTCGTCTGGCTGAAATTTCTCCTTGCTCTGCAATATTAGCAATGCCATGGCTCAGGGATGGGTACGGCCTGGGGGCTGCATCCCATCCAACGGGGGGGTTTGATCTGCTCCCCGCCATGCCATGCAATCAAGGTGGGGACAGCACAACTATATCTACCTTGGCCTGATCTCCAAAAACCCACCTGCAGCTACAACTGAATGTAGAACTAGGCCCTTTCTGCCATACACGGATAATTAGGATCAAATCTGCAGAACCTTAGTTGGTGCGGGCACTTCTTCTTACACAGCTGGAGCCTACACCCCTCCCACCCGGCATTTCAAAGCAATGCCCTCCCCTGCCCACCCACACAGCCCACCAGTTCATCAAGGCCCTTGTCTCCGCACAGGGTTGCTGCCACAGCCTCTCATCTGGACTCGTCTGATGCAAATTTGCCTTCATTGAGCATGCAAAATACCTCTCTGCAAGAGTGTTTTTAGCTCCTTGCCTTGGTCGGGTCAACTCTTTCTGTATGCTGATTCTCTTTGCACTGTTTCCTGCTGTAGAAGGAGGGAATAAGCGATTTGCCTTTATTATCTAAGGCCTCTATGCCCCACTCCTGTCTCACCTCTGATCCCGACCCCATCTCCAGGCTCACCTGTTGCTGAATCTCCAAACAAGCAATCTTGTGCTATTTTCCCTGTCTGCCTTCATGCTGAGAAAAGCCCCCAAATACAATCACAGCAATGCCTTGTCCCTCTGCTTCAAACCGGCCCTACAAGCTCACCTTTTCCTGCAAAACGCCATTGCCTCCGTTAGATGGTCAATAGAGCTGCCCAGCCATGGCGATTCATATTGGCTCAGCACTTTTTCTGGTGAATCCCTTGGTCTCTCTGGCGTGTGTTTTTTTCCTCCTAATTCAATTGCAAAAGCTTTAGTTCGCCCTTCGGACATCATCTAGCAAAGAGTCCCACAGCAAGGACAGTGACAACTTGCTGCGTATCGGATACCAAAGTTCAACCTCACCTTAGTTGTCTCATAGATGAGCCAAATGTGTTTCTGTAGCCAGTGGAAGGACATGGCCAGCACTCAGGTGAGATGTTGCTGATTTCCCAGACTAAAGAACCAAGGTCCCATTGACAGTGGGCTCCACCACAGCCAGACTGTTCTCCTTAGGTCTGCCTAGAGGCTTGAACTCATAACGTGGCTCCAAAACTATGTTAGCCAGGGGCATGTGATGCCTCACAGAGCCTTTTGCAGTGTTTCAGTAGGTCTCTCGATTTGATAGAGACCAGCACAGGGTCACTAATTGCAAAACAGACCCATTAAAGGCCACACGTAACTGGAAACATCTTTGAGCTGTGGGATCTCGTGCTCTCTTCCCAAAGACCCAGGACTTTCCTTTGCCAGCCTCCTGCTGCCAAAACCCACTCGTGGTGAAAATTTCATTTTGAAACCATTTTCTGCAAATTAGGAAGGTCTTGTTGCTGGGACCCAAATGACACGTTGTGCTCTCCAGCAGCCGGGTGTGGTGTCCACTGCATCCAAAACAGAGCCAACCCTGCACCAAGAGCGGAGAACCTGCAGCATCAGGATGCTGTGGTTTCTGAACCCCAGGTAAAGGGACTGAGCCGGGGGGGGGGGGGGGAGAGGGGAGCTAAGATCTGGCGGGGGGAGTTTAAATGAAATGTTTCTCCTCTTTTCCAAAGTAATTTCTTCTCCTTTGGTTCCCTCCCCACTTTCAGCCAAAAGCTGGGAAAAATTCTTCCAAAAATACATTTCCATTCAGTTGGCAAATATTTTTCCTCCCTTATTATTTCCTGTCTGTTTGATGAAGAAAATTTTCAATATTTGGAGACAGAGTCAAGATGAGTGAACAGAAACAAGGGATATGATGCCACTTAGTGGAACATAGTTAGATAATAATAAAGAACAACATTCCAACATCCTTGTTTCAAATTTTTGGTCATCTCTATGAGATGGTGTTCTTAATCCTGATGTGCACTGGCGACTTCCCAGGGTACCAAGCTAAAGACGAGGGTTGCAAAGCAGCCTGTGCTGTGCAAAGCCAGAATAAAAAGTTCCCCTTCCAATCCTGCAGATGCAGCCCAAAGACACAGGGAATTTTGCAGAAGAGTGGGAAAATCAGGGGTGCAATAAATTCAGGGCAGATGCAGATGATCGCAAAGGTGTTGCGAATTGCTCCGTGAGCATCTCATGAGACGGTAAGATCTCTCCAAGCAGTGCTAAAGAGCAGAGATGGAGAGAGGACAACCCACCAGCTCTCTGGATAACTGCTATTGGCTTTCCCCAGATCCCTACCAGGGCAAAGCCAGGATGGTGAAATTCAAAGCGCTATAAGAGCGCAGCGAAAGGTGCCCAGAAAAAAAAAAAAAATACCACAAGGCAGGAGCAACCCTGCAGAATCACCCAAATTGATAGGCTCCACTACCGCCCGCAGGCAGCTGCCCTCCCCAGGCAGGGGGGACGGACTCGAGCCAGCCAGGCAGAGCCAGCCACTGCTGCTCTGCCAAAGCCTGGCCGCTGATAAGGGAAAGCCCCTTATCTCTCCCCTGTCTCCCCTGGAAATACACCCTAGCCCCTACGCTCTGCAGAAGTGTCAGGCCTGCAGAGCCTTTGGTTGGCAGCAGCAATGTTAGCACATTCGCCGGCACTTTACAGTATTTTTAGCTCTCCTGACATTAGCAAGATGCCAAAAAAAAAAAAAAACCCGAACCAACCCCAGTCTCAGTCCTGATTTGGCACGTGTATAAAAGGGCTGGGGGCCCCGGGAGTTGCCTGCCTTTTGCAAACGGTGGGGAGCCACGGCTGCGTTGCGAGGAAGGTGAGTAGGAACAACCCCCTTTTCCAAAGGCTTTGCTGGCTCTGCCATTAGCCCGCGCACATGCACTGCTCTGGGTCTCTCCAGGGACACCCGCCACCGCACAGACCCCCCTGGAGATCATTTTCCAGAGTTTTGTCACCCTTCTGCATTAATTCGCTTAGCTGCATCCATGTCCTTGCCTGTACTATAGCAGGACAAAGTGCCACGTCCCCACGTGGGGTGGCCAGGGTCTGTAGTGGCTCTGCTTTGGTGGCCTCTTCATGGCCCCCCCCATCTCCTGACCACCTCCACCTTCCTCACCCCAAGCCCTCTGCACCCCAACAGCTCTTTCAAAAACTCAGTGCTCCCCACGGCCTTTCCCTTCCCTTCTCCACCCCCTGCCAGGTTCGGTACCATGGGAGGGATGCTGCAGCAATGTCAGACGGTCTCTCTCTGCTCATCTTGGGGAGAATCTTTTTAGCAAGGCCTGTTGTGACAGGACAAGGAATAATGGATTTAAACTAAAGAAGAATAGATTTAGACTGGACATAAGGAAGAAATGTTTTACGCTGAGGGTGGTGAGGCACTGGCAGAGGTTGCCCAGAGAGGCGGTGGAGGCCCCATCCCTGGGAACATCCCAGGCCAGGTTGGCCGGGGCTCTGAGCACCCTGCTCTGGTTAAAGCTGTCCCTGGCACTGCAGGGGCTGGGCTGGGTGGGCTCTGAAAGACCCTTCCCACCCAAACCACTCTATGATTCTATGATATTGTGGAGGTTTTCCATTTGACCCATTACACCTCTAAGCTGCTGCCGTTACAGCTCATAGAGGCAAAGCAATTCCCATACTCCCAACACTGAAACTGCACAGAGCTGCAGGCGATGATGTTGCCCCGGGTACGTTAAAATTGCATTTCTCTGCTTGGAGCGTGGTCAGGGCAGCAAAATGCCTGCCTGGGAACGTGAATCAAGAGCCTGCTGATAGCACAACCGTTCCCGGGAAGGCACAGGGCGCTTCTCCCGTTCAAACCCCAGCAGCAGCCAGCCCTTCTCCCAGCTCTCCCCGAGCCCTCTGCAACAGCCCTTCCAGGCTGAAACATCCCCTCCAGAGCTGGTGTTTTGTGGATTAATGTGTTACCATCTCTGGGGCACTACGGGATGTGGGGAAGGGGCTGGCTGCCCTGCGGGTGCAAGTGGAGATGATTGCACAGCGCTCTCTGAGATCAGTGCTCTCAAACACCCGTCCTTTCCAAGCACGGATGAAATTTGTGGGGGAAAGTAAGAAAGCAGCAGCCCCCTGTTATCTTCTTCTCTGAGTGATTTACAGAATTCTGAGCTAGGGGTTGTGTATTAAGTGTTGTATTTAAGGCACGGGGAGAGGAAACTGTTTAGGCTAATGTCAAAATGGTGCTTTTGCTTAAATTTCTTTTGAAGCCATACATACAGAAGCGACATGGGATTGAAATAAAACATTTGGTTTGAACCCAAGAAAAAGTGCTGAGATTAAAAAATATACTGAGCAAGTGAGGATTTTCACGTTTTCAGTCATCTGGAGAGAACCCCGTTGTTCCAATATTCCTGAGACTGTAGCTAAGTGCCGAGGGTGCATCTTCCACCCTGGTCCCAAGCTACTCCTCTCCCAAATGCCATGTGGGAAGGCACCAGAGATGTGCTCAGAAAGCACAGCTGCAGAAAAATTTGGCTTAGAGCTCCCCAGTCCCTCTGACATAGGCTACACTTTGCAGGAGCAAGCCCTGCCAAAGCAAGAGGACAAAGGCTGGGGTTCCTGGCATCTGCTGGGATTTATTTTTTTGAGTTACCATGCCCTGGTTCATGTCAGGTAATGACTGTGAAGGATTCAGAAGTGGCCTCTTGTTGCTCACTTAGAAAGTGGCAGGCAAAATCCCTCTCTGCCTGTGACAGTGGGTGTCTGTGCCTGGGGACGGGAGAGCAGCCCAGCAGCGACCACAGCTCACATGCACAAGGACAACTTGAACGTGTCAACAGCTGGGCACAAACAATTCATCTCTCTGGGCTCAGATGTGGTCCAGGAGTAAATAGAGGACGTATGGCCTCTGTGGGCCGTGCAAAAAACCCCCGGCAGTGGCACTGTCTGTGGTCCAGTATGGCTGTCCTGCAAAGAAAAACATCCCAAGCACCCAGGACCTATCTAGGGGACATCCTCCTACTGGGGCATCCTCTGGTTATTTGAGCATCCAGCGCTGGATTAACTCACTGGTGCTGCTTGCATCCTCTCAATATTTGCATGTGCATGCATTTGTTAATTAAAAAAAATTGATCAAGCCTGGAGTGGTCACGATCTCTTATCCCTTGTAGACAAGGCTGTCCTACCTCTACAAGCCTCAATCCCAAGCAGGGAGGGAAAAAACAGGGTTTCAGAGAGAGGGATGAGTGACATCCTGCTTTCCTGGAAAAGCGAGGCCAGTGCCCCAGTGCAGCTGTTGAAAACCAGTCTGCCTCTGCATGGGAGAGGCTGGATGAATATGGAGAGTGACATTTCTGGGCTACACTAAGTGGCTCACAGCAGGCTCTGCTATTTGCATTGCACAAATAGTCATTTTATGATTAAAAACAACAACAGCAAATAGAAGCTAAACCAAGATAAACCAGCAAGCGCTGTGCAGATGTTGAGGGCATGCAAGAGCTGGCTCTACCCACAGCTTTAACCCAAAACCCTCATCAATCCTGGATTTCACCTTTCTTTCCACTTTTTCACATATTTTCTTGTGCAAACTTCTCACTTAACACACCTACATTTCAAGTGCAAAGCAATGATACAAAGAATGACATTTTTCTGCAGAACCTGAATGGCAGAAGTGAACTGAGCAAAAAAACCCATACTGGGCGGGAGGTGAGGGTCCTCCTAAAGGAAAGATTTTTCTGGCAGAGGTACCTCTCTGGAGCACCAAACCACTAATTATATTAATTCTTTGTTCTCCTTGGTTCCTGGATCTGGGGGCAAGGAGAAATGCTACGTGATTAGTCCTGGTTTCATGTAGGGAAACTGAGGCACCCAGCCACTTGCATACCCTTCCAACACACATAGAAGTCTCCTTGCCATTTCTTCGTGAAAGGAATAACCCTGATTTTTCCATTCCCTTCCAGTGCAGAGATATAACTGCTGTCAGCCCACCACTGGATCTCCAACTATCCCCCAAAAAATGTATTTGCACTTGGAAACAGGCCAAGGGCTTCTCTGTGGCATTGCCATCCTACCTTACTTCTGGAATTAGGAAAAAAAATCAGTACTTTTGGCTAAACCCAGCTGACCAAGTCCTGATTTGTTGTAATTAACCATACAGACAGGTAGGCTCTGAAGTAATTGGTGCAGACTACATTCTTCTTTTGAAAAAAATCATGTCTTTCCATCCGCAGACCTCTGTGGTTTCTTCACCCCCTTACCCACTGCACGGATGAAGACCAGCTATGACAGAGGCAAGTCATCCAAATCCCAGACTATCAAAGCAAACGAGCTGATTCCCTCCCATTGCTCCAGGCATGGCAACCAACATGAAAAACAAACCACCCAAAGCACATTGAGACAGGCCAATCCCAGGAACCGTGGAGAAAACGCAATGCCATCCCAGGCAGAACACATCTTGCTTGGCTGGAGAGAATCTCAGATGTCAGATGTCTGTAATGGCAACTTTCCCTTGGGACACGTTTCTGAAGAGATCATCTGCAAGACCTCAGAGAAATTCCCCCACCAAGTCACCAACATGAACAGGAACAAGGAGGGGGTGCTAAAGAAAGTCTCAACTACACAAAAAGTAAGAGATGAGCCTGAGAATTCCCCCTCCAAGGCGGTTTTCATGTTTTGGGCAAATAAAGTTAACAACAGCAGCAAAAGGGCCACCTTTCAAAAGCTACTGCAGAAATCATCCGTGACTGCAGGAAGCTGCTCTCCAGCCCTCCTTCCTGAGGAAGAGCTTAGCAGCTTGGAAGAAGAGAAGCAGGCTAAAAATCCCCAGAGAAAGACCAGGAGAGAGCTCTTCTCTGACTCGAAGGTTTTCAGCCACATAGACACCCACGTCCTACACGTGAGCCAGCAGGTAGGTCCTGATGTCCTTCTGTAGGAACACAGATGGTACCACCAGCAGACGGTGCCACCAGCAGATCTATATCATAGAATCATAGAATCATAGAATCATCTAGGTTGGAAAAGACCTTTAAGATCATCCAGTCCAACCATTAACCTACACTACCAAGCCCACTCTGGACTAATCAAGGGTAGGCCATTCAACTTCTTACCATATTCTCTGCTGACAGCAGGGACACGGTGGTGCCTTACAGCAAAACTAGAGGACCTCACAAGGCCCTGGGCTGTGAATTTATCCTAACCATGGCCAAAGATCACTGTGCTACCTCTGAAGAGCTGCTGCCCACCCAGGACCCACTGCTGCCTGTTTCCAGCCAGCACCGGTGTGTAGCTGCATTGTACAGCGCTTGCTGCAGCTCATCATGCAAAACTGGGAAGAAGGGCTGGTTTCATCATGGGACAGGGTTTTTTCAGGGTCCCAAACAGGATTGCAGTGGGGTAGGGGGATCTTGGAAACCCTTCTAGGAAGGTTGCAAGGGGGAGAGGAAGGGACTCAGACCACAGGATGCCCTGAGGCAGCGCAGGCTGTGTTTAGTTAGCCTGGGAGCTGGTGAGCCAGCATGCTTCCTGCATAAAAAGCACACGGAGCCAGCAATAACCACACAGTCTGGCCATGTCCACCAAACCCTTCATATCTGTGGCAGCCCAAGTCCTACTTTTTCTCAAGCAGGAGGCATCAGATGTGCTCTCATTTCAGGCTGTCTGCCCTTATACCATGCTCCCACTTTCTGGATGCTTGGGAGCCCAGAAGGGGAGCGCTGAATTTTGTAATTCCTTCCTGTTACCTGAACCATGTGCTGCTGCTGTAATTTCTCCCCCAGGGTCAGCACAATTTGCCTAAGAAGCAAATGCTGAACCAATGCAGGGTTTGCATCTTACACGTCAACTTGTCAGTGAGAGCAAAGAGGCACAAGGAATAATTGTGCTCTCCGCTATTGTTGAAGCCTGTAATTTGTACCCAGCCTGAGGCTAATCTCCCTTCGGAATAAGGATGCTTGAGGATTTCAGAGTCTACCTAGTCTATTAAAAAGACAAGAGAGGGGGTGGGAGTTGGAGGACAGGAAAAAGAGGGTAATAAGCAACCAAAAATACCTCCAAGGCAACGGGGAGTCATGGGAACAACTTGTTTCCCTGTTTATTCAATGCACTAGCTCCACTAAAACCTGGTGCACTTCATCTCTTCCTCTTAGCCATGAATTATTGGTGCCAAGAGCAGCAGTAGAGTGGTTTACTGACCACCTATGAGTAGGGTATTGCACCTCTGGTGATGGCTACTGCTCGGCCAATGGTGCCATGGGGATACAGGATTGTCCCCTCTCACCATGCACCAAGCCCTGCTGCCTGTCCCCAGGGAGAGGGTGGTTGGTGCAAGAGCCCCAGGCAGTGCAGGCACAAAGCCAAACCTGTTTCCTGACCATTTAGGAGTAGCCTGGGGGACTGTTTGTGTTCATTCGCCTTAACCATGTGAAAAAGTCGTGGCAGGATCATTGCCTGGGTGGTTTTGCAGGAAACGGCTCCATCCTTCAACTCTGAACACTCTGGTGGAGCCAGCAGCTACTGCAACTCAAGATGCTCTGACCCATTTTTTCAGGGTCCTCAGGCATAGTCGGGACCAGGATTAATTGGGAACATTGCAACTCTCCATCCGGGGCCTACTTTTGACCATCTCTGACTGAAACAAAGAATAGGATGGACTTGGGCTGAATTTGCAAGATGTGTCAACAGGGAAGCAGGTAGCTAGATATTTAATGACAGAGTATTATTTATTTTTTTCCTTGGGAATAATTCATATTAGTTGGTTGCCTAGAAGCTGCACATTCATAACAACCTCATGACAGAAATGCAAGGGACCAGAAGGAGGACCATCATTTTGAAATAGGTGCTCTCCTGGCTGCATTGTCATTTTTAAACCTGCATCCCAAGGAAAATCTTCGTCCATTACAAAGGCAACATTTCCCCCAAGCAACAAGAAAGAAATTTCCATCTATGTGAGACTATCTTGCAGATGGTTGGGGCAGGGAAGTCATTGAGGAATGAAACAGCAGGGGCAGGAGTTTGGAGAAACGAGCTGGGCTAAATTTTACTCAGTGAAAGAAAAACCTGCTGCTAAAAATCTTTGTGCTATCATAAAGGGGGTAAGAACCCAGAAATGTGAATGCATGAATGGGAGGAAAGGGGCAGAAAGGCTTTCTTTGGGATCAGGTATGGATTAAAATGTTAGTGACATTTTCGTGGTAGGGGCAAAAATCCTCTTTCCACCCATTTTTTTGTGTGGGTTTGAGTGAGGTTTCACAGCCTCAAGAAGAGCATCTGAGCCACAAGTCTCCTCCTCTTTGACATAAATACACTGGGGTGTTAATCAGCGCAGGGCTGGCAACCTCCTGTCCCTAGTTAAGAGTTGCAGAGTAGCACCACTGGAGAGACCCACCTCTAGGACAAGACCTTCTGGGCCAGAGGACATGTTGGACTGGACAGAGAGGGCACCAGAGCAATGACACTGTATGTCCCAACCAGCTGCTCCAAAGGAATGGGAATTGCCACCTTCATTTCCTCCAGCTTGCAACTCCAGCCCTCAGGCTTTTGTAAAACCATGCCTAGGAAAATGGGGAAAACACCCTGTGCTACCATAAACAGTTTTTTGCATTTTAAATTCGGGGGGGGAAAAAAAAAATGCAAGTTTGGGGGTTTTGTGGTGTACATTTTCTTTCCAGCGAGCCCACCACGTGGAGCGGTCACCCACCCATGCAGTGGTGACACCCAGGTTCCCTTTAACTCACCCGTTCTCTCCATTGCAGCTGAAATCCAGGCACACCGGGCTGTCTGTCCAGGCCATCGTTCCCCTGATCACTGCCAAATCCCAGAGCAAACTGGAGACGGTGCGGGCAATATGGTTCTGGCTCTGCCACAACATCGGTAAGTCCGGTCCCGCTGTTTTGCAGAGATGTGAAAAGCCCTTTCTTCATATGCCACCTCCTGGATTTAGGCTCTTCATGCCCTGCAGAATAGAGACTCCACAGTATTTGTATTGCAGTCATGAATTGAAATGTCCTCCTCTTGAATTCAGGAAAGTGCCTGGAGTAGGAACTGGTTCCCACCACGGGACCCTGCATCCTGGAAATGACACCTGCTTCACTGGCACCCAGGTGCCAGACCCCCAGAGACATCGGTAAAGCCCACCTGCCTCCGCTGAACTCAGCTTCGATGCATCAGAGGCTGTTTCCCTGATAATGCAAATTCAATGGGCTGAGCTATGCCTGGCAGCAGTCATCTGGGGACACAGGAATCTCAGCACAATGCAGCCGCTTCGTGCCACTTTACCCTACTACATCCATGTGTGCGAGACAATATGATTGTGACTGTACCTCTCTTGAATGGCGCAACGGCTGTTTACATGCACTGGGAACCCAATTCCCCCAAGGCTTTGGCAATTCTTTGCTCATATGGGGAATTGTCAGACCCTTGAATAATGATGGATAGAAGAGCTGTCATGGCTTCCAGGGTGGGTAGGCAGAGAAATAGGGTTGGGCAGGAGAAGGAATGGGATCATTCTGGAAATAATAAGCCCTTACGTTGGCCTGAAATTGCATGGTATTCTCCCTTTTCTAGAATATGATGTGGACGGCTTCTTGGGGCTGTCTCAGAAGATCCACATGCCAGAGCAGGTCCTGCAAACAGGAAGAGCTGTGTGTTCTGGTTATGCCCATTTATGCCAGGAAATGTGCAGGTAAAACTCACCTTGGGCTTTCTTCTCCTGTCCCCTTGAAGATCTGAGGTGGGGACATACATCTGGCATGGGGCTTGCCACACAACCAGCATCATTTACCCACCAGGTCCCTGGGCAGAGCAGCTGCCTCCCTCCTCCTCTACTTGGATGGAGGAGTATATATGGCTTTGACAGATTAACCAGAACCAGAGATATGAGGGATGAGGGTTGGGAGTAGCTGTGGGGAAAGCAGGGGGCTGAATGAAAGCTAAATTTGGCCAACAGCTTGCACGAGTGATGTCCTGACTTTAAGAAGGAGGAGGTTGTACTAACCATGCAGGTTGGGTTGCTCTCCAAGACAGCAAGCACAAAGCAGTGTTTGGTTATCTGCAGTTACCTCCCCTCCTGGCTCTCCCTGGACAGGCAGGCAGGTTTGAGCTGCGTGGAGGTCCCAGGGTTTGGCCGGAGCCTGGGTTCCCGCAGAGGCCGGTGGTGCCAGGAGCAGAAGACCAGCCACATGTGGAACGCAGTGGAGCTGGAAGGGCAGTGGTGCCTCCTGGACGTTTGCTGGGGTGCAGGGACTGTGGATGCAGAGAACAGGTTGTTCATGCCCAGGTGAGTCTCCCCTTCCCCTGCCATCACTGGAAACATGGTCCCCAACACAAACGGACAAGGCTCAACCTGCCTTTGGAGACACCCCGGAATGGCCATCCCAACCCTTCCAATAGACCCCTTAAAGTCTGGGTTCACCAGGCCTCAAGCCCCTATTTCAGGTACACCCCCCAGAAGCTACGTGCAGAAGGTCCAGAGAACTATTCTGCTCCTCCTCAACTACGGTGGGTGCTCAGGGATGTCATGCAAATGTGGACCCTCTATATGTAAACATCTACATTAAGTGCCTTATTCCCTGAGCCGGGGCAGTAGCTTTTCAGATGATGCCTTCCCCCTGCAACTTGTTTTTAATCTGTAATGAGCATCACTTATGAAGTAACAAATCCTCATTTTCACAGCATCTTTGCTCTTATGTGGTTCCATATGTAATTACTTGAGATTTCTCAGCCCATGCTAAGCAAATAATGACTCTCATGAAAGTTATTTGTACAATTTTATAATTTTCATTAACTGTATTATGGGATTGCATTTTTAATTTTTTTTTCTCTAATAATGCATAATGAAATAATTGTGGAATTTCTAATAGGTAATTATCTTGCTGAGAACAGTTTAGAACACCAGTGAGTATGGGTTGTTCTTAGCTGAGCATGGGGAAAAGAGGAGAAGGAGAATGAAAGGTCACCTAGAGCAACTGGCAAAGATGACAGCTTCTTGTGGGTCCAACACAGTGGCCTCAAAACTTTCACATCAACAGATGCAACAGGGCTTCACAGGATGACCTCAACACAAGGCTGAGCACACATCTGCAGGTTGACCCACTCAGCAAACACCTAAGCAGGGGCGATGTTTGGAAAGTCAGGTTAGGCACATCCAAATTGGAACCAAGATGCTTTTTTTAATCATACCTAAATCCTTGGAAGAGCTTTAAACCACGATCAGATGTCATATTTCAATATATTCTCAAGCAACAGGCCTTGGTAGAGGAACCAAGAGTAAACTGAGAGTAAAATTATTTCCTCTGCAGCTCATTGGGTCATCTTAACTGGTTGCTGGAAGAGGTCTGTTACAGGGCTGGGAACTGCAGTTTCAGCTCTGGGTATCTCAGGAAAAACAGAGAGAAAATAAGGGAAGCAGAAAATGAAATGCCAAATGAGAGGTCGGTCCTCCCTTACTGAAGGTGGTGTAGCTCTGATGGTGTGGAGGAAGCTCCCTTCCCTTGCAGCGGTGTATCATGACCACTCAGGATGCTAAGGGTTTTCTTGCTGCTTTCATAGTGTCTTCTCTCACCTTGCAGGCATGATGATTTTTTCTTCCTTACTGACCCTGAGCAATTCATTGAGACCCACTGGCCAGAGGATCCCCAATGGCAGCTTCTGCAGCCCCCCGTCTCACGGGAAGATTTTGAGCAGAGAGTTTTTAAAACTTCAGAGTTTTTCAGACTTCAACTCTCCCTCCTTTCTCCAAACGCTTCCCTCCTCAAAACAGGTAAATGCAAAGCAAGGGCTAAATCCTAGTAATCTAAGAGCTCTCTTGCTTTTAAGAAGTCAGTTTGGGTTGAGGATAACATTTCTCCTTCAAAAATGGCCCATCTGTCTATTTTTAAGCATGTTTAACACCTGGTGGAGCAGAGGCACATATTCAAGCAATTTCTGGAATCAAGGCCATTGTGTGATATAGTGATTAGTAAACTGGGAATTAGGATTCATAAATTATAGTTAATTGAGCCAAATCACTAAAGCCCTTTTGTGCCTGGCTTTTCCCATCTAAATTCACCAACAGTAGCAGAATAGCTTCAACGTACCTGAGACACAATCCTCATTGTGTTCATAAGCTGGGGAGGGAGACTCCCAGATAAAACATGGCCTGAAACATTCGTGTCCCCTTTTTTGAAAAAGAAGGGAGAGGGCTGGAGTTGTTTTTCCTTGATTGTAGTTTTATGACAATTTTTCAGGATGGATACCACATGATCTTCTTTTTCCCTGGACACCCTTTGTACATCCATTCCCCTGGATGGTCCCAAGAGTACATGGATTTTTCCTGCAATTTATTTTATCGAGACAGCAAGCTAGGAGATAAAGCAATCTCAGATTGAGGGGAGTTGTCAGGCTTACAGAAAATGAATGTACCACAGACAAGGCACATTGTAAAGCTTTTGACTGAGAGAGGTTATTACTTTACACAGAAATCAAACTCCTCCAATATTTTCAGGGTGCTGGGGCTTTGCCGAGATGGGCTATCATGTGCCTTTTGAGCAGCAAGCGGCCTGTGCAAATCAAATTAAATCAGGAATAGCTGAAAGGTCGATGCTGCCTTCTACACAAAGCTCTTGTGGTGCTTCTCCACTGCAGAACCTCAGAGCAGGTAGGCTTTGTCTACCTCTAGCCAAGGTCACACAGCACCTACGTGGCAAATGCAGGAACAGAGACTTGGAGAAAACCCTTTCAGGTCCAGGTCACCAGGGAGGCTCCAAGGCATAAAACCAAACAACGCAACGTCTGTGGTCTCAGAAGAAAAACAGGAGATCAATAGTCCAACCATCCCTTCATCTGGGTGCCAAAGCGATAGATTGCAAAACATAGACTCTCACCAAGTACCATTAGTGGTGGTACAAAAGCCCAAAGGGAAGAATGAGGAAAAACAAGTATTTCATTATTCTCTCCCCTCCCTCCCCCAGTTTTTGATAGCCAAAAGACATCGGGATGCAGCCCAGAAGCAGCTCAGGGCTTTGGGTCCTCGCTGGCCACTAGCTGCCATGAGCCAAGACGGCCCTGGGGAGAGACGTTAGGGAAGCGAACCTGCCTGGCACATCCCAGCTACATCTCCCCTTTCACCCCCTTGGCTGGAGGAACTCCTGTCCCTCAACCACAAAACTCACTGGGTGACCTGGGCTAAGGGCACAGTTTTCTTTTTTCCTCTAAAACTGAGATGAAAGGAGATATGTTCATTAGGACAGGAAAAAAAAAAAAAGCCAACACTTTTTTTTTCCCTTGTGAATTTCTCATCTTGCGGAGGGAAAGAACTTTACTCCTGGACCTAACCTGAACAGTTTAACCACTGCAATTAGCCTCAACAGCCAGTCCCATATCAGAAGTGTGCTTAAAACACCGAATTGCAAAGCCAGATTGTGAACCAAAGCAGATGTCTGCTTTTGTTGATGCAAAATTATGGTTATATTGATCTAGGTTGATGGAAGTAAGCCATCACCTTACAGGGTACACTTAAGCATCTAAGGCAATCCCAGTGCAAAAACACTTGAGATCTTCGGTGCTAAATCAGCCCATTTTCCCTCTTTGGCTACTGTTGATCAGTTCCTGCTCTATTATATTTAAGCAGCTCCTATCTGCTTAAAACGCTTAAAAGCTTTCAGCCAAGATTCCTCCCATAAATCACTGTCTGATGGGACCTGAAGGTGGGACACCTTGCAAAGGGAGCTGATTTTCAGGAAATACCTGGCACCCATCCTCTGAAAACTCAGCCCTTTTAATTGCTAACGTTGCCCGGGTGTTAGGGTTGGTAACCACAGTGATGAAGGGCATTCAGTCCTATGGAGTTAAGACTTTATAAAATAACTTTTTTTGTACAGAAAGGCAGTCATTGGTGGCATGCTGTAGATACAATAGCTAGGGTGGGAGAGGGGAAGGGAAGCCTTTTAAACAAGGCTTTGAGAAATTAGAAACATGCCTGCACTTTAATGATGTTTTTTTCCCCCCCAAACAATTAATGCAACATACGTTGACTGAGCGTGCTGACATGGGAACACATCCCCAGCTTCACCTGGCTTCCCTGGAAACCAGGAATCTTTAGCGCATGGCTTGAATTAACTCAATAAAACAAACAAATGTTTGTTTTAAACGTAGCCATTAATTATCTCCTTGGATCTCCTTCCCAAAGCAAAATGCATTGCTGGCTTCCCTATCTCATCATCACTGGCTCCACTGCATACAATGTTCTGTTCTGTTCTTTTCTTTCTTCCTAAAGATCCTAATACGATGCAGCCGGCCAGGCCAGCAGCTTCGGAAACTAGCATAGAGCGAATTTAATAACAAGCAAACCTGCAGTTAATAAAGTCTGTCATCAGTAATGTCTCCACTGAACACTTGCCAGGAGAGAATTGTTTGCACTTACTGTGTGAGCCAAGTCACAGCTTTAACAGGCAAGGCACAAATAAAACCCAGCCTTCCCATTCTTTTCACATCTCTGTTTCAACCTACCAACAAAAACTGTGGGGCAAACAATGAAAAAATCCAGATTCAAACAGAAAAAAAAAAGTCATCCCCCCCATTATTCATTAGATTATGAAACATGTTTCATAATCTAATAATTAGCAAGGGACAATTTTTTCAGCATGAATCTGGAGTCTTTTGTCATTTTGTGTTAGCACCCAAAACAAATGAACATTGTGCACAGCGTGGGTGCTGATACCAGCCGTGGGCTCCCGCAGTGCCATTGCTCGGTACTCCCCTCTCTCCAGCAAAAACATGGTAAGGATGGGATGATGCAGAGCAGCCACACTCTGGATGTGAGACAAGCCATCCCTGGGCACTTAGGGACCCTGGGTAATGAAGAGCAGGCTTAATTTCCACAGACTTTGAGGATGGTGGGTTTTAAGTATGCATCTCAGTACGTCTGTGTGCCAGCACCAGGCTCTGTGAAGCGCTCTGGGATCCTTCAAGGGCAAAAGGATTTAAAGTCTTGTTCTCTGTGGCCATTTTTCTCAGGCTTGCACTGATAGCTGGAGAAAAAAAGGTATAAAATACCATTAAACCAGGGTTTTCTACCCAGGCTGCCCTGGTACCTGTGGCTTCACATGGAATGATGTAGCTCACCACATGCTGAAAGCAGCCTGCTGTCTGCTGGTTAGGCAGTCCCGTCTTCTTCAGGGCCAAGACTTCAGGGCTTGCGAAACCTTGCCCTGTCCCCATTGCAAAATCCACCAACCACCCCTTCTGCCCCGGCGCAGCTGGAAATCCCTTGGGAGGGCTTGCTGCGCTGAGAAGTGCCCTCTCTGACTGTGGTATGGGTTTACAAGCAGCAAGATGTGGTGCATAGGGGGTGGGGGTGAAACCAAGGCCACCGCGTATCTTCTCCATGGTCTCCCCCGGAGGTGCTTCCTTTCTGGCTGTGAAGGTGGGATCAGACTGGCTTTCAAGCCGCCTGCTGCAGCCTGCCTGGGGGAGCAGGTTGGTTTGCTGCTGGGGAGGAGTTGGGTGGTGACCCTGAGCAGGAGGCTGCTTCTGTCCACCAAGGAGCAAAAGTCATTGGGAAAGAGCCCCAGCACTTGTCTACCAACCATGGTTCCACCACCAGCTACCTGTACCAATGCACCTCTCCTTTGGACCTCCTGCTGTCTCTTCCTCCCCAGTTAGTATACACTCCAAGCCAGAAGCTTCTGGATTTTTGTGATTTCGTGAGGCCAAAAGTTAGAAAAAATATTTTAATAATAATAGTCATGGGGAAAAAAAAAATCATTTTTAAATTGTGGTAGTGATGTGGAATTTGCTAGCAGCCAGGGTGGGATATTTTCATCCTCCCAGCTGCTTTGCTGGTTTGACACCATGGTATAAGACCTGCAGCTTAGAGGAATGACTCCAGCTCCGGAAGTCATACAAGAATTATCCCCGTATGGGACATCATTAGCTTAGTTTTGGGTGACTCAGGGCCCAAAGGATAACTATTTCTACCTATCCCTTTCGTCTCCAGATCTAGTCGTATCATCACTTCTCTTTCAGCAAGGAGAGAAAAATGGTAAAAGGTGAGGAAGGGTCTTGCCAAGGTCCTTCAGCAGGTAGAGGCAAAAAGAGAAGGAGAATCAGGTCTCTGTCTCTCATGCAGATGATTTGGGTCAGCACTGAAAAAGTGAATGCATTACACTGCTGATGAAAGGGTTGTAAAAGGTATTTTGTTCACCGTTCTGCAGCCCATGGGGAGGTGTCAGTGATGCTGGGGAGCACCCACCCAACAGAGTTCACCTACCAGCTCTCCAGACTCCAGGGCACCACAACCAGAGAGGACATAGGCGCAGTTCACGGGATGATGATGGTGTCCGAGAACAACATGACCATCAAGGTGACTCCCCCAACCGAGGGCTTGTTCGAGCTCATGATCTTCGCACGCCATGCCGACTCTCAGGACCCATACAACTGGGTGTGCTCCTATCAGATCCAATGTCTGGAGCCACACAATGGAGAGACACTGCCTGAAAACCCATTTCATTTCTGGGGCCTTCACCAAAAGGTGAGAGATTTTGGCATCAAGGAGAGCAGCCACAAAGGGGAGCTTCTTGTTGCTCCACAGGGAACTTTGCTCTTGACTCTCCAGACGTCCCGACCCTTGCTTGCCATGTATGAGCTAGTTAATAAAGATTTAGATGCTGCTCTGAGCAAGAAGTGCTTGGCTGCTCAAGCTGAGGAGGAGAAATTGAGTTGCCATGTGCTCTGCCCTTTCCAGGGTTACTACTGGCTCTCTGTATTTGTGAAAGATTTAGGAGGCAGCACCTTCAGGAATGCAGCAAATTTCCTCATTCGTTGTTTGAGACCTGTCAACCAGAATGAACTCTTCCCCTCAGGGCTGAGCATGCACTGCGGGAGTGGGCTAAGCTCCAGTGGCCATGGCCTCTCCAACCCCAGCCACTCTGCTCCCATCATCACCACCAAACTGGGGAAGTGCAACATCACCTTCCACACACCCGCCAACGTCGAGGTGACCGCCAGCTTGACTAAGGACAAAGTCATCAGTGCCAAGTACCCCCTGGATAGGTATGTCCTGGTCACCCACCTGAGGACTAAAGTCAGTGTGTGCGTTGTGCTCCCCGAGTCGGGCGTCTACAAAGTGGGGCTTTTTGGGAGAAGCAAGGACAACGAGGACTTTGTCCATATTTGTGACTACGTTATACGCTGCTTCTCCAATCCCAGCTGGCCTCCCTTCCCCAGGGTGTACAGCCTGTGGAGGAGAGGGTGTGTGTTGCTAGAGCCGCGCACGGGGGTGCTCCAAGAGCAGAGCTGGGTCCGGTTCAGGGTCAAGGTGCCAAAAGCCTATCAAGCTGTCGTCCTCGGGCAAGAGAAGACGGTGCTGCAGAGGACCCCGAATGTGGTCTGGGAAGGGGACGTGTTCACCGGGTCTGCAGGGACGCAGGTCAAGCTGGCAGCCAAGTTCAGCCAGCAGTGCTCCTCCCTGGAGGTCATCCTGGTGTTTGAGGTGGAGGGTGGCTCACCTGCCTCTCCGGTGTGTTCGGGGTAAGCTACAGAAGTGCTGGATGTGCTGGGAAGGATTAAAAAAGCCGGGGAAGGAAGCAAATGCTCTCAAAACTGGAGGATGTTGAGGAGACACAGAGAAAACTCCCAGAACTTTATGGCATGTCGGGGGGAGTCTGGGTGTTACCCACAGAGCTTTTCTTCCCGCAGGATATCCAGATACTTGCTGGGGCCTCCTATCCCACTCAGAGATGTTGCCGCCGTTTAAATCAGCACCAACATATGGAAGGCTCCTAATATTTTGCTTCTGTCAGAGGAAACCATTGTTCAGCTTCTCTACAGGAAGGATGTCTCACTGCTTATTACCAGCTTGAATAATTGTTTGGAATGTTTTATTTGACATTTATTCAAGAACTTGGAAACCCACATAGTTTCTTTCTCTTGAGAGGATAACAACAACAACAACAACAACAAATGAAAAAAAGCCCAAACTGGAGCCAACAGCTTCAGATAGTAGCAAGATTTTTAAAGTGTAAATATATAGTAAAGCAAGTAAGACCTCCATGCAGAACAGCTCTGTGCTTGGGCAGAAGAAAGGGAAAAGGAAGTAAGGAGATGCTGTATTTTATCATCTATGTCTTTAAAATATCTTCCAGGTCTTTGTTATCAAGGATGACATGTAGATATATACTTAAGAGCACTGAGGGCTTGAAGTGAAGAGAGGGAACAGGGAAGGAAGCAGCTCTGTAGCCAAAGCATCTAATCGCTGAGCAAGAAGCACAAGGAGCTCTGCAACTCAAGAAGCACAAGGAGCTCTGCAACTCAAGAAGCACAAGGAGCTCTGCAACTCAAGAAGCACAAGGAGCTCTGCAACTCAAAAAGCACAAGCAACTCTGACACATGCCGCAAGGCACCACAAACATCGACTTACCGAAAGCAAACTCAGCATTCCTACTTAGGTGGCCTAGAAGATAAACAGTGAAAATACTTCTCCATGCCTGCACTGGATTGATGCTTGAAAGGGGGATTCTGGTTGCAGTAATGAAGAACAAGAACTGTGGGTTACTTTCAGATGTTGCACAAAAGATAGTGAGGGAACACGGTCTGCTTTCTTTGGGTTCGGCAATTTAAATTTGACTTGTAGCAAAAATTCAAGATTCGAATTTTTTCTGGGCCTGGAAATGAGTTAATGCAGCTAACGTATCGGGATCCACATTTCACAGCAAACTTGCTGGAACCACTCTGACATGTTGGAAGATTCCCCTGAAGAACAAAGTACAAGGACTACTTTGCACTAAGGGAAGCACTTGCAACGGTAGACATAGGCTAGACTCTTGCTGGTGGTGCTAGAAACAGTTTAAGAGGTATGGATCCCTAGATCTTTCTCTTCTGACCCGTGTTCTGGCTACTCCATATTGGGCCATCCACTTGGGTGGATAAAGGAAAGAGAAACACAATGTGACTCAGCTCCCTTGTGTGTCTTTCAGAATAACATAGACAAAAAAATAGAAAAAAAAAAATTCTGCTCCCTGTGAGGCTGAGCAGACAATCCAGAGCTCAGCCTGAAAAGTCAGAGCCTGTAAAGCTGCTGGCAGTCAGCGTTGTCCTCCCGACTCCCCCCGTCAGCTGAGTACATCTGCACACACCTTCCATGACCAATGGTCTCCTCACCACGCCGTGCTCCCTGAGCAATGGGGATGCTGCTGTGCAACCCTCCCGATGTCCTCGGTGCTTCCCAATCTGTGCAATGTCAACAGGTAGCACTGGCAGTGAAATTATATCTGCAGACCCAGCAGGCTCCCAAAGACTGTATTTTTTTGCTCGTGTTTTGTGGAAGCAGTCCAGCTAGGCGAACAAAAATGACTGACAAGTGAAATGACTCTCAGTTCCCACTGCCATCTTCCTCTTCATGTCCTTTTCCTTTCCAGTCAGTTCTGCTGTTAACTTTTCTGAGCTGTGCCCCTCTTGAGCCACTCTACGTATCTGTGTGCACACACACATTGTTAGCTGAAACTGTCCCATATTTGCCCAAATTTAAGCAGGCAGGTCATGATCACATGGATTTTCCTCCAGGGAAAATCCAGCTTCCAGCTCAGTGATTAATTCCTCTTCATCCATCATAATGAGGTCCAGATTAGAGTTACCTTGAATTGGGGTTCAAACAACTTATGTCAGAATATAATTACCTGGAGGTGCTGAGAACTTTAATGACTCTTCCATGGGGGATTTTTTACTTCAAGGCTCTGAAGTCAGTCCACTCATGTTACCTCTCTGTGCACACAGGAGTACAGCATGTAACCTATTTTAAATCTCATTCTTGTTTAGATTTACATACCTCGAAGCCTGCACCCAGGGCTCTAGGAGCCTTCACAATAAACACGAGCACCAAGTCTCCAAAAATAACAGCCCTGGGGCAAGCGTCACTCATGAAAACACAATTATAAGCAAAAGAACAAACCCGTATGTCTCTCTCCTCCTCTCACCCCCTCTGCCCAGCACGATTAAATTAGGTAAAGACAGATTACAACACATACCTGCAGCTATAAACCACACCTAGTTCTGAGCAAACTTAGTTCAAAAAGTCATTAGGAAGCCTCCAGGCATGCATCGAGCTGTGGACAGCCAAAAGCTGAACGGGCGTGTGGTGGGTTTACCCTGGCTGGACACAGGGTGCCCACCAAAGCTGCTCTGTCACTCCCCTCCTCAGCTGGACAGGGGAGAGAAAATATAACGAAAGGCTCGTGGGTCGAGATAAGGACAGGGAGAGGCCATTCCCTAACTACCGTCATGGGCAGAACAACTCGACTTGGGGAACTTAGTTTAATTTATTAGCAATCAAATCAGAGTAGGATAATGGGAAATGGAACCAAATCTTAAAACAACTTCCCCCCACCCCTCCCTTCTCCCCGGGCTCAACTTCACTCCTGATTTCCCAATTTTCTCTCCCTCCTCCCCGCCAGCGGCGAAGGGGGACGGGGAATGGGGGCTGTGGTCAGTCCATCACGCGTTGTCTCTGCTGCTCCTTCCTCCTCAGGGAGGACTCCTCACACTCCTCCCCTGCCCCAGCATGGATCCCTTCCCCGGGGTGCAGCCCCTCAGGAGCAGCCTGCTCCAGCGTGGGTCCCCGCGGGGTCCCAATTCCTGCCACCAACCCTGCCCCAGCCTGGGCTCCTCTCCCCACGGGGCCACAGCTCCTGCCAGGAGCCTGCTCCAGCGCGGGCTTCCCCCGGGGTCCCAGCCTCCTCCGGGCACATCCCCTGCTCTGGCTGGGCTCCTCCCCGGGTGCAGGGGGATCTCTGCTCCCCGGGGGTCTCCGTGGGTGCAGGGCACAGCTGCCTCGCCATGGGCTGCCCCAGGGGTGCAGGGGAATCTCTGCTCCGTGCCTGGAGCCCTCCTGCCCTCCTGCACTG
The DNA here is from genome assembly GCF_030463565.1 of Pelecanus crispus. Classification (NCBI taxonomy): domain Eukaryota; kingdom Metazoa; phylum Chordata; class Aves; order Pelecaniformes; family Pelecanidae; genus Pelecanus; species Pelecanus crispus. Next base: position 84,837,636 of record NC_134646.1, read on the forward strand.
CCCTTGGGGCTGCAGAGCCATTCCTCTCACATATTCTCACTCATCTCTTCAGCTGCAGTTGCACAGGGTTCCACCCCCCCCCTTCTTAAATACGTCGTCGCAGAAGCTCTACCACCGTTGCTGAAGGGCTCGGCCTTGGCCAGCGCTGGGTCCATCTTGGAGCCGGCTGACATCGGCTCTATCAGACACAGGGGAAGCTTCCAGCAGCTTCTCACAGAAGTCACCCCTGTAGCTCCCCCGCTACCAAAACCTTGCCACGCAAACCCAATACAGGGACACTGCACCCAACTCTATGAGCCATCTTGGTTGAGAGACTCCCTTACAACCAAAGTCAAAGCATGCAAGACCAGGAAGGTCTGAACCAGAAACCTGCATACTAAAAATGCGGGCCTTTCCTAAGTACAGTAAGATGGCAGTCACCAACTGGACTGAGCTTTTATCTTCCTCTACCTTCCTACCTTCCCATCCACATACGCGATGTCCACCAAACGTTGTGCCCAGACTCCTTGGCTTTATGTATTTCCCTGTGCTGTGCTTGTGTTTATCTTACCATTAGTGTAAATTATGTTAATACTTGTTTAGGCTGAATTTATCCAATGAGGCTGTACTGTTGAGGTGTCCATGCAAATTTGGTTTTCTTCGGCTTCTTCTTGTGCTTCCTAACTTCAGTGTTATTAAAACCCAAGATGGCCAACCTTTCCAACCTGTATTTGGACTTCACTGCGTGTGTTGGGTGGGGAGCAAGGGTGTTGGAGTTTGCAGAAACAGAGATGTGTAGTTAGCTGTCAGGCTGCAGCAAATGAGCAGCAGGACATGAGTTAAAAGCCTTCCCGTTTGCACGCTACAGTTGGGATGAATTGTGTGCTCAGGGCACAGCTGTGCCCATGGGTTTTCTACACCAGGAGGTCATGCCAAGGCTGCAGTACTGCACGTTGGCATGGCAATACAACAACGTTTCTTCCACCCTTGGAGCAGGTCACGGCTGCATACATACACCTACGTGTGCACTGCATGTTCATGCACATCATGAACCACTCTGGCTCGGCTCCAGCACGGATGTCCTTGTATCCTGTGCTGCTCTTACAGCTTAGGTATTGAGGGTAGGATCCAACCGTGGGGATATCTGCACTGGGGTGGGTTTCACTGACTTTGAAAGACCTGACCAGATTAAATACCTGCACATGATAAAGTAAGTCCCACTACGAGTATGAGAACAGCACAAAACCTGCTGTTCTTTGGTGAATCAGGTCAGAGAATATGCCAGGAAAAACAGTCCTTACATTGCCCAAATATCTTCAAAATACGGAAAGATGAAAAAAATAAGCTACTTCAACTAAAAAAATCAAGTAGATTTCAAACTTTTCCTCTTTGGCTTGAAAACTGGGATTTCATGGCAAAGATGCAAGAAAAAAATGGGTATAGACAACAAGAATATATGTAAGAAGCTCAAAGCAGAGCTAAGCTCCTTCATACAGTCACAAGAGGCGTGTAAGTGAGAGAACAATCTTGTTCAGCAAGTCCCCGGGGATCTGGCTGGGAAGACGAGTGGGAGGGAGGAAGGGTTAAAAATATTTTTCAAAGAAAGCTTGGCTGCGGCTTGTGTCTCCGCAGGCTGGCATACAAGAGGGACTGGAGATAAACAGACGTCTGCTGAAGGTACCGTTCCTCCTCTCCAGACTGGCAACATAATATTGATAACACAGAAAGGATGAATCTGGAAAATCCCTGAAGACGAGTACAAGGATATAGCACAAGTGACGCTGGTTGTGGAAGTCTCACTTTCCGCAGAAAAGGGCTGGAAACGATGAGCAGGCATTTCTGCACACAGCAGGAGAGAGACCTTCCAGAGCCGAAGGCTGGTGGGAAAGCCACAAAGGGCATTTCTATAACAACAGAACGGAGAGATTAGCTTCTGGGTAGGCTAAGCACCAGGCAAACATATCTCCCAAATCCCGCATTATTAAGGATTTAAGCTACAAACCCATTTTACAAAGCTATCCGACCATGGACACCTTGTTAGCATTTTGTGACTGCAGCCAAAGATGTTTCATCTCTAGGAGCTGCAAAAACAAATCGCCACAGGACATAAGTTGGGCAAGAACAAAAGAGAGAAGGAACAACTTCCCGTTGTATCCAAGAGCCGACCTCCTTGGGAGAGACTCGCCAAGAGCACTGGAGTGATGAGAAAACTGTGACATCACATTTACAACATTTTGCTTGCTTTACCAAAGTCTTCCTTGCCCTGGCTCTGCTGTTTTCTACCCGTGGGTACACCGCGTACTCAGTACGTACATAAGAAAAGGACTTCTGCTATCAGCCGTTCTGTTTACCACGAATAAAAGCGTGGTAACCAAGGTTACTTGGGTTTTGCTCCTGTGATTTTTGTTCCCAGAAAAAGCAATATACTCTCCTTTCGGTGGTGCACTGACAGCAACTCCTCAGATGAAACAGGGCTCCATTGTACTAAACCAAGAGTGCAGGAAGATGGGGCCCCCCCAACAGAGGTTGCAGCCAAGAAATAAGCAGGTGCCCTGGGGTGAGATGCTCCAGGGGTTGGCAGCATTCACAAGGTGGCCTACAGGAAGGATGGGGACAATCTTTTTAGCAAGGCCTGTTGTGACAGGACAAGGAATAATGGATTTAAACTAAAGAAGAATAGATTTAGACTGGACATAAGGAAGAAATGTTTTACGCTGAGGGTGGTGAGGCACTGGCAGAGGTTGCCCAGAGAGGCGGTGGAGGCCCCATCCCTGGGAACATCCCAGGCCAGGTTGGCCGGGGCTCTGAGCACCCTGCTCTGGTTAAAGCTGTCCCTGGCACTGCAGGGGCTGGGCTGGGTGGGCTCTAAAGGTCCCTTCCCACCCAAAGCATTCTATGATTCTATAAGGTGGCTGTGGAGGCCCGTGCCTCCTGGGCAGTTACCTCCAGGACAAGCTAAGCTGTCCCAGCTGTCCCCCAGACACTGCTGCAACATCTCCAGGAACGGTGTCACAGCCCTGCAAAAGTCCTCTCAATTCTTCCCAGGACCTGCATTTGCAGAAGGACGCCTGGACTGCTACGGCCATATCGCTAGTTAGCTTTTTGTCTTGAGGGGTTTCTGATGCAACAGCTGTCTTGGATCAGAGCAGGAGCTCACCAAGGCCAGGCAGGAGCCAGAACCAGTGCTAGGGGAAAGACTGCAGCCATCAGTGATGGTCACCTTGCCCTACCCTTCTAGTTTCCAGCAATCTGCTGTCCCCACCCTGGCAGACACCAAGTTTAGCTCGCCGTTACTCTGCTTACTAGCTCTCGATGGAACATTTCTTCTACAAATCAGGCTTTCTAGACCTAGTTATACTTTTGGCTTTGCCCCCAAGAAAATGTAGCAAGGAGTTCCCAAGCTGAACTGCAGATTGCACAGAGGAGATCTCAAAGAGGATCCTGATAGCTAAACCCAGCCCTGCCGGGAAATACTGCGTTGCTTCTGCAGGTCAACAGCAGCGAGGTCTTCTGACCTCAAGGCAGTTCCTGCTGCAAGGAGCAGCAAGAACTGGCCTAGTCCTTGCGTGCAATGATGGATTAATGGCAATGCTGACTATCTGGCTGGAAGACAGTATGTTGCGTTCTCGCTACTCGGCATGACAATGAGCTCGGCTACTGACGGTGCTCGGCCCCACACAGCCGAGTACGATCTAGCCAGTAAGGACCAAGCACCTGCGAACCTCATGGGAAGAGGCTGGCAGATCTCAAGCAGCAACAAGGGAGCCAGTGGTGAACAAACCTCCTTGTCTGGCTGCTTAACCCTGACCTTAAATTCCAAGGACAACCGAGCACATCTCTGGTTTCCCATTTCCAAGATACAAGAGAGGACTTGAGGGAACACCCTGCTTCTGCACACAGACCTTTTATGCACCTATGCATTATAATCACAGCAGAAAGGTGTGCTTTTTAAATCATTGTTGCTAGGTTTTTCTTCTCCAGAAATACTCCTTTCCTTGGAGAACTTGCTCCCCTGTGGTCAAGGTGGCATCACAAGATGGGACAGCCAGGCTTCGGGTCTATTTTCAGGTCATGTTACTGTCACAGTCCCAGCTCCTGTGTAAGATATCTTTTATTTTTTTTTTTTTTTTTTTTTTATTTCACTATCTCTTTGCTAGAAATGCGCTTAATCTGTTCTTGTTTTTTCCCTAAGCCTTCCCCAAAGACGGTCTGATTTGAACATTTCAGGTATCTCAAAATGGGAACAAAACATAGCTCAGATCCCCAAAATAGCTGCCATCAAAGAGGCAACACAGAAGGCAGGAAACAGCTGTGCACTTTGTTTTCTTTCTCCTACCTTCTTTTTATCTTTGCCTGAGAGGACAACAGAGTAACCTCTGCTCCTGGCCTTGCAATGCTCTGGTAATTTGGGGGATGGGCTCCATGCAGGGATCTGCAGCCCCACATGATTTCAGACACATGCTAGGATCTCGTGAGTGCTTTGACCTGGATTTATCACACTGAATCAAGGCTATCCTCCTCCTTACATCATTTGCAGGGGCAACTAGAAAGCAGGAAAGCAGCTGTTTGATGCTTAGAGTCTTCTTTAGCTGAGCTTTTCCTTCCAAGCCAGAGCGGAGATTCACTCAACGTCTTTTCCCCATTATTTTGCTTTCTTTCCTGCTTCCCTCCTACGGGTGTCAGCTCTACTACAGCATTTGGGCTAAGAGCGTATTATTTCTAACACAGCAGAGGTCATCTCTGTGTGGCACGGCTGTCTGAACACATCCATGGAAGGAAGGATGCGTCTTCACGTGCAGCACGGATGAGGGGGAAGCAGAGAGGGAAGGGTGAAGCCAGAGGGTTGCAAAGCCATGAGAGCTAAGGGCAGCCTTTGGCAACCCTGGTGCTACCAGGCAAGGTGGGCAAACCAGGCATGATACAGAGGCAAAAAGCTGGTGATGAAGCAAAGGTGCGAACAACTCAGCACCAGGATTGTGCTTTCAGTCAGCAACCATCATTTCCCCCAAATGCTGGCAGCATTTCTTTCTGAACAGGGTTTACCAGCTCCCTTTTCTTCCATTGGAAATGAAAGAGGAAATCTGGCTGCATATGATACGTAATTAATTGAAAGACTCTGACTTAGAGAGACAAAAGAAAAAAAAAAAGAGAAAAAAGCCAATTCAATTAAGTTACAAAAATTAATCCGTAGTGTGATGCCCTAGTTGAGACCAGTTTTCTATGAGCTTAAGTCTTGTACCGGTATCAGTTAACTCTTCAAGAGCTGACTGACAGCCTCAAGGCTTGCTGCACCGCATTAAGGAATGCCTGCCCCGGGTAAAGCTAAGAGCATCCTTCACGTCTACTGAGCTCCCCTTTTGCCTTCAAGCATGGCCAGTTCCAACAACGCCCATGCCTCACGGCAGGGGACTTCGGGGGCAACGGTTAGGAAGGAGAACATGGGTAGGGACAGCATTGCATGGACAACTGCACATCCACAGCAGGAAAACAGGGAATTGAACAATTACAAAACCTCTCAAATGTCCAGATCACAAAGAAAATATTGATTTGCTCCTCACCATCCTGTAAGCAGGATACAAGTGTAGATCGCTAGCCTGGACAGCAATGGGAAAACTGCCAGGAGAAGACTCAGGCAGAAGACCGTGAGACCTACAACCAGCAGCTTCACGGCTCAGCCTTTGAAGGCTCAGCCTTTGAAGGCTGTCTGCAACAGTGCACAAATTGTGCTTGAAGTGTCAGATGGGCAGGACTACCGAAGGCAGAAAAGGGACCAGAGCACCTCCGCGGTGAGCAAGAGACACTTGGCCACGGCAGACTTGCTGCAGACAATCAGAAACGTTCACTTACAACAAAGAGGTTGGCCCAGGGCAGGGGGAAAATGCCTTCCTGGCCCACTCCAGCGGCTGTCTTCCCCCGCAGCAGTCTTTGCCAAAGGAGTCCTTCGGGCTGCTTTTTGCACACATTAAACTTTGATTGAAAATGATCGTTATTTTCCTACCCTCACCGGCTGCCAAGAAAGCGGCAGATGGGTGAACTCAGCGCTGTCTGCGAGCCAGCTGAATCAGAAGCTCTCCGAGAAGTGAACTCCTCCATGCATCCCAAAGGGACCGGCGAGTTCAGGACAGAGTTTAACATATCCTGGATGACGCTGGTGCATCCCTCCTCTGTTACCACGTCCCATGGCATTGGGTAGTGGCCTGCCATCTAGATCTGTAAGGAAGGAAACTTGCAGTTTGAGTCTGGTTGAAACGGAGAGAAAGAAACCCCGTGGCTCTAGCCACGTGAAAAGACATTCACCCTGCTTCCCAGTACCATAATCCATTCCTAGATATCAGCACCCTGGGCTTGCAACATTTCTGGTTTCCCTTCCTCCTACTAGGGATGAGCTCTTGCCCTTCACCACTGCTTTGGGACATCCAGCCCATCCCAACAAGGCACCGCCAAGGGAGGCTCCCACCAGGGAGATGCTGCACACCTCAGTGCTTCTCAGCAGTGAAGCCCAACACCTTTCTTCCACACACCCAGCAAAGCAGCCCCATTGGGTTTTCCTGCAAGAGGAATCAGAGCAGAGACTTTCCATGCTTGGGTGCATTGATCTGGGCTTGGCCTCATGCTAACATCGTTGCAAGGCACTGGGTAGATGCAGTTATGCAGTCATCTCCAGATAAGACCATGAAAACACCAGTCCCCCGTGTCTCATATTACTCCAAAGAATCCTAGTGATACTTGACCCCCACGGCCAATCTGCCCCTCTTCACTCTAGGGATGCTGCTCTCATCTTTTGTCCACTTTTAGCAGTTCTGCACCAACCACGTTCTCACATCTGGAGCATATTTCCACTTTGTTATTGAATCAAACAATAGTTTGCTTGTTCATGCCGAAGTTGGCAGGAAGCAGGAGCCTGGCGCTCCTCAGGGTCCCCGGCAATGACAGCAAAACCTGACTGACAGCCCCGTCTCCGGGGGCTCAGAGGGATCACACCACCCTTCCCCAACCTAGACAGGCGATATTGCCCCAGGGCTGATCTATGGGTGTTTGTCAAGGAGCGGCACGAAGGGTTTGTTATTGGTTCACGGGATCTGTGCCCCTGCATGCGGTGGGGACTTGGGGTCAAACTGCTTAGCTGAACCAAAAGGACCCCCTCCTCCTGGGGTCCCCATTCAGCTCCACCATTCAAGAGAGGTGTCTCAGACACCAAAAAAAGCCTTTTACAGGGAGGAAGAAACCAATGCTCGGTTCAGGTGGAGAAGACTTCATGGTTGGATGCCCCAAGGAGCAGCAGTGACCTCGTCTTGGCGCAATGGGGATAAACAAGATGACTTTTCATGGGTCTTCCCACCCTTCTTTTCATCCCTTCTCCTCTCAATCTACACTGCCTTAAGCCCTTTAACGATCACTTAGCTTGGAGGAAGAGGCTGAAAGGCCCCAAGAGCCAAAGCAATGCCCATCGCCGCCTGCAAGATGGGCGAGACAACAGACAACGCACAGGGATGGTGGGAAGGAGCACGGCACACTTCTTTATGTGCCCACCCCATCCTCCCATGCTCCCCACAGCGTCCCATCCCGGCACCGGTGCTGCTTTGTTCCTTTGCTTCGACCTCTCTGTGAGCCATCATGATCCCAGGAAAGTTTATTCTTAGAGCTTGCACCCACCTAACCTAACCAAACAAACAGCCACTAGCGGAAGGGACACCCTTCCCAAACCAAGCCAAACCTAAAATGGTTGTGTTTCATTTGCTTTGCAGCAGTGATTTTAATCTGCAGCACAGACCAAGCAAGTGCAGTCATCCCTTCCCTGCTTCCCTCTCCCATTTTAGGGAGGGGAATTCAGGGATTTTACTTATTTCTCCAGTCTTGCAGCCAGAAAGAGAAGAAAGCCATAGGCCTTTGCTTTGAGAAATCTCTTATCAGCCCCACTTTGTCATGACCATGTCCCACTGCCAGGAAGCAGGTCCTTGGGCAGGGGGACAACATGGCCTTTTAGCAGATTTATTTTAAGGGGGAAAAAAAAAGGGCATAATTCAAGGAGCTTTTTAACCCCATCTCCTGAAGAAACAAAGCTGCAGGGACTGCAGGGAGTCACGGAATAGTTTGGGTTGGAAAGGACCTTTAAAGGTCATCCAGTCCAGCCCCCCTGCCATGAGCAGGGACAGCTTTAACTAGATCAGGTTGCTCAGAGACCCGTTCAGCCTGACCTTGAATAGGGATGGGGCATCTACCACCTCCCTGGGCAACCTGTGCCAGTGTTTCATCACCCTCATCACAAAAAATTTCTTCCTTAAAGAAAGGGAGTGGCTTGTAGTTTTGCCACCCTCCGTTAACACCTTCTGAGCTCCTGGCCAACCTGAACTGGGTATGGAGGAAGGGCTCAGGGCTCACGTAACTAAGCTGTTTCTGCAGAGGAAAGAGATCTGAGCCATGCCCACCACTGGGGATGCGTCGCTAAACAGCAGAAAGCCGGAGCCGGCCACCCTTGCATCCCTGCCCCAGGCTGGACCGGCAGCTGAGAGGGGTGGGAGGATGCGAAGATGCTTCCCTGCGAGCAGGATGGCTGCTGCCTCCTCTTTCTGCCGTGCTCAGGACCAGCAAGCAATTTCTTCATTTTCTTCCTAAAATTTAAAGCAGAAGTCTTCTGTTCTCTCCATGGCAACTTCTAAGAGCATCTGTAGTCACTAGTGCACATGAAGGCGTGTGGTAGGTAGACACATGTTGTCCTGGTGGTCCGTTCAGGGTGGAATACACCAAATAGGGACAGGTCACCTCTGACAGCACAAGGCATATAAGAGGCACCGTAATTTGTAATTCTTTGTGTTCTTCCTCATGCCAACAAAGGGAGAAGGGATGTGTCTGCTGGTACAGGATGAACTTCAGCCCTTATCTCAAGAGGTCCACAGGGAAATACAACAGAATTCTCTATTGTTGCACAGGAAGCACATCTTTCAACACTGTGGCATCAAACCTGCCTCTAGGACCTTCCCCGTCTGCTGGGGACATCCCTTCTGACCTCGAGCAAAGCGCTTCCTCCCCATTTCCCCACGACGAGGCGAAGCCTGCAAATAGCCTCAGAGCATCGGGAAGGCAGCGACCCCCAAACCAGCACCAGAGCCGGGAAAGGTGCGTGAAGCCTCCGCGTCCTATGCTGGGTTTTAGGAGAGAGGAGACTGAGGGTGGGCACATGGGGCTAGGACCCACTTTCCTTCCTGTGCTCGTACCGCCCAAGCTCCAGCAGCAGGACACTGAGCGCATCCTGGCTGTTTGCAACCCTTTGACTTCAGAGACAACCTAGACAAAGCCACCCAACTTCTGATTTGATGCACACAAGCCACCTTAGATATTCTGCATCTTCTCCCAGAAGATCCTGCAGCCCATCCTTACCTTATGTCTCCTACAGCCTCCCCTCTTTGCCAGCTCCTCAGTTATTCTTTCTCCGGGGCTTCACAAAACAAGCAGAGGCACAAGGAAAGACTGCGGACAACACCAGCTCTTAGGTTGACAAGATAAAGAGTTAAAGCGGGCGAAGCCAAAGCTTTGGAAGAAAAACGGTTATGTAATAAATCAGATATTAGAAGGCAGGAAGGTGCGCTATATAGAGGAATCAAAGTCCGGAACAGGATGTATATAAAGCAAATATTGAACTAACTTTGATAACACAGAAAAATAGAAGATTTTTGGTGGGGTTAACTGAAGGCTCAATTTTAACTATTATAAATTTCCTGTTTTACTCGTGTCGGGCGGTTTTACAGTGATCTATACAATACATTGTGTGCCTAATGATTTCCTAGCCATGAATGGGTCACTCAGATTTTACTTTCCATGCTTTTTTTTTTGTCTGTCCCGGAGCAATAAAGCTATTGAAATCCTCCAGGCCTTGCCCATTGGGTGTTTTCTTTCCTACCAAGACATCAAACTACCCTGAAGGTTTATTTTAAGCAAATTCAATAGGAGGGATCACACAAGCACCTTGTTGCAAACGTACAATGGGAGCCGAACCCAGGGCTATTCAATTAACAAGCGCTCCATTTTCATGCAATTCCTGTTGTGAATTCATTACTTTAATTAGGCTAGCAATTTATGAAGCTAACAAGGCACCATCTGTCTGCGGACACGTAGGCGAAGAAATTCCAGATCAATTCACACTGGAAGGCAGAGGAGCTCATGAAAAGCGAAGCAGAACTGGAAACCTCTGCAGATACTACCAGACTCACCAAAAATGAGAGAGATAATTGAGAGCAAGGAACAGGACTAAAAACCCTGACTCAAGGGATGCGTTTGGATTTATCTAGGAAAATGTAATTCATCTCTTTTAGGAAATGAAACTCATGTAGTAGGCATCTCCATTATCTACTCCCTTTCAAAGCATTTTAAGCTTTATGTTAGTTGAGGGTTTTGCTCTTCAGCTGCTCCTATTAGTAAGGGAGAACGATGCTCCCGCCGGCCATTTGAGACCTTCCTCCCAGCATCTAATCCGCATTTATCCTTGGCCACCGCATGCACTCTTTGTTGTCAGGCCAAAGCAAGGCTCATTTTTAGTGTCCCTGGATGAGACAGGATCTCCATCCACCCTGGTCACTCTGGCTTACATGTTTTTGGAGTATTTATTTTCTGAGCACAAGTGACCAGAAAAGCACAAGTTATCCCAGAGATCTGCAAGTGTCTAGGTCATCTCCTACCACACTGGAAATATCAGTAGCATTCACATCCCAGAACCTATTTGCATTTTTCAGAGATGCTTTTGCACCAGCCTCACATTCAGCTTTTCTTCCTTGGTTCTTTGAGTGATAGGAGCTCAAATCCCTCTACCAGTATCTTCATTATGTGATTTTCAGTGGTAGGTGCTCCACTTCATTCTCCACCACTTCTTGACCCTCCTCTGCCTATAAAAGTCCCCTCTACTTTACATCCTTAGTGAATTTACTGTATAAAAACTTTTGTGACTAAGATAATTTTCATAAAAGTATTCACTGCACACGTCCCTCATGAGCTCTACCATGGAACCTTCCCTTAGCCCAATTCTCTTTGCAACACTGACCACTCTCATCAAACCTTCAGCCAATTCCTGACTGACCTTGTGACTCTTCCACCAACCCCCCTGGCCTCCAAATTAACTGCTTCCCGTCTTGAAAAAATACCCAATATATTGCCCAAGTCCAGGTAGATGAAAACTTCCATGTTTCTTTTGCCTAGAAAAGGAGTTATTGAAGGAGAAACTCAAGTTCTGAGTTGGTAAGGGAGACAAACCAGCCAACCTCGTGAGTCCTTCCCAAACGAGATTTTTGCAGCTCCTAGGACACCCATCTGTGCATCCCTTCCTTCCATGCCTGTAGGCAGTAAGAAGTTATTCTGGACCAGAAAAAAAACCAAAACCAAAACAAACTAAATTTTAAGATTTTTAAGGCAGAAAAGATCTTGAGAGTCTCAGCTTGATCTTGCCTGACCTGCCACAACAGAGATTTTACCTGTTATGTTCCCCATGTCAGCAGTGAAATGTGGGTATAAGACATGTTACGTACATTAACATCCCTCAGTTGGCCAAATTTGGAAGCAGCTGAAGCCCAGGAACCTGGGGCTCAGCTTCTGGCATCCACGGGTTAGGCACCCTAGGTCCTCCTGCAGAACCCACCAGGCGAGATGACCCATCTGAAAGGGAAAATGAAAGGACAGAGGTTGAAGCAGGGAGATGCACAGCTACGGCCTGAGATCCTCCTTTGACAGGAAGGGGAGGAAAGAAGAATGTCCTCAAGATGAGGGGGACTGGAAGAAGGATTTGGGGAGGAATGGGACTTAAAGCAAGTGAAAAAGGATGCACCTGCACAGCCCCTTACAGGACAGGGAGAAGGGACATTCTTTGACCTCTGTATTTTATTCTTTAAAAAAACATGAGACCGCAAAAACTACAAGCTTATGAAAGGGCTCACAATAATAAATGCATTGCACGCTCTCCCTCTAAAGTTTTGGCTGCTAAAAATAAATCAACGTTTCAACAGTCTCAGCCTGAAGAAGAGAGCTGCAGATTAGGGTCCAAGGCGAGGGCAAGAGTGGAGACGGCAGCGGGTGAGATACAGCACCCAGTCAGCCGCCAGTTTACCCAGGGGATGGCCAGGGGTTTTAAACATGGGAGCAGATAAAACAATCACACCTTGTGTACTCTCCCGCTCAAAGCTTTTATTGCTATGTTTTGCTAATGCACAAATGTAAGGATATTTCCTCTGATCCTATAGCACAGGAATTTCCCCCCCAAACACCATTTTCTTGTAAGATTTGTTGATGTAACTTCATACTTTCACGGACACCTTTGCAGGAGCCAACCTTTGCAAGAACACTTCTGACATTTCCTCAGCCGTGTTAGCAAATGGCCACAAAACTGAGGCCACCGGGAGCAGAATCAAACTTGAGTCTCCATGGAGAAAGCACGGCTGGCCCATCGGGCGATTCAAAGCTGATCAGTTATGACTGCCACTGTCAGAAAATTTTAAGTTAAGCATTCTTGTGTCCTGGCTTTGGCTGGGATAGAGTTAATTTTCTTCCTAGCAGCAGGCACAGTGCTGTGTTTTGGATTTAGTAGGAGAATAATGCTGATAACACACTGATGGTTTAGTTGTTGCTCAGTGCTGCTTATGCCAGTCAAGGACTTTTCAGCTTCCCATGCTCTGCCAGGTGCACAAGAAGCTGGGAGGGGGCACAGCCAGGACAGTTGATCCAAACTGGCCCAAGGGCCATTCCATACCATACGGCATCATGGGCAGTACAGAAACTGGGGGGGTTGGCCAGGGAGCAGCGATCGCTGCTCGGGAACTGGCTGGGTATCTGTCAGCGGATGGTGAGCAATTGCATTGGGCATCACTTGCTTTGTATATTATTATTATCATTATTATATTGTTACTATTATCATTACTATTTTACTTTATTTCAATTATTAAACTGTTCTTATCTCACCCCAGGAGTGTTTCTCACTCTTACTCCTCCGATTCTCTCCCCCATCCCACCAGGGCAGGGGCAGTGAGCGAGCGGCTGCGTGGTGGCTGGGGCTAAACCACATCTTGGGATGGAGAAAAATGGTATTTTTGTCATGGAAAAATAATGCAATAGGATGGAGCACATCCGGACTACCATACAGGGGGCAAAAGCCGCAGGGAGGAAGGCACGTGTGCGTCATACGGAAGAGCCATGGGAAGCCCAGAAGTGGGGGGACCGGTAGCAGAGCGCATCAGGAGGCACTTACAGCACTTGCTTTAAAAGCTTCCCCACAGCAAATTTTACAGTACATTACAAGCGTATACAACAAATAAAACTGTAAAGACAGAAATTGCTACCTGCAAAGGAAAAAATAATTTAAAAAATCAACTTGCCCTGTATTTATAGGTGAAGTTTCCTCCTTTTAAGCGCTCCAGACGACGCTGTTGCAATATGCCTTCGTTAAGCCCAGGGCTGATGCCTGCAACGCGTGCTTGGAGAGAGGCACAAGAGCGACCGACCCGAGCTCCCAACTTTGTTCAGCACCCAGCGCGGCCGATTGCACCTCTAGCGCGCAACCGAAAGTGTGCCTGGTAGCACATCGACACGCCAGGGAGCTGTAATTCATGTTTTTGTGGAGGAGAGCATCCTGAATTCAGCCCAAAACGACTGCTTAATGCTGTGTCGTGTTGACGGAAGGGACCATAATTAAGCCGGTAGTCTCCACCACCAGATGTTCCAGCAAGTCTTGGTAAAGGACTTGTCCCTCTTCTTGAAAAAACCCCCAATACTTCAGTATTGGGATAATTTCTAGAAATTCCCAAATCACAAACAGCTCATCGCTTGTCACAGAGGTTTTTCTCTTTACAATCAAGCTAAAACAAGGGCTGTTACGAACAGAGCTCTACAGACGTACTCCTCCCGGCCAGAGCTCCAAAGAACTACGTGTACCGAGCTGACAGTCTCATTTCTGCAGCCTTCCTGTAAAAGCATTTCTCTGCAAAGAACATCTCTTACAGTCCTAGTAAGATGATGACTTTTACATTTTAATAGTCAACCACAAACCGATCTCAGGTTAAATCTTGAAAATCCAAAGGGAATGGAAGATGCAGAAACCAGGGCACAAAGGCAGCGAGCAGAGTTACGCACCAAAGAGCAAAATTCTCACCTGAATGATAATCCAGGCAGGCTTAAAAAAAAAAAAAGTAATAAAGAAGTCGCTTTTCTTTCATTGACCTTCAGCAACTTCGCTGCATTTGAAGAGCATCTGAAGAATAAACTCATGGCAAGACATGAATCAAGGCATGGGCCGAGACTCCAGATCTCCCTACCCAAGCACCCTGAGGGATGGTGGAACCCTCCCCCAGATCTCCCTACTCAAGCACCCTGAGGGATGGTGGAACCCTCCCCCAGATCTCCCTACTCAAGCACCCTGAGGGATGGTGGAACCCTCCCCCAGATCTCCCTACTCAAGCACCCTGAGGGATGGTGGAACCCTCCCCCAGATCTCCCTACTCAAGCACCCTGAGGGATGGTGGAACCCTCCCCCAGATCTCCCTACTCAAGCACCCTGAGGGATGGTGGAACCCTCCCCCAGATCTCCCTACCCAAGCACCCTGAGGGATGGTGGAACCCTCCCCCAGATCTCCCTACCCAAGCACCCTGAGGGATGGTGGAACCCTCCCAGCCACTTGGCCAGCGCTGCGATCTGGCCCAAAGGCTCGTATCGAGCTGTGCCCACGTTAGTAGTCACAGGACCCAAATGTCTTGGCAAAGCTGACACGTCAATGATGTTTTTTGATCTCTAGTCTAATACTGAAGCGAGAAGTGGCTGTTTCTCTCGGACGAGCACTATAGGATGATACAGAAGTTGTTTACTGTCCTGTTGACAGCATGTTCCACAAAGTCAAAGGCAACGACAGGTACTCAGCGGTTCAAAAGCAGCGGCTGCAGCCCGAGTGTATTTACAGGTTGATGTGTCCGTGCTTTCCAAAACTAGCTGCGTAGCAAGGGAAAAAATCCTGGATTTCAGTCAAAAGTCCACGCTTCAGAAGCTTCTATTTCTTGTGTGCGTATCCGGAGTACACAAAACACGCCGAATTTAACGTGCTGTTTTTACATAAACAGTTCATAAAAGTCAATCGAGTGCAAAACCTTGCTACCAAGAAAAAAACAAAGGCAAAAAGCATTCTCAAACTGCGACAGAAATCATCTGCAGATTTAGTTTAATCAGCAAACTGATCTGAATCACGCGCAGCCTCCCACTCAGCGACCGAAGCAGAAAAAAGGGTAAGGTGGGATTGCCCTCTCCATGGCAGCCTGATTTTAGTTCAGCCGAAGCTGATCTCGAAACTGCGGCCAATTTGTAAGCATACAAGGAGCAGGATTTAGCTCCTGCGTTTGTGTATATGCCGCTGTCAACTTACGGTTAAGCAGAGCTGTTGAAGGACAGAGATGGCAGGCGGGAAGCCGATTAAGCTCCTTCATCCTACAACTGGTTTTAGATTTTACCCAATTAGAAGCCCAAGCAAGAAGGTCTAAACCTAAACCAGCACTTAACCCCCCACAATTTCCTTAAATCTTTACATTGGAGTGTGAATATAAACTAGTCATCTTTCTGCCAGTTTAGAAAACTAACAAATTTTAAAAGAAAACTGCTCAATGCTTAAAAATTGAAGTTTACGACACAGTGAGTTTATTAAAGAAGTCAAAGGCAGACAGCAGATGGATACTGTTTATTGGTTCTTTCCATCACATCCGAGTTACAGGTGTAAAAGTCACACGAACTGCAGGTATAAACATGTAAAACAATACAAAAATAAATGGAAAGGTAATTTCATATTTATGGAATCAAGTTGTGTAATAAATACAATAGGCTAAAAGCTTCAATCACACAATTCAGTTTAACTGAAGTTACAGTAGTGTTTGTAAATACAAGTTTTTAACTTAAAAGTTGCAAATATTAAAGCATTGAGAACTAGTATAAAAGTGAATTTTGGCACATTGTAAAGTGAGAAGTGTTACATTAGTATCTGACCGTCAATAAACAAAGCAATTTCTCACTAGCTTTCTGAGGTACATTTTTAAACAATCTAAAATTAGATCAACAATGTGGTTCTAACAACTCACAGTTTACAATTCACTATACTAGTTACAATTTTTCCCTTTTAAGAATACCAAAGTATTCCAGAGCTTAAATCTGTGCAAATTCAGAAAAGTTTCAATTAAAAAATAGTAATAAAAAAAACTTATTAGGGAACTTTAACGTGCAACTTAAATCCTCCCTGCAATCAGTTTTGTTAATCACGAAAGTGTAAAATTGGACTAATACGAAATTGCACAGCGTAATATAAAATACTCCGAGATTGCAGCGCAGTTCAAGTTGCAGATGTTCCTCTCCTAAGTTTATCACATTTTTCTCCCTATAACTTCAGTAACTTCTGAGCACACTCATTCTCGGTGAGGGGAAAAAAAACACCACCACAAGCTGCTAACATGAAGGTCAGCAAAGCGGGTAAACCCCTTGAGGACTCTCAGCACTTCTTCACGGTATCAGAAATGCCTGGACACAAAGTTACTGTTATCAATTTTCAAAATACAGTAAAAGATAAAGGAACAGTGTAATGGCACTTTTTCTGTATCCAAACATTTGTGGTTGAGAAATGGTGCTTTTTTTTTTTTTTTTAGTTTCACAGTAGCTAAAAAAATTTTCAAAACTAAATCCTTAGAAGTATCTCAATCCTCACCTCAATGTCAAAAGAGTGAGGAACCCAGATTACCCTACAGATGGGGTTTGATACAGTACAAATATCTCTGACCAGAGAGTACAAAAGTTATGCTCTTCTCCTAAAAAAGTGCTGCTGATCGTTAGAAGGAACTCCAAAATAATCAGCAGCTGCTATTAAACTATCAGCAGCATCAGGCATTTACACATTTTAGTCCTCAAAGAGTTTTCTTTTAAACAGTTTAACCATTTGTGCTAATATTCTTCACTAGGTTAATTTTAAGTCCTTTCACCAAAACCGTTTCTCCTTTAAAAAAAAAAAAAGAGGGTGCAAGCAATACAACCCATGACATCCATTTATTTTACGCTTTGTGAATAAATGGTGTCATCTGCAAGGCACTACTATGTTTAAAGGATACCATTGTCACAGTTTCACTATTTCGGTATTTTTTTTTTCCTGTTTTAAAGTCACAGTTAAAAACTAAAAAAAAAATAAAATTGAGGTAATCAAATTATTTCAATACCAAAATATATTAATTGAAATAGTACCAGTATGGTGAAAGGTCTTTATAATACACAGCTATTACCACATAGCATGCAGTACAGTATATAAGTATACTAGGCCTTTGTTCTGAGCTCTTCTGCTTCAGTTTTTAAGGAACAGCTCAATTTGCACAGTAAGCACGCCAATTTTGAATACTTATTTCCTTTTTCTTCACAGGGCGTCTCACTTGTAATTACAACTCGCTACGCCAACCCCAGATGAATCAGCCCCATCGACATTTATTTTCGAGAGCTGCACAAATTGGAGTTCTTAAAAAGAGTTCAGCAGAGCAAAATAAGCTACAGTATCTTCATCTATCGTTCAATCAATTGCACTTAAACCTACTCTGTTATTGACTTACAGGTTGAGACGAAGCATCGACGAAGTGCCTGCTGCCCCAACCCCTGGTATTTCTTCTGACATTACACAGTCATACCACTAGTCTAGAAATATGGCTTTGCAGATTAGATAACTTGTACTGAAAAGGAGCACGCTGGGTTTACACTAAGTTTATTGGCAAAGAACTATAATTTGCTAAGAATTTTCTAATGCCCCTTTTTATTGCGGTGTTACGACCGGAATTTTCTACTCTAATAATCCCGGTCTGATAAATCGTTTCATGCAACCAACTGTACTTAGTTTGTAAACACCCGCTAGCCCCCCAAATCCACTGCTAGCTACGTTTCCTCTACCAGGCACTACAGTATATTAAGACTAAAGTATAGCCATGCATAGATAAACTCACGAGCCTTATCACGATGCTCTATACCTGTAATATGGGTTACCCCAGAAAGCCTAGAAACACAAACTAATCGCTGGCTTTTATTGTACTTTAACAGGATACAAGGAGTTTATAAAGTCTCGTGGTGTGCAAAAAAAACAACAAAAAAGATTTCTTAAATTCAGACAGCTTTTTAAATCTAGTAAGAAAGCTAGTAACGAAACCTTATCAACATCTATATCCCAATCTGCAGCACCTGGAATTCCACCTCTGCACTGTATAACCACCACAGCGCAGGCACCGAGCCAGCTAGTAGCAACGTGTACTGAAAGTCTACCTAAAAGGTGTTTCAGTTTTTGACAGGCTTATTATTAAATTTCAGCTATTTCAGATTCCAAAGGTAAAAAATGTATTTCTTAAGTAAGGCATAAAAATGGATGTAGCCTTAGCTTTGATGGCAGGAGTTAAATCTCATTTTCCTGCCACAGAAAGAGACTGCATGGACATGTTATATGTATTTTAAGTGTACTGTAAGAAATTATTCATTCAATTTCTTACTGCATTACATACATCTAACCAAAAAGAAAAGCTGCGGTTGTATTAAAAGATTGAGCTGTTCTTAAGGCGAAGGAATATGAAAATAAAAAACTCCTCCTGCACTGTTTTCACTTGACTAAATTCTGAACACACAGCAGGCTACAATAATCTGCTTATTCAAATAAGCTTCAATAAATACCTTTAAGTAGCTGCTAAGGTACCTTATAGTCCTTCAGTCAGTGAAGTCTCACTTAAAATTGTACTAAATTAAGTTAAAGGACAAGTTGCCAGAATTCCTGTTCTGATACCACTTAGTAACTATAAAGGTTTTGTTGTGAGTACTTAAAACCTGGTGTATCAGCTTAGTGAAATATTATGGCGTGCAAATTCTTCTGAAAGCTTTACAAACAAGTTCTGCCATATTTCAAGTATATCTTTTGATATTTTTTACCTTTGGAAATAAGTCATTTTCATGAAAAGGAATTCTTTAGCTAAAGAATCTTCCTCTTCTCCTGCTTTGCTTAGTTTTTAGTACTGAAATAAGAAATCCTTCCGAAATAATCTTTTAAGCAACAGCAGGTTGCAGATTACCGCCATTCATATCATATATTTTCTAGAACACCAATAACAACACTGGGAAGAAAGCAAGATATCTCCACTTATCTCGTTTCACCCTGAAATGTATAAACATCTTTTCTTTAGAAAAGTCAGAATTTCAACTGCAGATTCAAGCTGTGCACAGGCTATGAGACATGCTGTCCCCTTAGAAAAAAGCCGATGCCTAAGATGTTCCCCATTTCTCGCTTTAGAACACCCTAACAGCAGTAGCATTAGGTACTCTTCCGAGTTTTTGAAATGCTCCCCCATTTCTCGCTTTGGGAACACCCTAACAGCTGTAGGATTAGATACTCGTCAGAGTTTTTGAAATGTTCCCCCATTTCTCACTTTGGGAACGCCCTAACAGCTGTAGGATTAGGTACTCCTCCGAGTTTTTGAAATGTTCCCCCATTTCTCGCTTTAGGAACACCCTAACAGCAGTAGCATTAGGTACTCTTTGAAGTTTTTTTTAATTGTCCCCCCATTTCTTGCTTTATGAACACCCTAACAGCTGTAGGATTAGATACTCCTCCGAGTTTTTTAATTGTCCCCCCATTTCTCGCTTTGGGAACGCCCTAACAGCTGTAGGATTAGGTACTCGTCAGAGTTTTTGAAATGTTCCCCCATTTCTCGCTTTGGGAACACCCTAACAGCTGTAGGATTAGGTACTCTTTGGAGTTTTTGAAATGTTCCCCCATTTCTCGCTTTGGGAACACCCTAACAGCTGCAGGATTAGGTACTCGTCAGTTTTTGAAATGTTCCCCCATTTCTCGCTTTGGGAACATCCCCCAATCCCACATACTGAAGTACAGCACTGCTCATCAATGCTCCTGTGCAACAAGTTTCAAGGGACATCCAGAGATTAAAATGGTTTGATCATCTGCACGACGGACCAATTC
Organism: Pelecanus crispus; assembly: GCF_030463565.1. Taxonomy (NCBI): domain Eukaryota; kingdom Metazoa; phylum Chordata; class Aves; order Pelecaniformes; family Pelecanidae; genus Pelecanus; species Pelecanus crispus. The sequence continues at coordinate 84,857,588 of NC_134646.1, forward strand.
CACGATTACATTCTGACCTACTAGGAAATAATAGTTTTGCTTCTTTTTCTTCTTCTTTTGAATAAGTTTCCACTACTAGCCAGAGATTCCAGGTGATGCTTTTTACAGTCTGGAATTAAGGTGAAGTGGAAGCAAACCTGACAGTACAAACAGCTAAGCAGTTACCATATTAAAATGCCAACCTTACAGGAATGATCTCTTATTAGTTTTAAAAGGAGTGCTGAAAACTGACATTTCACTTAATTTTCTAGTTAACCAGCAAGGACAACAGCATTTTTGGTTACTGACAGCAGGTGGTTCAGAAATGCACAGAACGCACGTGCTTATGTCTTCTGCTCAAAGAGATCATGATACTCTTGTTCTTCGAGTTCTCTGTTGTACTTCTCTATTTCCCTGTTGGCTTCTTCCAAGTAATCATTCATGAATTGGTCCATTACTGATTTTGACAAACTAAGGAAAAACATTTGTGCAAATAGAGTGTATTAGAAAAGAATCATAGAATCATAGAATCGTTGAGGTTGGAAAAGACCTTTAAGATCATCCAGTCCAACCATTAACCTACACTACCAAGTCCATCACTAAACCAATTAAGGGGAGAGTAGCAACCCCACGCCTCCTGGCTTGGTGGCTGGATCATTTATAATGAAAGTAAAAACTAGGAATCATTAAGATTGGAAAGGACCTCTAAGATCATCAGCCCAACCATCAACCCAACACCCCCATGCCCACTAAACCATGTCCCCAAGTGCCACCTCTGCCCGTTTTTTGAATGCCTCCAGGGATGGGGACTCCACCACCTCTCTGGGCAGCCTGTTCCAATGCTTGACTGCTCTTTCTGGGAAGAAATTTTTCCTAATATCCAATCTAAACCTCCCCTGGCGCAGCTTGAGCCCACTTCCTCTTGTCCTAACATACAGGTTTCAAGGATGTGCCAGTTCAGGGACACTTCCTGAGAGCAAAAATTCAATATACTACCTGCCCAGAGTTCCGCAGACAAACCTAACCCCAACTACTACTCTGTATTACTGGGGAATAAAGGAGCAGCACAACAGACATTTCCTAATCATGAGGAAGAATATAAAACCAGCAAAACTACAGCAGGTTTGCAGATGTTGACAGCTATTTTGGTTCAGTGGAAGTCTAAAACACTCTGTCCAAAATTCCAATCATCCCGAAGTGGTTAACCAGTGCCTGTATCTTTTATTACCAAACACCAAGATGGTGGTGGAGTAAAGACCCAGTGAATACTGAAGTCCAAATCTGCTGTTAAGGTATACTGGCAGAAAACAGCCTAACTAGGAGCTTACCCTGCAGACAGAAGTCTGTCGGTTTAAAATTTTAAAGTTGTCCCATAAGGCAGAGAAAATAACTTTGTTCTTATTCCAAAACAGGCTCACAGAACCCACTTGGATTTTTTTAAAGTTTGTCAAAGTTAAAAGTAAACTGGGAATATAAAACTAAATTTGAAATTTCAGTAATAGAACAAAGATAAAAGCAATAGAAAGTTATGGAAACAAGAAAGAACGGAAATACACTGGAACATTAGTATTAATCTAGCGTTTCTTGCCAAAGACAAAAACATGATCAGGTTTAAATTAAAAAATAAAAATAATTTCTGGAAAGAAATCCAAAGGACCCTACTTCAGCTGTAGTTCACGTTCTGTAACTGATACCAAACAAGACCAGCGAGGACAGCGCATTTACAAATGTGTATATGCCACAATTTGATAAGTAAATCATACTGCTTGCTAAGCTGAAGTAATTTTAAAATAAGGCTTTACTTGCTTAAGTGAGTTTAAAAAGTGAATACAAAAAAATGCACCTCCATGCCTAATTCTGAACACCCTGTTCATATTACTGCATTGCATCCAATAAGGTTTTTCTCGTACCGAGTTACAAAATGAGAGCGATCATTTAACATCAGCTTCACCGCAAAGATACATGGCAGAAAAAAGGATGCTGTAGTAAAATCTAAACCAACCCTGATTGTTTTTACTTCAGTGTGTGCATGCACAGGCATGCACACAAAATTATATTCATTTGGAAGTTTTATCAGTCATGACCAGGCATTAAGCAATAATACAGCACTATTTGGTTTGAAAATTATTTCTTTGACAAGCTGTGGTCCACAAATTACTCTCTGCGTGAGCTCATGTACAGTTTTGGGATTGTTTTGTTGGTTCTATTCTGCTTCTTAGATCGTATCTCTGAAAAAGTGTTCTCATAGTAAGCTTTAAATGGCAAGTAGCCATGCACAGATTTAAGGAACAAAACTTTTCACTTCATATTACTACCTGCAAATCAAACTGGCTCTTCACCATGTCACCTGCTTTGACAGTACATTTCGGATATGCATAGCCTGTTGCCTACCTAAAACCTTCACCAAAAAAACCCCACATTTTAAAGGATACATGGATGGTAATCCATTTTGTCACCAAAAAAATTCACAAATTGAGTCCCGTTGTAAAAATAACCAGCTGGAAGCGGATCCAAGTGGCGTTTCACCTACATTAAGAAAGAATATGCTGTACATTAAACATTTAAAACTACTGAGAGACAGTCCTAACAAACTTAAATAGAAAAAAGAAAAATTCCGTCTGCTGAATTTAGCAGCCGAGGAGGAAGGTATGGCTCCTGGCTATGAAGGAGCGCCCTGAAAAGACAGTATGACAAAGGACGTCCATATAGACTAGGGGAGTTAGCTACAGCAACGCTACTCATAGCCATGCCAAACTTCTAGGAACCCAACTCCAAAGATAGCATTTACAACCTAAAGGTAGTTGATGAGGGCAGGATTAGGCATTTGGGATCCTAATTTGCAAGTGACAACCTGCACAGGACAGAGCAGGGAGAAAAGATGGGGAAAGACCACTACAGTAACCAAAAGCATACGTTTGTTCAACATCGGACAATTCCCTCTGCTTTTCAGAGTTAACTTGAAGCCCTGAGACAACACCAAGATTTATATCTCAAATCCCCCCTGGACAGTCTCAGTTGTGTTTCAAGCATATAAAAAGACAGTAAGTGCCACAATAATTTAGTGCTCAGCACACTTGTTATGGCAAGTATGAGAGGTGCTCTATCATACAAATGGATATTTAAGAAAATCAGCCAGACGAAGGACTTGCTATTAATTGCTTCTACTTACGTGAATGTTCTTTATTTCCTGAAGGGTTAGCATTCCTCTGGTTTTCAGGGCTTTCCTCTGAGGTTTCTGTATGAAGAATTAGACCCCAGTTATATACCTACTGAGTGACAATGTCATATTACAGCTTAGTTGCATTAAGAAAAAAACCCCTTAAACACAGAAAAGTAAGTTCTTCTTGAAAACGTGGGTAAAGGCAGTGAAATCCATGATCACATGCTATCATGCTCAAGCCCAGCACAGAAATGCTCCTTTTAGAAGCATGTATTTTAAAAATTAATTTCTAGACAGAATTATTCAATTATATTAAGGCACTCACAACTATGTTCTGAAAACAAAAGTAAAAATTAAGTGATCTTACATAAGGCATCGTTAGCGATGACAAACCTAAAAGGATTTTAAATAATACAATTTTAATACAGCTCTACCGCAAAAAAAAAGAAAAAATTGGCACATGAACAGAAAAACAATCTCGTTTTTAGTCTGAAAAGTTTTATAATTCGTTTCTTCCATGCAGCATACAGTAACTCTCAGAACTATCTGAAACCCTTAATTAACCGTGACTAGGAGACTGTACAAAGACTATTTGTAGTCTTGAACTGCTCAAAGAGGAAGCACTTCACACTTGAGGTAGCGTTTGTTTTTAAGTTCCAAGTTTTCTAAAATTAAAACAGTATTCCATACAGTGCTTTCTTACATATCAAAAGCGTTTGTCTCCATATATTACCCATGCGATATACACAGAGCATGACATATCATCACCAAAAATGTGTACTTCACGGAAGTAACACAACCTGCTAAGAGAATAGGGGTGAGAACCTGAAGATCCTTAGAAACAGCTCCAACAACGGTCTGCAGGAAACTTGTTTCCCTTCCTACTTTAGAGATACTATGCAAATCCTAAGCCATAAAGAAGTAACCACGAGTATTAAGTAACAAACGTTCCAAAACGGGCATCACGAAAGGGCACAGTTGGAGCTATAGGCTCAGGTTCCAACTTGACTGCTAAAACACGCAATCTGTATGGTTGAACAGTTTCTGTCCAAGTATATTTCTGAATCAAACCTCAAGACTCACTTCCTAAGACATTAATGTGCAGCCTGGCAAAAGTCATGCCTACTGGTATTACTTAGTTGCGTAGCAGCGAACCATCTTGTCCTGCACTCCTGGTCAGGTCATGCCAGTCATTGCAGGAAGTTAGCAAGACACCACAACTGCAAAATGCGCCTTCTAGGCTCCTTGTGACGCGCATATTCCCTGTTCCCTACTCCGACTTCTATTGCATAGGTACATTAGCCATGCAGAAATACATGAAGTCTTACATAGCTGCACACTTGACAAATTAAGCAAGACAAAATGAAAAAAAAATTATACCCTCCATTTCAGTGGATTACTTCCAAGGAGGCTTAATTTAGTGAATCAAAACAAATTTTCAGCTTTGCAGTGTTCAGGTACTTCAAGAAGATTTATTTCATACTACACTTTAGCTTTTGGCAATCATGCCTCTGCTAAATCATCTTGTGTTTATTCTGGACATACTCCATTTGCTCAAGCGTTCAAAAGCAGACCGATCCATGAATATGCTGTAGCAGATATTAAAACAATACACAAATTACAATACACATTTGCAAGTTAGTCCTCTGTCTGAAATACATTTACACCCTGGCATGCTAATACCTTGGTAGAAGAGAAAGGAGATTTAAAAAAAAAAAGTTTCATCAAGACACTCAGATTTCTCCTTTTGTCGTTGAGCAATGCCAAAACAGATCAGACTGAACAGAAGTAAACATGCCCACGAACCTGTTTTGCAGTTTCTCTGAGCCAGTCTTTTATATCCTCTTCCTTAAGAGAGCAGCCAATGAACACAAGGAAGCACTCCTGTTGACTGCTGCAATCTCTGGTATCGCTTCTTGAATCAGGAGGAGTTGGCCCCTCCTGAACAGGCACCAGGCTTAGTGAATTAGATGATGTGTTGTGACACACTTCAATTACTTTATCAGAATCTAACAAGGAGAAGACAGAAGAAAGAAATGTCTTGATAATTGCTAATCTAATTTAACATCAACACATTGGTGTAGGCAGAATACAGTACATAAAAAGGTTTTCAAATAAACAAACATGCAGTGCAATCACAAGACAACACACAAGCAGTAATTTGCCCTTACCTGAAAACTTAACTTTGCCCATGATGTGATAAATATTTCCAGAAAATGGACTTGGCTTGAGCAATGACTTAATTGCTGTTTGAAACAAAAGACAAACAGATTCTCTCACTTTTTTTTCCTTCTTGGTGTAGCTTCTGGTCAGACCTATGCTACAGGTCTCTAATCCACATCTTAGTGCTTCAGGGGAAAAAGCTGCAGTGTCCCCCGGAGCCCCACTACATAACATTTCTATACGTTCTCATTTCTTTGCTATGGGGTAGGTGGGAAATAACATGTGTTTGGCATAATGAATGCTTACAGCGGGTGTGGAAAGTAAAATGGTGCTCCTTAACCCTGTTTTGCTAAGGAAAGAAGGAAAGGTATGATTATGTATCTGCTCTAGTAGCCTAACACACAGAGTTGAGCCTATTTTCTAACAACTACAAAGAATTATTTGGCATAAAAAGTAGAAGCTGATGCTCACTTATAAACTGTATTTCAACACTACTAAATAAAATCAAACATAAAATGAAAAGCAAACATATAAAGATAAGTGTCTCAGCCTCCAGAAACCAAAAATTAAATTAGATTTTCATCTGAACAAAATCATGGGCCAGTTTTCCAGAGCAGACACTAAAGAAGATGATTTACTGTATTTTAAGGAAGGAAAGCTGAATTTTCAATTAAAAGTTTACTTCAGCGATAATTAAATAACTGTGCTACGTCAATGCCCACCTTCCCCTCTATTCCTCAGTATTTCAAACCTGGATTTATATCAAGGCAGTCAAAGTTCATTTGTACCTTTACATTTGGTCACAAATCGTGTTTTTTCTAGAGGACGGTTAAACCATACACAGATCTGAACCATCGGAGGGAAGACCGACCCAGCTCCATATTTACCTTCATACCTTAAACCAAAAAACAAACACACACCTTCAGCATAGAGAAAACACACACACTTGTGCTTTTCATCTAACAAACTTCCTAAAAGGAAGAGCTATTATTTCACCACAGGTAAGCCTTGCTCATAGGAAGAAAAACACAAAGCTTTCTTCTTTAAAACTTCCATGAAAATGTGGTATTCACAGTATTAGGTTGTTCAAAGTGCTCAGGACTCCTTTTGATGCTCTTCCTATTGCAATTGTTTTTTTCTTACATACTCTCTACATGCTACCCTTGCATACTATCATCAAATAGATTAACAGTTGTCCAAAAGTTTTAAATACTTGCTTTTCCTCCTTTCTCTCTCCCCCTTTGGCTCCATGCAGTCCACAAGCAGCTCCGACATCCCAGGCTTTGTGCCAGCTTACTTTAGGAGCCTTACTTGCATCCAATTTAGAGCAAGAATTATGCATAAACATACATACATACAGGACTGGCAAGGTATGGTAAATAAACCGTGCGTCCAGCACTATAAACCTAACTAGAAAACAGTCTGCCAGGAGTTATAATGGCTGACAGGTTTACATTTTCTGCCAAATAGGTGCAGCACAGATAACTGCAACAAGATGTGTACAGAACCCTGAACCGTGAAAAATATCCCTCATTATTAAATGGAAAGCTTGGTATCATGTATTATCGTGCCCTTAGCCTCTGCCAAGACTGTCAATAACGTTGCTGGGTTTTATGAATAATTGTTCTGCTAATAGCTAGACTGACATAGCAAGTTCATTCCAGTAAGGCTGAATAGCTGTCAGAATGAAATTACTCCAGTCATTATTGACCTCACCCATCCCAAGCCTTCCCAGCTTACTCCCAGAGGGTTCTTTTCTATTCTTCTGAAAAGCAACAGTAATCTTGCCATTGATTTAAATGGTGTCCAGAAAAGATCCTTTTCCCCATAAAAGGACGGCAAACGTGTATCTACTAAGAATACTCATCAGCTCTCTTTTAAAAATGATTTACAAAGCTATTGCCTGTTCCAAATGAGTAGTCTTGAAAAAATATAAATTAAGTTAGTGAGACTTTTTAATCTTCAAGTTAATTAGAAAAATAGTTTTAATATATCTCAGTCTAGATACTTGCCAGCCAGGATACATTAAATACCGAGCTCTCATCATCTGAGGATTTGAAAAACTGCTTTCTGAAAGAATTAATTCAATATCCTCGTTCCTAGGAAGAGATAAAGATGAAGATTTTTAATTTTTTAAGTTCAATAAAATGGCTACTATCTGTATGCTACTTACATAAACCAGAATGTGTTAGTGACAGTAAAATTAAGAGTATTTTTCCCATAGTATGACAGTAACAGTAACATAAGTCATACTCTGCAAACAAAACCATACATTTCCTAAGCCATATATTTATATGACCATAAATGTGAAGGGAAGATGACTTTTGCATGAGAAGCAATTAAGAAAAATCTGCATCTCCTTTGTATAAGTTATGAGAGTAAAAGAAGAGAATACAAGTTTCTAAGTGCATGTGTCCCATCTGACAAAAGTGACAAATACCGGACAGTGATTAACGTTACCTAGTTACAACTCCATTTTCTGCCAAGATGAATGAAACAGCAGGATTTGCCGCCCGGATAAGGCTCTGCAGTTGCATAAGGAGTGGATGCTTCTGATCCGTAGCATGACTTGTGAAAACCACGTTACTCACTAGTCCTGCGTAAGGAAATCAGAGGATAGTTCACAGAAGCCAGGTATGCAACAGTGACTAGTAAACAATTAAGTAATATAACAGCCGTTCTTCTCTTATTTTCCTTCCATCTCACTACATTAACGTGACTAAGGAAAAAAATCCAACAAAAACACACAAGCAAGGAACTTTTCATCTCTTGCCTGCCCAGCAAAAACCCAGAAGCCCATCTAACTTCACACATGAACACTGTGGAATAACCAAATGCAAAATTATCGTTAACTATTTATTTTGCAGCTGCATCTAGAGGGCAGCCAGCTCAGAAGCCCATTCTGTCACAACCCGTAGACACGCAGGAATGACACGTCCTGATGGAGACAACGCTTTCAGTCACTGGAATGACTCAAGGGGAAAGAGGCAGGATGTTGTAATCTGTGGGTTCTTATGATTCAGTGAAAACAATCTTACAAAAAAAAAAAAAATCAAAAACATGAGCCTACCAGTACAGTGCAGTCACTGAAGATGACTCAACTAGTGAGGAAGACCTGCTTTGCCAAAACACAGCTATACCAGGTCAAGGCATTTTTCTTTCAATTAGACAGTCCGTGTAACAGAAGCAATTTAGACTCAATTAATCAAAAGAATCAATTACTTAAAAGGATAAATTCGTATGAGAACCAATTTGAGAAGGACTAGTTTAATAAAAAACAGTAACGTTTAAAGCCTCTTGGCAAGTTCAGTGTGTAAAAAGATAGGCTAAACAGCTAAAAAAACCAAAACAAAATAAAAAATCAGTATTTCAGACTGTGACAGTTGCCACTTCCAAAAACAAGAAGAGTTTGGCGTTTTTTTGTCTCTGTTTTTAAAGAAAGACCCTAAAATGGTATTCCGACAGCACATCTGAACCCGCAGGGCATCAAAAAAAAGACAACAAACAATAGGATAACTATTTGTCCTGAGCCCCAATTCCCAAAAACACTCAGCTGTGTCACCAGAAAAGCAATTCCTTTTTCAGACTTAACAGTATCCCTTCACCTTGCACCTAGTGCCACCAATTTCACTGAAGAAACGGTTACTCTTCTGAAGAAAAAGCTTTCCGAGATTTGAAGATGGCAATAGAGTCTTCATGTTGTACCTGCTGTCTTGCCAGGTATAAGACAAGTTTTGCGTTAAGTGAGAACCAGCTGCTGCTACTGCCGATGCCTCTGAAGGCAATCAGAAATAACACACCAACCATCCCAGCCATCAAGCCTCGGGCGCTGGAAGGGACCTCATTAAGGAAAAAAACGCGAGATGACATATCATAGAATCATTGAATCGTTTAGGTTGGAAAAGACCTTTCAGATCATCCAGTCCAACCATTAACCTACACTACCAAGTCCACACTAAACCAATCAAGGGCAGACTAGACTAGACCATGTCCCCAAGTGCACTTATCCAACTAATTTCAGTGTCACAAGATCTCTGCTTTCCAATTAGATCAAGAAGGCGTTACATCAGAACGAACTTCAGCCTAGCTCCTCAGAGAGATTGTAGTGCCAACTCTCCGGCACTCCCTGGATGTCAATATTGTCCCGAATGTGTAAGGAATGCTATTTCTTTGCTCAAGATGTGCAGCTCATTTCAGACGCTTTCCTGTAACTACAGGTACGGTGTAGGACAGAACAATAAATCCTTGACTATCCATGAATGATTGAACGGGGATGCATTTCCCCTGCCCCCAACTCGTCGCTATTTGAAGTGGAATACGTAATGAACCTCACACCGTGACCTGCTGCCTACAGTTATTCCTGAGCTTTACAGACGCCTTTAAAGTACGCTAATCCTTGCAGTACCTTCTTTACGCAGACATTTCTATACCAAATGTTTCTGGGCTACTTATGCCATACGCTCCCAGTCACCGTTACTTGCTTCACTGACCCTTTCAAATGAGAATTTTAATAATAGCCCAAGCAAATTTCCATCATTAGTACTTCTCTTTTTTTAATCCCCCACAGAACTTTCCACTCCAATTTCAGAAACATCTAAGTTTTCTCCAATACGCAGTTCTCGAGAGAGACGGGGAGGGGGGACGGAACAGCAAGCACGCTTAGAAATGTAAGTCACATGCATGCTTGAAATTATTATGTAGATCATGCAATTAAGATGAGCAGCATGAATAAGCTAATCAACAACCACCACATTGCGGGTGTGCGACGCGCAGAGGGTTTTTTCCTTAATATCCCCAAACTTGATATTGATTTAAAAGTCAAGTTTAATTAAAAACACAGTTATACTTTCTGTGAAGTTGGCACAGAACAATAAAAAGGCTGTATTACATGAATGCAACGAAGCATATATTACAGTTAGAAGCGCTATGCCTTGGAGAGAATAGGTAATCGTCAAGGACTAAGCTGGCAAAGCTTAAAGTTAAGAAGATTCAAGGAATAAAACATCTAGCAAACCAGAAACCTATGCATCTTCTCTCACGTTCCTCACCCATACTCTTTCTCCATCACTCCCCACTTTTGCGCTTGTCTAAGGGGAACAGTTTTTGGGCACTGGCTGTCATTCTTGCTTGTAAACTCCCACGCAACCTCGGCAGTAACAGAGGACTGCTCAGAGCCGGGGAACCTGCAAGCTTTGGCTCTGCACACACCTGTGCGTAAATCTTGTAGGTGCCGGTATCCCACAAAAACTGGCCCTGGGTTAGCAGGCAACAGACCACGATGCTGAACTTATTGTCTCCCAAAGGGAGTTTGGTACCTGGTGTGCAACACTCCACTCCACACGCTGAGTCGAGATACCGGTTTTATTTCATTTCTGTGCGGAGATGGGTGCTAGGCGGTAATTCCACAAAGCTAGCACACCAGACGGGACTTTCTCTGCCTTATTTATACACAAAACTTACAGAGTGAGTAATTGTCCTTTTTACACTGATTGGTTAGTCATTACCATCCTATCTAAATTGAGTCGGTGGTTGTCATCTCCCCCTGCAGGAATTACCTTTCCCCCAGTTACTGTTTTGGGGCAATTGTCCAGTTTTTCCAGCACCTTCTGGGGTAGGATGTTCCCTTTTAGCAGTTTCTCAGTACTTCTTCAAGGTCCAGCTGCTCCAGGATGTCTTTGGTTAAAGGATACTGAATGTTTGTTCTTCTGATTAGGGATTATTAAGTGTGGTGGTCATTCCACAAAGCTAGCACCCATCTCTGTGCAGAAATGAAATAAAATCGGTATCTCTGCTCAGTGTGTGAATTGGATTGTTGCATACCGGGTAACGAACTCCCTTTGTGAGACAACAAACTGACCGACAGGTCGTGTAATCCAGAAAAAAAATTAGCTTTCTGAGAACGGGGAACATGCCTACATAGCTTTAGTAACAAATAATTTTGACCTTTTCTATTTAAATTGTCGCTGCCATCTCTGTTTCTACTGCATTTTGAAGACCACCCAGTTTTGTTTAATTCCTTATTTATACACTCATGTAAAGAAAAAAGAAAAAAAAAAAATCTTTGCAGCTTGGGGAATAGCATGTTCAATAGAAGCAGCAATGAAACAGGAGGCATAGATTAAGAATATGTATGCTTTACAAAAATAATGGATCCTCTTTGCTCCCAAACGTACAATGGGCATATTTAACAATGGTGATGTTTTAATCTGTAAAACAACTTCATGTAAAACACAAGAGATGCCAACGTGCCCTTAGACTAGTAAGGTGTCATTTTACAGCTTCTGTGCAAGAAATTAAAAAAAAAAAATTTAAAAAAAAAAAAAAAGAAGAGAAGCATATTTGGAAGGAGCGAGACAAAAGGAAATTACAGCAAGGTTGGTTTTTTTTTTTTGAAAGTTTACACGAGCATGCAAGGAGAGAAAACAAAACTGCTGAAGTTGGTCACTCTGCTCAAGGCTTTATCAGTTCTCCCTGATCTTCACCTGTTTCCATTAGTCTTGTGGCTTTCCAAGCAGAAAGTGTCATGTCATGCTGTCAAATGATGTCACGTTGACAGTATGCACAGGGACCCTTTCAGAAAGCCACATGACAGAAGGGCCCTGGAAAGCAGCAGCAAAAGGCTAACCCTACTCACTCCAAAATGTGCAAGATAGCTACGTGGACAAGGTAAGCACCCAAAAGCCTAATTCCTACTTGCTTATAGCCATACTTGTCTTATACTGGCATTGCAGGTTTCTGTTTTCAGATTTCTACAACACCCGGTACGACACTGTCTTGGCCCACTGATGCTGCAGTAACACAAACAATAATATTGGGGTGCATGACACAAAAAAAAGTAGGACAAATATCTGTCAAAGCGAATGTCTCATTAAATATTACTATTATTGCACTAGAAATGAATTCTCAATTATGCAGAAGTAAATTCTCTACTATACATGTGGTACAATTCTGCATTTGTCTGGAAAGTTTAACAGTGTACCACATCTCAGTTCAAAGCATACTTTTCCTCCTAAAACTTTTTTTACACAGAAAATGCCCCTGTTCATGGGAAACAATTTGCTTTACACAAACAGACCTCTAGGCTATCTAATGTCACATTTTGTATCTGAAAACTAGATGACAAAACCTTGCAACATGCAGAAGTAATTCACCGCCCGAAGAACATTCTTCTAACCTCCGGTATTTTCCCTTCTTTCAGCATTTGGACCATAGGAAAATTAACTATACTTGTCCTAAGCATTTTCTAGTTCCTCCTTGAACTATGACAAATTCTCACCCAATCAGGTCTGTACAACTGCACTTTAAAAAAGATAGCTTTGAGTATTTTTTTTTTTTATTCTGTCATAAAACAAAAAGGCATGCTTGCACTCTTCTCAGTAGTTACTGATACTTCATCATATTCTTAACTCTTAACATTCTCCTGCTCTCTTCAATTTCACCCATGGCTATAATCACGATAGCTATCTATGGCTCAGTTCCCCAATTTGTAGCAGCAACCTTTTTCTCCAAATAACAATAAAATGCTGATTTATACAAAAGCACCTACATACTTTGCAGCTTGTTCACAACTTCCTTCTTTTGGATTTTATTCTTTTAGGCTTCCTTCACACATGAGTAGAAGCTGGCATAATTCTGGCAGCAAAACAGAGCACTACAGAGTCTAAACAGTCACAACAGGCGTGCAGCATCCTACTCTGACAACTGTATTTAAATACAAACATAAAAATTACAGTCCTGCAGTTCACTTGGGAAGACATGAGTGTAAGATCAGAAAGTCATGCTGCAGTAACTGCAGGCCAACAGCAACAAAAAAAACCCCCAACCACAAAACAATCTCAACCATCAGTGGTCTACCCAATTTCAGGCTGAGCTTATAGTCTGCCAAAAATAAAGATTATCTGACTGGAGAGATCTGTTCTCATAATGTACTCATACGTACACACCACATGTACTGGTCTTAATGCTGTGAATCACCTATACAACTGTTAAAAACAACTGTAAAGGTGCTATAGCCACATTTGCTTCTGGTCTTGAGACTTAAAGAACTTATTTGATGGTAGGTCAGGAAGGATGGCATCCCATTTACACCAACAAGTTCCAAGCCTGACAAGGAGGACGATGCATTTCAGAGTCAGGATACAAAACTGAATATACAGGTAAGAAACAGTTCTTTTGCAAAAGTGAGCTTTTTTGTCTGCTGCAATGTCAAATGAACCCTGCAAGGATCCTCCACACTGCATTAATGTCCTGGTTTCGTGGCTAAACCACGACAGTTAAGAAGAGGATATGGGGAACAAGGTAACCAGCTCATTTTCCCCTTTCTAAAATAGCAGAAAGCAGAGCTCCATTTCCTCATGCCTCCCCAAAAGAAGATAGAACTCAAATCCAATCGATTTTGCTCCTACATTAACAACACAGCATGAGTTACAACAGTTCAAGGTAAGCAGTTTAACTCATGGTATTAGGAAACCCATCCTGCAGATGAAGACAACCAGAATGCACCTTGCTCCATATTCTTACATCTTCTCCAGGCACCTATGGTGTTTCATAATGTAGGCAGAGAGAGATTGTCTGTTCTGCACAGATGGTTCTTACCTCCAAGAGTTTATCAAGATCCTTTGACTATATGTATTTACAGTGTATTTATTTGGCCATATGGCTCAGCTACTTGTTCTGTACAGCTCAAAGTCAAGAAAAGTGACACATACCTTGTGAACACTGGTCCAAGAACTTGGGAAAAAGAAGCCTAAAAGAAACCAGAAGTTTGTATATCAAGAGTGGATATTATTATTTAAGTAAAGCATTTACATTCATTTGGACACTGACAGCTAGAGTCTTACTATCCAACCCATTTTCATGTTTTTCCTCAATCCATATAACAAACATCCCCACAGGTTATGTCTTTCAGGTGTTCTTCCCCAAAAATTAGTTTTGTAGATGGTTTTAATTCTTTAAGAGCTAATTCCCACCACGCAGTCTATTCTGTATTCTAGGAAGTCAGAAAAGCTTCAACATTACTTTAATTCCTATTTAAGCAATAGAAATGTTAAGCTTGCCCTAAAGAATTGTGCCTTCCAAATGCGGTGGGAACTCTTCATGGAAAGATTGTACGTACATAATGCTTTCTGTACATATCGCACCGATGTCTGGTACTGTGTCAGACAAGGGACAATTATTTTTATAAGCTTTATCATGCACACAAAAGCTCCAGAGATAGTACTTTATCTGTCCCCCTTCAACTACCACCCCCCTGCCCTGGCTTGCTATTAACACGGGGAAGAACTTCATCCTAGGCTCACGAAAGAGCTAGGTCTCTACGGTAATGAACTTTCTGAGACAAGAAATGGTTTTGATTTTCTTGACTGCAAAAGTTTCAAGTCAGACATTAAAATCACTCTTCTCGAGTTTCACAGTGAAACCACCAAAGCTTCCCAACTGAAAGATTTGTCACTGGCAGTACGTGGCTACTTGGTAAGTTCTTATCAGAAGAAACTTCAAAATGAGACACAAATAGTCTGCAGCATAGGCTAAGCCTCTTCCTTCAATTGCTACTGCACTTCAGGAGACAAACAATGTTAGTCAAAGGATTGCAGGCTACTGCTGCTATAAATACTACTCAGTACCATGACCAGTAACACATTAGTAAGTTAAAAAAAAAAAAACAAACAGAAAAAAACCTAGGAATGGAACTTGTCTTTCCTATAATTATGGAAAGCACAAGTTGAAACCATACTCCAGCATCAATTCAACAATATTTTATGTAGTCATTATTTATTTACAATCTTTGTCACTGTCCTGGTTTCAGCTGGGATAGAGTTAATTTTCTTCCTAGTAGCTGGCACAGTGCTGTGTTTTAGATTTAGTGGGAGAAGAATGTTGATAACACACTGATGTTTTTAGTTGTTGCTCAGTACTGCTTATGCCAGTCAAGGGCTTTTCAGCTTCCCATGCTCTGCCAGGTGCACAAGAAGCTGGGAGGGGGCACAGCCAGGACACTGCCCCAAACTGGCCCAAGGGCTATTCCATACCATATGACGTCATGGGCAGTACAGAAACTGGGGGGGTTGGCTGAGGAGGAGCGATCGCTGCTTGGGAACTGGCTGGGTATCGGTCAGCAATTGCATTGTGCATCACTTGCTTTGTATATTGTTATTATTATTATAATTATTATAGTTATTATTATCATTACTATTTTACTTTCTTTCAATTATTAAACTGTTCTTATCTCAGCCCAGGAGTGTTTCTCACTCTTACTCCTCCGATTCTCTCCCCCCTCCCATCGGGGTAGGGGGAGCGAGCGGCTGCGTGGGGCTGAGCTGCTGGCTGGGGCTGAACCATGACAGTCACGGAACAAAAAGAAGCAGTAAGGTAACATCTATTTATTGACTAGTGCAAAGCACAAGAAGCGTATTGGTTAGCGTTTTAAAAAATAGCTAGGAAGTTTAAGGAATGCACTTCTTTATAAAATGACTGGGCAGTTCACCTCTAAGCTTTGATGCAGAGAGTTTTATCACAAATAGCAGCAATGCTAAGAACTCTGAAAATTCTAACTGCTTTAACTTGCTTTTATCAAATGAGCTGCAAGGCATAATTGAAAAACTTAAGCATCATAATTTTACAGGTAGGTCTATGAAATTAGTTCCATGGCTGCTGAAGTGTGGAGTGCATACATATACTATGAAACAGCAACCGTACCACACTATTTTAAAATGTCAGTGACTTGGCTTTGCTACCGTTTCCTCCCCACCCTGCCTCTGCAGTAACCCAGGATATCAGATTTTGATACTTGCAATGCTTTTGCTTCCGTGCTTTGTCATTCTCTTCCACTACATTTGGGACTGCTCCCCATAAAATCTGTATTTTAAATCTGTAAAATCTTCATTTAATATCCAAAAGTAGTGACACAATCAATAACCCAAACTGAGATGCATATCTCAATTTTTAGTCACATTCACAAAAAGATCGTAAGAAAAAGAATGATTTAAAAAGCACGAGAGGACAGTGGACAGTCAGGATTTTACAAAGTTCTTAGCCAGCATATATGTATTTAAGCAGTATGCTAATGACAATCTTTGTTTATTCTTCCACAAGCTAAAATTTTATTAATATAATTATATACCTAGTGAAAACCAAGTACCATCCTTATAAATCAAACAGCACTTCAAAGTTCATCCAAGATGGATGACCTAGCAGTTTTATGAGATTTAAGACAGTTCAATGGCATTTAACCATCATAGCGCTCTAATTATTATAAAAGCGATCTCATAAACTTACATATCAATTTCCAAACTAGTAAAAATATTTTAAAGTATACCTGTGTTCCATATAGCAACTCAGTGGCTCTACACAAGTGTTAACTGCTCCAATGATGAAAGCTGACTTCACATCCGGGTCAGGATGAGTTTGCAGAGCCTGTACAACATCAATAACATCAGTATATCTGTAAGAAAACAAAATGAAATATGGCTTCAGAGAAACAGAATGACACATTTCAACATCTAGTAAGAAATTGGTTGCTTGCAAGAAGGTTAGAGTTCTAAAAAAGCTTACCAAAATAGTTATAAAGCAGTTCAAAACTTGGCAAATCAAGACAAATTAAGCAGACTGCAAGTAACATCAGAAATAAATTATTGACAACTACAGAGAAAAGCAGTATAAACTTCGCACCGAACAACTGAAAAGTCCAGCTTTCAGGAAGCACAAGAAGTATAAATACAAGCATGTTACCCCCGCTGCAAAGCATATTAAGCACTAAGTATGATTCAAGTAAAATATGAAATTAAAAAGCAACACCCTTCCCTTCTCAGCATTCCAGTTTAAATGTGCTTCTGTAATTAATGCATCCATTATTTATCAGCACTGCAGACACTGCTGTATTATACTTCTGTATGATAGCAAAGTTTAGGTGAACCTGAGTTTTTATTCCAGATGTTTATTTCTCAGCCAGTCACAACCTTCTCTCAAAACTGTATTGTCATTTATCGGATTATGTCAAGAATTCCAACTACTTTAAAAGCTGTCTATACCAACACTCGACTACTCAGAAGAGAATGGAAAACCTGTAATTAACCATTTCTGAAGCCAGTGCTGCTACCAGAATATCAGTTACTTCGTACATCACTGGACTTTATACCACTCCTACTAACTTTAAGAAAAAAACCAAACAAAAAACCAAACAACCACAGAAACCAACTCACTCTAACATGGAAAACACCCATGCTTTGTAGCACTGTCAGAATGGATCATATTGAAGAAGATGCTAAGCTCCATATACGTGCCCTTAGTGAGCAAGATGAACGCTCGGTAGCCTGGGAACCACAACCGTACTTCCCCCCAGCTAGTCTGTTACCTGCTCATGACTCCGAAACAGAGCGGGCAAACTGGCTGTAGATGACACCAGTTCAAGTGCTGTGTGTGAGATGGAAATGTCAAACAGAGATAGCTCACAGTCTTCACCTTTATACCACAAAACCCTGGCATTTATCTGAAACCTGTTCAATCGGCCTTACTTCAGTAGCTCCTGCTGTCTCAAGCAAACAGCAGTTTTTGACAGCCTGCTTCCTGCTAGTAGTGCAAGAGGTCAGGATCTTTACAGAGCTGCTCATTCTGAAGTATGGAGACTCAAAACATACCATGTAAGAAGTGTTGTGCAAAAATTGTGCAAATGTTTATTAGGATAACAACTCACGTGCAATATTGCCTCTCTTTCTTCATATCTTAGATCAACTGGAACTTTGAAAGTTTGTGTCACATTTTTTGTAGCTACTAGTACTGAAGAATCAAAGCAAGGACTACCAGAAATGCCAAGACAAAGCAAGCATCTATGCACACAAAGATGCTAAATACTTGGAAAAACGCAAAGACTGGTTTTTATGCTTACTGTAGCACACTCGTTCTCTGTTTAAAAAATTCAGTAACAGTCACAGTACCTTAGGCTTTTAAGCTTTTATTTGGAGAAAAAAAATATTGCAAACTGAATGGACCATTTAATTCTGGAAACTATGAATTTATTTATCAAAGATTCTCTAGTACTCACTGAACTTTCGAAAGTTTTAAAGTACTGTAAGCACCTGAGAGATATAATTATAGTCTTTACATCACACACACACACACTTCAGAATAGAAATTAATTTTAGGAAGCAACTCAAATTAAAACTTACCAAAACGTGCTCTGTCACCTAATGCCTTAAAAAGAAAGGCTTTCCCTCTGAAAGAAATAGGGAGGTGCTCCACTCCCATTTTTCATCAAAACAATTTCAACGTTTTAGCAAACTTTCAAGGAAAATTATACATGAAAGGTAGGGTGAGAACTCGGCTAACACACTTTTCTGCGTTCTGTAAAAAGTTGTACATTTATTCCATGGTTTTCTGGTTTATCAGCAAAATACAGGTCTGTTGGGAAACCGTAGCAATAACTCATTTGTGTTCTAACAGGGACTGCAACATGCAACACTCCCTCTAAATATAAGATAATGCTATAGCAGGTAATAGTAATATTCACCTGCAGCTCTGGAGCGCGACTTGCAACGCAATCTCAAGGTATCTCTGCTCTATTCCCCTCATCTGAATCTATGGCTTTAAAGACAGACAACCAGTACTCCAGCAGTCTTTAAAGACAGATAACCAGCATGAAGAAGTCTCACCAGACTTTGAAGGGCAAATACCTCTCTATCGAGGACCTCGGGGAGGGGGGACCAAAAACCAAAACCAAACCACACACAGCTGCACCAATAAATAAAATATCATTTAACAACAGTCTGAGATGCAGCTGGAAAGGGCAAGAAAACTTCTTTTGAGAAGCCAAAAATCACAGTCAATCTCCTAAATAGGGAAGAACAACCAAATGCAGTCTTCTTCCTTCTATATGATTGAAGGAAGGCTACGGACACCTTTTTTCCAGCGGAGTAACGAGCAATAAAATTAACAGGCTGCAGAAAAGCTGAGTTTAGTATGTGCGTAAAACGGAATTCACAGCGTACCACACTTTAGCACAGAAATTTGACTGCTTCAGAGTGATGAAAAAGTTTAAAAATGCCTTGGAAACGGAAGGGAACAGAAAATCCCTTATTCTATGCAACAGTTCAAACAGTTTCAAACATTTACCCTTGCAAGACCACTAAGAGACGCTTGTTCTTCTTAGCGTAAGTGGACTGACGGACGCTGTGGTTTTGCTGAGCCTCCAGGACACTGGAGAGGTAACGCTGGAAGTGGGTTGCACTGAAACATTCCGGACTATCCATAGTTTGCCGATAAACTATCCACCTAAACAACAGAAAACAAGGAAAGAAGTTAATGTTCTATGACATAACGTTTCTGTTTTCTTTTTATTTTGAACCAACAGACCAAAAATAAATTTGACAAGCCCTAAGACTCCACATCTCTCATACCACATGGGAAAGAGGAATTTACTTGGCTTTCTATCATTTCCAGCATAAGCACATTCTTTACATTACTGCCAAAAGGGTTTGTGGTTTTTTGTTGTTGTTTTTTAATAAAAAAAATGTTCAACAGCTTCTTCAAAGCAGCACATCATATGAGCATAATTCTGATCTTTGTTAGTGATGCAGTAAACAAAAATTATATGAATCCAATTCAAAAGGCATGAAAATATTTCACTGCAAAAATAAAAAGTAATGATGACACTTGCAAGAAAACACAATTAAATGTATTATTACAGAACATTCAAAAGTCACCTTACATGTTTGTCCTAAAAACAGAACCACAAAACTGTTCTGAATCAACTTGCTAATATCAAGACACTAAGTTAAAAGTAATACAAAAAAACAGTCCAGAACATCACTAAGATTAAATGCTGAGGTGTTTGGCTCTAAGATTTAAAAGGATAAGAGTTTCTTTTTTTGATTTTCCAGAAGCTGTATCAATACACGGAATGGCAAATTCCTACAGTAGATTTATCTTATTGCCATACAATAGATGTCCTGAATATATCTCCTTCTCTTGTAGAATAGAAACCGGGTCAGATTAAAACCATGCTGTAGCAAGGACTGTTAGTATAGTCTTTTCTCCAAGAAAAATGCATTTTAAACTCACTGCCACAAGTCAATAAATGGAAGCTCTTCACCTGTTTCCTTCAAGTTGTGATGACTTCCATACTTGCTTAAGGCAGGATTCATCTGGCCCTTGTAAGATTATTCTTAACTGTTTGTAGCATCAGTGATGGTTCCAGACACACGCCATAGAGCTAAAGTGATACCTGTGGTATTCTTAATACGGCACATCAACAAATAAAATCTCCTGTGCTACTTTTCTTGTCTAAACATCTAAAATCTAAGGGCAGATCTACCTGGCATAACACAGTTAAATGAGATACCGAAGGTAATAGAACTGAAGTAATATACTCTACCCTACAGTCTGCTGTAGAACTCGTTAAGGTGCCTCATAATATTTACTGAATTTATTCTTATAACACATCTGTTTACAAGTTAGGAACTGGGGTATAATAAATAAATAAGTGAAGTGAAATGCTGACAGTTTCACTTCCTTCACGCTGCGTAGTTCTTCGCTGATGATTATGACCACTGCTTTGGACTGTAAAACCAGAACTGTACGAACCTTCCATACTCCTTGTTAAAAGTTACAAGAAAAGCGCACAGATCGCTGGAACGACATCCTGGAAGACCAGTTATAATGGTGATAACCACCTAAAACACAGGGAACAGGTAAGAAGGGGGGCAACTTGAAGACTAGAAATGAACTACAACAATTGCACATACATAAGGCTATCGCAATAAACTCTTTAAGTCTAAACACAAAATTCAGTGACACTAACCACAGCAACAGCTAGATAGTGTGGAACTGTGTTTACACAATTACTCAGATACGCATCATTTTAGAAAGATGCGTTTTCTCTTGCTTTTCGTACCTTAAATACAATGAAAGGACAATTAACAAATACAGCAAACAGTATTATCAAAACCTTTACATTAAAATCTAGTCTGCAGTGTAAGTATTAATACAAATGTCAGAGAAAACACTGCAAGAGACACCAAACAGGTTATGTTTCCTATGATGAAAAGGGTACGTTCAAATCCACAGAAGAGTATTTGAGCAAAATGTTTCAAAAAGTGATGGGGTATGTCAAGCAGCCTTGTCAAACACAAAGAGCAACTCTAGGTTCCTGATACCGAGCTGAGCATGCTATACACAAGATTTGCTCCAGCAAAGCTGCATTTTGAGTAGGATTGGTAGGAGGCTGCACAGTAACAGCTCTAACATACCAGCAGCCTTTCTGCATAAAGCACCTCTGTTTCCATTATGGTATTTCTTATGCTATTTAGAGAGGGACCATAGCAAAGAAACACTGATAAGAAGTCAGAGAATATCTCCAAAGTATATAGATACAGTTCTACACTATATACTGGAGTGTGCTACAGAAGTAAGCACATGAGCTCTGGAGGAAGCACGACTAAAACAACTCTCTGTGCTGTGAACTTAAGACATTATGTCACCGGTAGTCAGCCATCACACTGCATATCATCCTGTTACGAACAGACAAATTACCTCTTCCAGTCTCTACATGATATTTGAAGATAGCTGGCTGCAGACTATTTGTACCTTATCCTCAAAGTCACTTGCAGATGCTCGCAGAAAAGGAGTATTCACAGTAATACACATAGAGAAGTAACTCAGAAAAATCAGAGGTACTAAGTTTGTGTGTTTTATAGAATTTGGTATGAACGTTTAAAAAAAAAATCTTTCTATAAACATACACAAAAACATTTAATCTAACCTTAAAATCAGACTTTTAAACATTAATAAAGGTTTATTAATTAAGACTTAATTTAAGCATCAGTATGGTCCCTGAACTATATACCCCAGGAAATAAGGCTGCCACCCTATTGCAATATTCAAAGAGAAAGACTATATTCCTGCTGCTTTGACCTTCTTGCTTAGAGCAGATTTCAAATGCTGGAAAGTCACAAGGAAATATTTTCTCTGAAAATGATATTTAAAGCACCCCTTAAGTTTGACAATTGTTATTGCCCCTATAGAGAACTGAGTGTTCTACACATAATATCAGCAAATGTTAAATATCATGTGCTACCTGTATGCTATTTAACAGACTTTTATGTTCCAGAGAACAATTTAGTTAAATTATTCAGCAATTCATAAAAACAAGCTACTGCTTTAGGGCTAACTCTCTCTGGACATTAGAGAAAACTGTTCACTTGAAGATCTATGCCTCATATTCTGCCTCTATTTTATCAGGCTGAAGGGCCATTAGCACTTCCAAAAGATTGTTTAAATGAAAAAAAAAAATTATGTCATCAGGAAAACAGGGCAGAGCAATTTATTCTAAGAAACAGACTGGAAGCAAGTTCAGTGTGAACTGGTGGTACTGGAGGAGGCAGAGAGCATGGTTAAACATTACCTGCGACAGAATGAATGACAGACAGAATATTTGCTAAATATTCTATACTAGGGATAGCAAGTGTTGTTCGGTTGCTTACTTACCTTATCACTTTCTGTTTTGCTATCAGGAATGACTTCTGACTGTTGCAATAAAATAGGAAGATGTGCTCTCATTATTGGCTCGTGACTGACGCTGCTGACGGTAAAATGTTGCACAAACCTTTCAAAAAACAAAAAGTTTTATTTTCTTACGATCAAGACCAAAAGACTTCATTCATATAAACAGTTGGGAAATTACTAAAATAAGATTGTTAAAAGGTCAAACAGAGGCTTCCTAGAGAGGAAATAATTCATCTCAGAATAAAAATACCTAGTGTGAAGACAGACTTATTAAATAAGCAATTTTTAGACGAGTATTACATATACCACAATATTTTTGTGTTATTTCCGACAAAACTGATCCCTTGAAAACAAAAATAATTTCTCACCTCTCCAATTCTGGAAGGGCAGCAGATATTTTAAGCTCCCTGCATCTTTCCCCAGAAGGAAATGACAAGGCATTAAATAGCTTCTGAACATTGGAATGCCTAAACGAAGCAAATTAATGAATTGGTTAGTTAAAAAAGAAACCTAGAAATTTATCTTCTTTAAACCAGATGGCTACATATTAACTAGTAAAAAAAAAAAAAAAATAAAGCCCGTGTTGCACTAAGAACGCAACAATTCCTTTTTGAATGTTTATCAAAATCTTCAACAAGTGACAGCATTTTTCTAATTGCAGCATACAGTTAATGTATAATTACACTGGAGTAAGTGGCATGAACTTACAGTCTCTTTTGCTCCATAGACAGGAATTCTTCCTGGACAACCCTTAAAGATAATCCTGAGTTTGTCTGGTTTTGCCACGAAGAGAAAACCTGGAACAAACCAGACCTATGCATAAGCATCATTATTTTGCAAAATTTGTTTTGAATTTGTTTTAGGAATTGTTTTCGTTCACCTAAAAAAATACATGCATTTTAACTAGCCATTAAATATTTCACAATACTGGTTTTGCTGCAAGAATTCAAAATATGGAAGAAGTCTCCACAAATCAGATTTTGTAAGCTTCTCTTTGGCGAGACTGGAACTGCTTTAAGAATTAACTTCACTGGAATGGTCTAGTTTTTCCCCATCTTCATAGCTAGGAAAAAAAATTCACCCACCAAAGTAACAGTAACATTCATGTGTATCTTTTAGTTATAGCATATGCTAGGTATTTATAGTCCAAATGCAGTACAGCAGGAACTGAATTAATGTCTCCTTTAAGTAGTATTGTAATTTTTTCATGAGGTAAGATTGCAGCAATCATTTCTAGAAATTTAAGAAAAACGCCGTTCCTTCGCAAAAGAAAAGGGAGCCCTTCGTTTCTCTAGGGAACGGTGTTTTGGCTCGCATCCTATTGCTCCAGCCAAGTCACATTAATATGAATGGCACTCTGAACCTAGAAATCAGATTCAGATGAATCACACAGTCATTTAAGTGTTCGGTATTTCCCTTCTCTGAATAAGTAAAGGCAGCAGCCATTGTCATTTTTCACAATAATTTGCTGCAAGACAAAACAACTTGGGGGGGGGGGGAGGAAGACTGCTTTCCATTAACAAATCGGCATCCTAAACACAAGGGTACCGAGATAAAAAACATCAAAATAGAATAAACTTTTGATATTAACAAAGACGATATTGCTTGTGTAGAAGGATCCGTGCGACCAGACAAATAACCACTTCAAGACACATATAACAGACTGAGGAAAATGCCTACAAGGGACGGAAAGAAGGACTGGTCAACAAAAAATTGTATCCTTTAGAAGGCAAAGGGCTAGGGATACAGTGAAAACGCAGGTCAGACTGAGCCAGAACTCAAAGGAAATAAATCTGTCCTTTTTGTATAACTTAATGAACACTTAAAAACAGAGCTGCTATGGTATTAGAAAACGTGAAGGAAACCAGAGAAATCAATGCAACCCAAAGCCTAAGCAAATTTTCCTCCACTACCAATTAGAGTGAGGACAAGAAAGGCACTGCCCTGTCTTTGCACGATCTGCAAACCAGATTCCAGATCTGCGTGCTCAAAATCTTGCAACTGTCTCTGTTACAAGGAATTTAACACACTCCGAGCTAGAGGAAGGGGTAATTGCCGTTCCCTATTTCAAGAGGTCTTGGAATAATTAAAGCATAGGTCCAGTAAGCGAGGTGTCATGCCATATGACTTTAGAAGAGTAAAACTAGTACCTACATTTTAGTGAATCTTTGTAACTGCAGGTCTGTAGAACGACTACTATGTCTGTGCAACCTCAATGGCATGCAGACTTTTAGAAAAAAAATTTGGAGGAAATCAATAAATACCTGAAGGTAAATACTAACAAAATACAGTAACATGTTTCCGCGGCTTACACAATCAGGTACACTTGATCTTATGAATACTTTTTGCTTATGAGATAACATCTTCAAGACAAAAGATCTGTTTCATCTGCTTGAACTTGAGCAAAGCAACTGGCATGGTTGAGATGAGAACAGATGAGAAACTGTTAAACTGCAGAAACTGAAACTCAGTATAAAACTGTCTGGCAAAAAACTAACTCAAAGGAGGGCTGGAATAAATAGCACCGAAGAAAAGCAGCAGAAGGCTGGGGACATTCACCAGCAGAGCTGCTTAGGGAATGCCCATGACACCTTTTGCAACAAATCCGGCATAGACTGAAGTGAATTGACAGCATCTGTGGGAACTAAGTTTGGAGACAGTCTACACAGCATGGAGACATTTCATAGCAAAATAGATCTAACTGTAAGAATGGAAGAAACAAAAAGATAAGTAGGAGGAAGGTTAAGTATGAAAGCAAGAACGAGCACATAAACACTTCTAGAATCAGCTGGATCATCAGTGCGTAGCAAAAGAGAAAGGACCTGAAGGAGCTTCTCAAAAAATGAGCAGTGTCTATTAATTCAAGGCAGCAGTGAAAAGTAAAGGCAAACCAAGGGTACCTCTGAACATGTTTAGAAGAGGGAACTGTTATTGCCTCTGTACAAGAAACAAATACCCTCATCTCAGATACTACACACACAGTCCAGAAATCTACAGCCAAAAAACACATCAAAAGACAAGTATTACAACAATCAGAAGAAAAGAGAAATTTTTATAAGCATAGATTAAAAAGGATCTGGTTTTATTTTATCAGGCCAAACAAGCCAGAAAGAATAGGTCCAAAATTTCTGAATACCCCAAGGATGTCCACTGGTACAGCAAAATTAAAAAAAGATAAAAGTAGACCTAGTAAAATAGGCTGAAAATTCAAAACCAACCAAACAAAATATTCCCAACTCCTCACATAGTGGAACAGTGGGAGGAATCTAAACATTTAAGATAAAAGGAGGAGAAATTTTATGGTAACATTAATACTACCAGTGGGGACTGTACTCACTGAGCTAGGTGGTCTTTTCCAATCCAGTGTTATGATCGCATACTAAAACCCTTGTGAAGTCCTAAAATCTCCAGGCTCATTTCCTCAAAAGTGCTATTGTTAAAAAGTTTTGTTTATTAAAAGCCTCTGCATTACAATGCATGAAGCCAATCTACTTAGAGAATAATACAATGCCATATGGGATACTTAAAGACTTTAACAAAACTTCCCTAAGGATCACGATCCAAATGTGTCTAACCACAAAAAAAAAATACAATAGAACCTCTGCCACTACATACAATTGCTGTAGCCAATTATACGCCAGTGCTACATTTAAAATGCAACTACTAGAAAACAAGCTTTCAGAGCACTCACTGCCTTCAGAAGACAAAATGAAAGCACATGAGCAGCACTAAACTTAACGAGCAACACAACCGCTAGAAATGCATACATAAGTTAAAGTTTCTCACACATGCAAGGTCCTAAGATCAGGAGCAATCACGCTCCTGGGAAGGACTTGGAAGATCTACATGGCAGGGCAGTCTGTGACGATCTCGAGTCTGCAAGGTAGATGCCACAGGCCGCAGAGAGAATCACAGTTCCTGGTTGGAAGAGAGCCTCTGGAAGTCTCCAGACCCAACTCCTGCTCAAAGCAGGACTATTGCTGGCAGTACCGATCAGCTCGGCCATCGCGTCATCCAGCCAATTTTTCAAAATCTTTAAAGGTGGCGATTCACTGCCTGGTTGACCTGTTTCCGTCACTGCACCAACCTCCTACTAACATGCAGTCTGAATCTTCAAAGCTGCAATCTATGGTTACTGCCTCTTGTTTTGCTTTCTGCCACTACTGAAAAAGCTACCTGTAACAGTCCTTCCTACTGCAACCCCCTGATTTTATATAAAAGATAAGCAGCCTCAAAATCACACCAGCCATCTCTCTCAATATCCTCTGTGAAAGGATAATCTTGAATTCTTGAAAGGAAAAATCTTGAATTTTAACCTTTCCTGTACTTACTTATCA
The DNA here is from genome assembly GCF_030463565.1 of Pelecanus crispus. Taxonomy (NCBI): domain Eukaryota; kingdom Metazoa; phylum Chordata; class Aves; order Pelecaniformes; family Pelecanidae; genus Pelecanus; species Pelecanus crispus. Next base: position 84,884,720 of record NC_134646.1, read on the forward strand.
GGTGACAAGCTTTAGTGGGTCAACTAACATGAGAAATAAACCCTTTCTTCCTTCCAAATTTACTTAAGACAGACACCAACAAATTCACCCTTGCCTCATCTGAAATGCAAAGAATAATTGTGTGGTTTTCCCCCCACCCAAACCAATCCTTTTTTTACTTTACCTGTGAATAAAAAGCTTTATAAATCTTTGTTTTGGGGAAAAGTGCAATCATCAAAAAGTTGTCTCGGGTATGGAATTCAATTGGTAGATGAGCAAGCAAGGAACTTTTGATGTCTATAAAGAGAGCAGCAACAATACTGGTTGAATCCTACAAAAGGAAGAAACAGGACAAATTATAATTAACAGTTGCTGAGAGTGAAAAAAAGGCTTAATACATTAAACAGCAGAGATCAGAAGAGGACTACTACAGTCATAGCTAGGCATGCCTAAAGATCTGAACATTCATTAGCTTGCACAGTGCAGGTACGGAGCAGAAGGATCAAGTGCAGCCACTTACAGTACTCCTCAGTTGCTGCCTTGCAGCTACTAGAGGTATCACAAGCTTTCAAGAAATCATCTGAGATGGTTCTAAGCACCTAAGCTTTGCCTTGTCTTGAAAAGGAAAGCTTGCATTTTAATATCTACTCTTTTCCTTCCACCAAAAGCCAGACCTTTAGCCCTTTCCTCTGTTAATGCTTCACAACAAAGCCACCTTCATCTGTACCCACACATCTCCCCTGACACAGATACCCTGGAAGAATGAATTAAATGCCAGCTAAAAAAGATGAGAAGGGTGGCATGGTGCTATTGCAAACTTTTTTTATACCATGCACTTGAGTTTCTGACCTGAAAGGAACCACGCTGCAACACGATACAACTACGAGGCTTGCAATTTAAAGTGTGGGTCACCTGGCATGTTGGAAGTGTCCTGTTTCTCTCAGATTCTTTAATGAGCACAAGTTCTACTAAATCAATTGCTTCTTCACCTGAATTATTAACAGGAAGCTGAAGCCCTCAAGATCAGTCTCCCTCAGAAGCACCGAACTCAGGCTGTCCAATTTTTGTTCTAATAGAACACTGACCCTTGGTTTTCTGGATTTCAAGATAGGCATTTATGTACAACTTTGCATGATGTTGAAGTGGTTTATGCTCAAGCTTTGACTTGTATCCCTTTTCACACCAAACTATTACAAAACCAGTACAATTCAGCAGCAGTGAAACATCCCTGGAAAATGGGGATTCCGTTACTTCGGGTTCAAATCAGAAATTGAGTAGCACCCATCTCCCTTTCAACAGGAAAAGTGGGCAAAGAACTCTACTTACTAATTTTTGAGAAGAAAAAGCTCAAGTTGGGGAACACTTACATAAGAAGCAGTATCAATTCAGAGACATTTGCAAACAGAATCTCCACCCTTTGCTGACTGAGGGATTAATTACAGAAGTAATCCTCTCAAAGTCATTGAGGCTACTGAAAAACATACAAAAAGTGTTCTCCTGAGAGAGAACAATTTCTCTTAAGAGAAAATGGTTTTTGGAACATGGTCCATAGACCCTGGGTTCTGCAGGATAGCTTACAGATTTCATGAGAAGTGACTAAAATGCCTACTCATGCATGCTGCAATCTGCATGTGAAGTGTCCAACAGAATGTGCTCCTCCTCCTGGAAAATGTTTTGGGTTCCACAAATTGAAAAAAGCTGAAAAGCAGCAGCAAAAATCTCCACGGACATTAGGTTAAAAGAATCCATTTCAAAGTTTTAGAAGGTGTTAATGTTGTTGTGAAATCTAAGTATTACTTAGTAATATTTGTTCACTTGATTAATGGCCAAAACAAATGCTGGATTCAGGTACTTACAAGCTGAAATATTTGGTCTTGAGTAAGACCTTAAAACCAAGCATATAGCACCTTAAGCTCTATAAAATAAAGATGCCTTGATACAGTTTATTGAGCCACTGAACAGCTAGAGAAGAAAAAGAAACAAACCTGGGAGTTTGGAGACTGAGTGGCAGTGGAGCCCATTGGACTTTCTTTTACTCCCAGGACGGCTGGTACTAAGCTAGAATAGCGCTGCCTTACGAGATGGGAGATTTACGTTTGACTCTGCTAAGACTGCGATGGTTTCTGCTTTAGACCTTCATGGTACAGGTTTGTGAGGAATCTACCCTGTCCTCCGTGCACTTGATGTCTATGAGCCTCAAGGACTTCAGGAGCTTAGGTGGCAGCCAGGTGCCCAGCTTCTCAGAATAGAGAAGCCTGCAGCACGTATTGGAGGCAAAAATGCAGACATTTTCAAGTTAAAGAGACACATCAAGCAGGCACGATGATAGAGTTGCTAAGAAACTGTACTTTGCTTAAAGTCTTTGTATCTTTTATTTTAATCCTAACATTAAATTATCCTTTCTTTTCCATCAATATTGTTGTTGCAATAACTGTCAGAAAAAGCATACTAACAATTACCCTTCTCCTGTCACTTCTTAACATTTTAAGCTCTCCACCCTTGTATTATGCCAAGTCAGTGGAACAATAAAATGCTCTCTGTCAAGGTTTAGCTTTACACAAAAATCTGGCATCAGTTCAAGAATGATAGCCAGGTCCCATAAATAGCTAGTTTTATGAAAGTGAGTGTCTTGAATCAAACAATAGAAGGAAGGTCAGCGTTAAAATAGCTTCTTAAACTACCAAGGGTCAATCAATATGATATACAAGAAAAGGCAGCTAAGGTAAGATTCTCTTCACTGTTGTGTTTTCATCTCAATTGAACCACACACTTTTATTGTATTTTACTGGTTTCCTCCATTATATGATGAAATCATAGCAACACAATGCTTTCTGGAGGTCACTGAACAAATGTGTAATACTGTACCTGAAGAAAATAGAAACTAAAGGAAACTGAGTTGGGGGGGGGAGGGGGGGTTCAGTGCTTAGGAAACAATAACCAACCAAAATAATCTCTTTTCCATTCTGAAAAAGTGATAGTTAACCCAGCGTGTCTGCCTTGAAGTGGGGGGGAACCAAACCAAAGCTGAACTGCCATCATTAGCCTAACTCTCAATTCCCACTAAGCCAGAAGATCAAACTATTAGCGTGGCAAGTTGGCCAAGTGAAGTGATATAAGTTGATTACAGGAATGGCAAAAATCTATGCCTAACGTTGTGTCTTTTAGCGTAATTACTCAGAATATGTGTAATTGCATGCAACATGCATTTGCTTCTTGCTTCTCAGCTTGGGAAACATCAACCAGCCATTCCCTTCACCCTGTCAGTTACACAACGCTCCATGACAGTAGACAGACACTGCTCGTGACCTCTCCAGAGATAACTAGTACACTGCCATGAACATTTGACTGAAGGTTAAATATATTTTGAATAGAAGGCAGTATTTCACCCTCCAATACACCATACGACTTCACAATGCCTTGAACTTTTCTCCATCCATCACTTAAGACTGCTAGATGTTTTATGAATGCTATGTTCTGCAATTTTTCTTTTAATAAAAAGCCATTTTCCACACTGTTAAGACCACATTGATAACTCAGTCTAATACAAAATTCTCTCCTCCCTACAGTTTAGCTAATCAGTAATTGGTTAAGCTAACCAATGCCAAAAGTGTAGAGATTTGCATCAGTTAATTAGTTTTTACACACACACTTGTAAAACTGGACTGAAATCGAAACTTTGTACTAGTATCCTACAGGAGTACTGTTAAAATTTGATAAAAAGTTTATGACAGTAGGAACAAACAAAGTACTCACCCCATCATAGAGAGAAATGGAACTCATATGGTTCTTTGAAATGGAAATGCTGCCATGGTGGGGATCAGAAAAGAGAATGCCATCTGAAAAGAAGTACAATTTGCCTAGAATTTGAAAGAAAAAAAATTGTATTAGGTATTTCTTCTGAGGAAGCAATCTATGTTCTTGCAGAATTTTGTCATATTTAACATGCAGTACATTTGAGTAAAGATTTGGGATAGTATCTAGACACCATTCAGAGCACAACCATTCGTTCTTGACTGTATCTCACTATCAAGGGCAGGAATCATGACTATGACTGCATTTGATTTAATCTTATCCCCTGGAGCCCACTTATTGTAAATATTCTGTGGCTTTTTTTTTAAAGCCAAATAAAAAATTGGAGCAAGTAGAATGGAGACAAAGCCATACATAATTACATAGATGTGGAGGTTTAATAGTGTATATGCTGATGCTTCCAGTGCTCATGAAATCCAAGGCATAGCACAGGCATGTGCCTTCTATTGAGTGGTCAAGGACAAAAAATGCAAAATACAACACTTCAAGCACATTTCTGTCAAATCTCACAGAATATCACACTTCACAGAGAATGTGTCAATGCGGAAAGGAAGGAAATCAGAGATGTTAATTCTTTTGTAAAAGAAAAGCAAGCCAAAACGGAGTATTAATTAATCCAAACTAGAACGGCTTCCTTTAACATGGAAGTCAGCAAATTATATCAAGAACAATTTGATATACTACTTGCATATTCTCCACAAGTGATTAATCACAGAAAGAGAGTTTAATTGGCAAGACTGATTGACTCAGTTAAGTTCATCCTACAAAAATCCATAACACAGCAGTTGTATTAGCATACTAAAGGAAAAGGCTGAAATTTTTTGATGCATTTTAGTCATGAATGTATACCTTATTACAGTAGGACTCAAGTGACAGAGAGTGAAGATGAGCACCTGTGTGACAGCACCTTTTTTCACCTAATCTTGCCAAACTACATAGCTGCAACCTCAGTAGAGCCCAAATTAGACAGCAAACTGTCCTGCAGCGTACGTGCAAGGGAACGAGATCAAGTTCATTTTCACTTGACACCTAAGAAAATATCTCGCTCGTTGAAGCGTTACATAATAGTCCTTATACCACCTACTTAAAACTCTCCATCCCAAGAGTTATCAAAACATTCAACTTCACAAATCTCCCCAAAAAAGGGAAAAGGTGAATTGCTCCATTGGTGCAGACACAGCCAGTTTTCACAACACCAAAAAAAAAAAAATTTCACCATTTTTTTTTCCTTAGTTATTTACTGAGTGAACCTGTGCCCACCACACTGTATTGCAAAATAGCTAAATATGTTATTCTGCATTAACCTCCTTTCTTTAAAATCTGTTCAATTAGAGCAAAAGCAAATTCTGCTGCGTGAAAGTCCCTATTTAATTGCCTTGTACGTCATTATTTATCCTCAACACTCTTTGCATAACTGCAAAACCAATAAAGCTAAAGACTTTCCCCTAAAGATCCTCAGCTTATACTAAGCACTTAGATGTCAGATACTAGTTACCTTTTGTTGTACATCAATACTGTGACAACGGTACCTCCTCTGGACAGCGGAATACAAAAATATTGTGCCTTAAGAAATATGTTTTGATTCATCAACTATTTATTCTTCTGTGAGTTTTCTCGAGGCAAAGCAAGGCACATTACCGCAAGGCTGTGGAGTGAGGGGAAACCCCTCCCAACAGTCCTCCCAAATCATCTTTAGTCATATTATTGGGATATTCATGTTACTTAAGTTCTTGAAGGAAAAGGCACCAAAAGAGGAGGAATCATCTAAGACTGTTGCCAGTAATCTCGTGTCAGAAAGCAGTATCTTGGTTGAATCTGCAAAGGACCAAGACCGAACACCTTTCTGTAATACAGTGAGCATCTGTGCCAATAAACACTGAAGTTCCTGAGTGAAAATGACAATGGAAAAAAACTGGAACAGCATGTCAGCTCCAGGAGGCAGCTTCAGTAGGAGCAAAGAACACAAGGCTGTAAATAAATTTAGAAGCAAATCATTCCAATCCCCTCCTACATCACAGACACTGTATCACGTTGCCCAAAAGGTACACAGGAGAGGAGAAAAGGGCCTCAAACTGCGTCGGGGGAGGTTTAGATTGGATATTAGGAAAAATTTCTTCACAGAAAGGGTAGTCGAGCATTGGAACAGGCTGCCCAGAGAGGTGGTGGAGTCACCATCCCTGGAGGTGTTCAAAAAACAGGTAGACGTGGCACTTTGGGACATGGTTTAATGGGCATGGGGGTGTTGGGTTGATGATCTTAGAGGTCCTTTCCAACCTTAATGATTCCTAGTTTTTACTTTCATTAAAAAATAAACCAGCCAGCAAGCCAGGAAACATGCAGTTACTACTCTACCCTTAACTGGTTTAGTGGTGGACTTGGTAGTGTTAGGTTAATGGTTGGACTGGATGACCTTAAAGGTCTTTTCCAACCTAAATGATTCTATTCTAAGATTCTATATTTGCCTTCACTTCTTCAGCTGAGAGCCCATGGCATACTGTCAGTACTGTAACACCCAATCTTTCCAACCTAATGTTCATATAGGTAAGAAAAAGCAGAAAACACGGCACACCGTCCATTAAGGATAGAAGGAGCCAGTTTATGCACGCTTTTGAACTTTGACTATGGGAGAAAGCCATCTCCCAGGTCTGCAAAGACTCATTCTCAATCATGTGAGGCACGTCCCATGTGCCTCAAAAGCAAGCCTATAGCTCTGACAGGAATCGCTCTTCTAGGACTAGAAGTTTCAAGTAGAGGTTGGGGACAAAAAAGTAAAACAGGGAGTTTAACAAGAGAAAGTTGCAAAGGCAAATGGAAAGAAAGTTTAAGACGATGGCAGAGGTATGCTCACCAGGCGTGTAAATCCCAGAAACTGTGCATCTCTCTCATGTTTTTAAAAAAAAAAAAAAAGTGGACCAACTCTGTAAGTAATTGAAAAAACACATCTCACCTTCTGCAGGCATGGCCTGTGGATTGCTGGAATAAATATACGCTCCATCACCTCCAGTGAGTAAAGTGCCCAGAAAAGATTTGTCTTCCTAAACAGGAAAAAACAAACAGTAATATCACAGACTGCATCATGGACTGTGATCCAGGCAAGAACACTTCCTCATGCTTTTGCTTCAAGAAAAAAGGAATTTTTTTTTTAATCAGCATCTGTCAAAACTTTTAAAAGAGTTTTAAACTGCATTGATACAGAAGAACTAGTGAAAGACAGCACGTCAAGAGTATAATTTTTAAAAGCACTTCCCCCTGCTTTTGGTTTTGCCAGCCGCTATTAAGTTACAAGTTATTGTCACACCCACAAGGCATAGCTTTTTGTTTTTAGATTGTCAATCTACTGAACTAAAAGTATATTACAGGAAAATAAATCTATTTGTAATGAAGATTTCTGGTAACCACAAATTAAACCACAAATGTGAAACTCATGTAGTTTAAGATGTTCCCAGATCCCAAATTCTTTTCTTTTTCATAGTGCTTAAAGTGTTTTCCTTTAGACATTTAGCATGCTAATTAAGTTAAAAGAAAGTTGCATGTAGAGTGGCATTGAGTTTTGGGGTTTTTTTGAAACACACAAGCTCCACGTGTAATACTTAGTGAGATTTCCATGAAATCATAGCTTTATTAAAACTCTTTCTGGTCTTGGATTTTGTCGTCCTTCGAAATAAGGAAAACCTCAAACTTTTACACACAATGTAATTTTTTTGTAGGTTGAACTTGGAAAGAGAAAGGGTAGAACAGGCAAGTCTTTTGTAGAAGAGGAATAACAAACACAATAAAAGCCAGTTTTACTAGCAGCTAAGGTTTTTTGAATATTGGTTCTTGAAAGTGTAACTTACAGAGTTTAACAAAAATGTTTCGTTTTACCTTCAGTATATGCTGTGCCTTTTCAGACAGTTTCACATCACTATCTTCAACCTGTAGCCAGAAACAGTTTCCATTTGTAGTGTTAGTAGATGAAGCAAATCTAACATTAAATAAAAAGCATTAAAGAAGATTCAAGGCAAACAAGAACCTTAGGTACCACAGATAGCTAGAGTCCAGAGACCAGAGTGCTTCAAAGACAGCTTTGTGCTCTGCAATACTCTGTTACCATGGCACTGCAATAGTTCCTTAAAACACATTCAAGGGGATATTCCCCATTAAATTGTTTCATAGAATAAAATTATATTGTATAGTCACAAAGCAGTGTACCCCATTCAGTCTTATTTTTATTCCTGTTAGAGTGTTTAAGAAGTATGGATTGCCAAAGGGCATGATGTTGCCCAATTTCGTTAGAATTATACCTCTAACACAGCGTAGTACATTAGAGGTCTGGAAGCAGGCCTTTCTTTCTGCTGGGGCAGACATTTAAGTGATCTAAAGTCCCCCAGAATAAACACAATTTTCAAAAGTCACACTGTGTACTTGAAAAACACCCAGGCCTTTACATAGCTAAAAAAAAAAAAAAATGAAGGGTGAAAATGAAATAATTTAAAACTTGTATTATAAATAGAACCATCAGCCTGTTTCCACTTACTAGTTTTTCACTTCACGTCCAAATTCAAAAATCAGAATAGTATTAATATAGTGATATTCTGTTTCAATGCCCAAGTTCCATACTTTTTTCCTCATACATCCATACTTTTATAACAACTTCTCATTTGTGAATCTGTATGTATAGAAAAAACACTCAAATATGGTTTTGTGTACTAACCAGCCAAGAAGCGTATCTGGGGATAGCTGCAGTCAGTATTATGTGGCTGGTTTCTGAATTAATGCTGCCATCTGCAGGGAAGTAAATGAAAAGCAAAGCAGTATAATACCATCCATATACTTCAGACTGTTCGCTAAGTTACTTTTACGACTTGAAATTTCTTTAGGAGATACGAAAATTTCCTCATTACTTTAAGGACTTAGTAGTGTTTAAGTGAAGCTTTCACAGCAGACTAGCTCCCAGTCTTCTTGTGGTGTAATAGACACAGAGCTGCTATACAATACCAGAGAAACCCTGCTTTTATTCTCGTCTTAGCATATGGCTTCTTCCTTTGCTCTCCTCCCCAACAAAAGTGTGCCAACTCCCATGGTTAAAAACCCACAGCCTGTCTGGATACAAGAGTTCATAAATATTCTTTGGACAACCTCCATAACTATCTATCTTTGTCACACATAAACAATCTGGAAAATACACACTTGCCTAAAGTTATGGAAATTACTCAGTATCCTGTATTTTAAATGCAAGACTGTTCCAAAAACAAGCTTTCTAAAAATCATACCCAAACTAAATCATACCCAAACTAAATCATACCCAAACTAAAAGTTTCATTTCATCTCTTCCAAACAAAGAGCAACTGAAATTAAAACATATTGTATAAAATGAGTGTTACAAAAGTGATGGAAGAGAGCTGTTCAAATTTCCTCATGCAATAGGAAACGTTCACTAAGATTGAAGACAATTTAGGAAGGGTACTATTACACTTGGAATTTTTTACACCTCAGCCCTGCTGTTATCACAAGGCAGCCATAAAACCCAAAGTCCTTTCAGTGAGATTAGAGAAACTTGACACTTAAGATATTGATTACTAGCAAGCTATAACATTTAGGTCTTTTAATTAAACCAAAGGCTTAAAACCATAATGGTAATAGTAATAACATCCATCGGAAGCCCCTTTGCTCTTTCATCACACCAAAGCTAACAGAATAACAGCATTGGTGTTAGAATTTAAAATAGTTACCTTTTTCTTTTACTTGTATCTGTGATGTTAGAAAGGACTCTGAAAAGACAACGGATCCCAAGCATCCTCTCCCTGTGAGCACGTCTGGAATGTCAAACACCATCATAGACGCCTACAGCAATCAAACAGTTGGACACAAAGGAAAAGAAAGCAGAACTTGAAACATTTCAATTGCAGCAGCAAAATCGGTGTGTTTTAAACCTCCTAAAACGCCACTCCTATACTGTGGTAGAAAGTCTGAGATCATAACATCTATGTTAATGTTTTATTCCAAATTCCACTGTCTGGCTTCATGTTAAAACTCAATCTTACCTCGGTTTCAGCATCTGAAATCTCTCTCATCTCTCCCCTTACATTTGTATTCACACAGATAAAAATCTCAGCATGCCCCGTAAGAAAAAGCCACTCGAGTTCTAATTTCTAATAAAATGTATAATCAGAACACTGAACAGCTTGCTTACCGTTTTAATCAAGCTCAGGCTATCCTCATTATCTAATGGAGTAATTCTAGAACAATAATGATAATTAAATATTTAAAGGTTAGATCATTTTGAGTGAATTCATAGCAGCCAAAAAAGCTATTTAATTTTAAAATAAACTCTTATTTGTGTAGGCCATTTCAGTCAATTAGACGGCATGGGGATTAAAAGAGCACAAGCTTGTGATATCAATGAAGTTAAAAGCATGGTTTTAAAAAGAAACTCTTAATGGCCTCATGCTGCTTCTACTCATTAACAGTTAATAAAATTGGTCTGCCCAGTTGTCTTAGATTTTTTTAAAATGTTTTTAAGATTCCACAGATTTACAGATATGAAATCATTAAACTGTCTCATGCACAAAAAGCATTTAGCGCACCTTGTATGAAATAATCAAATGCAGTGTATTCTCAGAAGTTCCAAGGCAAGAAAAATAAACTTATTACTGTATTAAAAACACTAATTCATAACAAGAAGCGTAAGACAGTGATACAAACCTTCCATGATTATTCACAGCCTGAATTTGAAAAGCGATTTTGGAGCTGTAGAACAGAAATTGTATGGGTGAAAAATGTGTTCTATACTTCTTCTACATGTAAAAAATAAGCAATAGTAGATTTAAAGCAAAATAACCACTAAAGTGATTAAAAAAAGCAGGAAAAAAAATGGAATAATTATAATTATTTTAAAAGTCTGAATGCATTATGAAGTCTTGGAACTTGATAGTCATGCAAGTTCAGTTTAAAATTAACATTTGACATATTTTTTCCCCCCAAAAGAAGCTAATGCATTGACACAATACATAATCAATAACTATGTGAAAATACATACCGTAATGCAGCTTTAAGTTGTGTTAAATTGAGGGTATCTAACACAGACATGAGCATCTGCTCTGCTACCTCCTTTGCCTGAAAAAAGGAAATTGAGAATAAAATATCTTTTCCCATACTTCCAAATCCCAGCAACTACAGGAGCACGCATAAGATAAACAAGAGACCATACACTAAACAATAACACACTGATGCACCAGGCTAAAATTTGTTCTTTCCCGTATCTGATTTTCCTTACTATAAGGTCAGGAAAATTCATGAAAGATGGAAAAACAATTGTAGATGGATAAGATTAGATATACTCTGAAATTTCTCTTTTTTAAACAGAATTCAGAGAGACTGGTTGGAGGCCATGGTATTAACTTCATTCATGTCATGCAGTTGACTGAAACATTTATTTTTTAAATTTTGGTTTGCATGTGATCTTATATTGCAAGCAATCCAAATCAACAATTACAGTGTACAGAATGGGTGCTTCATTTACCTTGGATTCAGTGGAAGTTTTAGCATAGCACTCAATGCCAGCAAGCACAGCCTCTACAACAGCAGTATATATTTGCGACAACAGCGTACTGAAGAGAAATACAAACACAACATTTACTAGACAGATAGAGTTTTCTTCCTCCTCTGTTTAAAGGAGCAGTTTTTCCTCTCATAACACAACTCCCTCATACGGAAAGGGTCCTTGTTCAAGTAAGTGTAGAAATAACTTTATCCTTAACCTTTCGTTTTAAAAAAAAATAAATTAGAGCAAGTAAATTGCTCACATTACAGAATATCTTGGGGAAAAAACCTCTTGGCACAAATGTACCCCTGCTCTCCAAACGTTTCATTGTTGACTTCAGCTGCAGTCGTGTTGAGGATCACATCCTAAATATTCCAACAAGAACAGAATGGTAGCCCCATGTTCTGCAAAAGCAAAACTGGAAAACGGAGTGAACTGGCTTCAGACACCGACTTGTTCTGGAGCATGTCAAGCAAAAGAGGATACCGAAACAAACCAGTCACCACAACCTTTTGAGCACATCCGCATCACAGCTTAGTCCGATTCCCTTCTTAAAAGGGAACTGAAAAAATTGTACAGAAATAAAAAAAGGTTAGGTGAAGCCAGAAGTGACTTACAGCTAATGACATTTATAGCTCCAGAACTGCTGAGGGGAAAAAAAACCACCTGTGCCCACCTAAGAAACATCAGCCTCTGTCTTCCAGCTAAATTGGAACAAAAAGACAAGTAGATGGATGAAACAGTCCTACTTCCCCAAACTTTAACTCCTCTCATTACTCCTCTGCAACTGCTAGATGTTGAGGGAGGGAAGAGCTGGGCGGAAAGAGAAGGATACAGCATTTAAGCCATATGCAAAGCATTCCCGAAGGATGGAAAAAAAGCATCTGAAGCTCCCAAACATGGAGGAACCTCAAAATGCACCAAAGCTTGTCTTTGAACTACAACCCCAATAGCAGCAAGAGATTTTAAAAATCAAACCTTCTTACTACTTTTTGAGGTTTCTTCTATGTAATTTAATGTACCAATACATGCATTTATGTTTTCAGTACACACTTATTACAGAAAATGTGCATAATTCTTCCTAACTCTGTAACCATTCCTATTTTCATGCAAATTCATATATGTATTTGCAAGAAAACACCTCACAGTGGGCTGCGCTTTACATTAATACGCTACAGTTACCTTACTCTTCTTCCCATTTTAAAATTTTAACACTAACAATGCAAACCAGAAAATGGTATTTTCTTAAAAAAAAAAAAAAAAAAAAAAGAAAAAATACAGTTTACCCCAGGGATACTTAAAGTTACACAGCCAGTTTATGCACTCCAGTCAATCCGCACTCTAGGTTGCAGTTGTGCTTCCTAAATACAGCCAAATTTCGACTGAATAGTGCTTATGAAGTATTTTTCCACTTTTTATTTCATTGGAAAACATTGACAAATATAAGAACCAGTTACAGGACTCAACTGCAAACTAATTCCAATATCATGAGGTCAAGTTTGCCAGAAAAGCTAATTTTGCTGCTGTTGCTGAAACTAGATTATTTGATCCAATATGGGGACGCTTCCAAGCAAAAGATAAAAAATACTGCCACTATCAACTGACCCTTGCTTTTGCTTAGAGCTTCTCTAGCCATCTCCATTAGAACTGTATTTAGTACAAAGGCTTTTAAAAGTAGAACAAGAAATATTCTGTATGTTTGAGCAGAACATGTACGTAAGAAAAAAAATATGTGTCTAAGTAAACTTTACTATAAAAATGAAAAATCTGCTGCTCGGTCCAGTAACTTCACTTTTATGTCTTTGAGAAATGTATCACAATTGCCAAAAGTCAACAGTACTTAGCATGAAAGGTCACCACCACTGGCTCCCTCTGACACATCTTTAATATCTTGCTAACATGTCATGCAGGCTTGCAAACTGCTCCGCTGCAGACGCAAGAACAGGCTCCTAAAATTATCCTAACTAGCAAGGAGGACAAAATCTCTAGGGAAAGGTCTGGTTTATCAAGATTGAGAGCAGTACCAAAGCAGATTATCTACCACGCTCTTAAAGCTTGACAGGTATCTACAACATGCAGAGAAGTGGACATCCACATGGATAAACAAAGTCTTATTTTGTGAAGGTCAAAATGTGCGGAAGCTTTGTAGCTTACTAACAAAAAAAAAAAATCAGAAGTTAACTTTTATCTATCCTTTAACACAGTGAAATTTCTTTGCAAGTTTGAGTGTTGGCATTTCACTAACCATTATAAATCTTACACATTGTTTACCTTAATGGAACTAGTCTAAAAATTACTTTTACTTCTATCTGTGGAACATGCTTCCATTCAGTTATAGATACTTCCCCGGCAGTGTATATGAAGTACATTCTAAAGCGATTCAAAGAAGCGTAAGACAAAAAAGTTTCATTAAAATTTAAGCAAAATTTACTAATATTTCCTTTCATAATTTGCTGTACAGCAGAAGGGATGTCACACTAACAATTCCTAGCTTGCTCACTGAAACTCTCAATGAGCAATTTGCCTTTGAAACCCTCTCACGTTCACGTTACTCTAAATAAAAATGTTGCTCTGCAAATGCCAACAGCCACTGCTGACTAAAGGTGGCTTTGCCCTACTGCCACAAGGTAGAAAGAGCGAAGAGTTAAGGAATAATAAAAAGTTGGCAGCTTACACTTGTTCAGCTTGCTTGTGCATCTCATTGTCATTTCCTGTATGAAAAACAAAAATGTTGGTGTTAAGCACTTTCAGACGCGTTTACACAGAACTTCTTGGGCATAACATTTCTGCTGCGTATCTTCCATGACATTTATCCAGTATTTTATATAACTGCAGTTTGCTTGCAGATTTAAAACAGAGCAAAGCACAGGTTAACTTGTATCAGTACAGCCAGTACATACGAGGGCCAAGACTAAGAATTGCATTCCCTAAAACCGGCCGCATTGGCTCAGAACAAAGATCCCTCCCACGCTCTATCCTGTCTCCCAAAGTGGCCATTCCTGGATACCCAGGAAAAAGCACAACTAGAGCAAACATATGCTATAACTCTTTCCATTTTGCAAGCCTCCAGCCATTTTCTCTTCAGATACTTTGAGCTGAATATGGTTTCAAGATATACAGTAACCCTAAGTAGGACTGACTTTATCCATGGACTCATGCAGCCATTCAAAATGGGTAAGAAAATTGTTTTTAAAGCTTTCACATGGCTTGTTTTTATTTGGGAAGACAGCTATTCTAACACACTATATTGGACCCAAACCAGACAAGAAAGGAAAAAAGTCAAAGAATTTTCTCTATCCTTTGAAAAATCCTCAATTATTTTGTTTAAAAAAAAGCCAAAAAAAGCCACACTTATTTGACAAACTACAACTTTGAATTCCTATATTTTTCAGGACTGTTCTTCTACCAACCTGTATGGAACATGGACTTAAATGTTTATCTAGTACTTGTAAAAGGCTTGCACACTCAGGTGCTCTCTACCTTCACACTGCATTCTGATGCAAACACAAATACACTTCTTGACTTTTCAATCATTCTTTGCAAATATCCAACAGGTTTTCGCACACGAAGGTAGGATGTGCAGCGGAACAATGTTCTGCTATGGTTTCATGCACTGGCTACAGAACTACACAGCATCCACCACTCCATGGCCTAATGCTCATAGAGGAATCACAACCATCTTTTAATGGCTACAAATTTTAAATAATCAACAAGAATAACTGCCTTAAGTTACTGCTTGGTATTTTTAATATACTTACCCAGGAAAGGAATGTGAGTGGTTCCAAAAAAATAGGTCCTTGAACAGGCCAGAGGTCCCTTTGGAGATACACACTGCACTACCTAGTTGTCAGCATTAATGAGATACAAAAAGACCTTAGTAAAAAAAAATTGGTGTGATAATTAACAATAAGCTAAGCTCCCCTTAAGTCTTCTAACCACTGCCATACTACAGGAAGTGTACAACAGACTTAACCGATTTTAAAAAAGCAACTTACGTTTTCAAAGTTATATTTCACTTTTGACTTGACCTGAATGGTTGAAAGACTTTGGAAAGGAGATGAGCTCTGACTTCCATAAGCGTTAAGCATCTGTTTCCAATTTCCTACGTCAACTGCTCTTTTCATGAAGAGGAAAGTGTGTCAGGTTCCCATAACTATGCTTGCACTTGGTCTTATGTACTATTTTCATGACACCCTATTAAAACAGTATCACCTGTACCTGTAAATAAACCACCTTTTTAAGAACAATGTCAGAATCCGAGGGCAACAGATGGATGGAGCAAGTACCTCAGAATGAAATTGTACTTGCATTTTGAAAGAGCTCAAGTGGTCGTAACGGGAATGTTAACAAGGGGAGAAAGAAACCAGAATTAGAAGTGTTTTTACAGAAATAGGGTTAGACAGAGCAGAAAATGGAGGATGACATTTCATCGGGATGCTAAAACAATCCTTTCTCAGGCTTTTGACACATGCAATGTGTCCAGAATACCCACGTCCATCCATCCCTGAGGCAACTATGCATGAAATGTTGTCATGACAAGATCATAAACTCATTCCCTCAATCATACGTTCACTCCATGATGACCTGTACTCAACCACATCCATCTCCTCAGCAGCACAGACTCTGGACTCGCACAACTGACGGACACTCCCAGAGCCCACGGAAATCGGCTAGCAGGGAGAACTACACAACGCAATCTGCACGCTACCTCTCCTCCTTCGCTGCGAGTTACCTTCTTGATGCACCCAGCCCAGCCAGCCAGAGGATCTGAATTCCCTGGGGTCGCTTCCCCAGTTACGTCCCCTGCACGGCGGTGCAACAAGCCATCGACCTCATCATATGTTTTAAAACTAAGCTTTTACTTGAAAATGGAAACAAGTTAATCTTACAACTTGATTTTAACACACTTTGAACACCAGAAAGATTTTCAGAGTTTCATGAACTGTTCAGTTGCTGAAGCATACACTGAAATTTGGATACGCATAAGTATCCTGTGTCTATTCATAAATGCATTATCAAAAAAAAGTGTCTTTCCATTCCTTTTTAAGAAATGGCTAAACAATTCTGATAAAGATAAAATCTATGTGTCAGAGTTAAGTACATCATATGCTACCATCAGGAAGATTTTCACTTTATGGCTAGGACAAACGTCCTCAGAAACAGCACTTCCCTCTCCCCCACCCCACACATCTACAGCAAGCTAATAAAAAGCTGTCTTTTTACAGCAGAAAAAGTATTTTAACTCGTTCAGCAGTCCCTGATTAAACATCCAGTACAGTTTGACTTGGAAAGAGAAAGAAAAAGGAAAGTCCTTCCTTAAACTGACTGATTGTTAAGGTAACATATGTTCTTATACGTTAAGAAGAATTTGGTACTTAACTCATAGAAGGTAAGCATTTTAAGGGCACAAAAAAAATACATGAAGAAAAAGAAAATATACACTGCTTCAAAATATCACGTAACTACTTAAAAGCCTTACCATATGCTTAGCAGTGCTTCCACCAAGGCCAGTGTTTCGAACAAGATGTCCTTCTGATGGAAAATTAAAGTTACCAGAGTTCAAGTTTTCCTTAGTTGAGTGGCTACCAAACAGAACAAAGGGCTGCCGGCTAGGGCTAAGGGGAAAAAAGGGTGTATCACCACCAAAATACTTGAAGAAAACTTACAACAACAAATGAAATCAACACTTTCAAGTACGATAGACCAACTACTGAATTTCTCACTAAAAGAGTAGGACAAAAAAACACTTACTAAAGCTGCAGAAAGCTTCCCATTGAAAATACCAAGTTCCAAAGCAAAAAAACTACTTGAATGAACAAGACTGTAATTTCTTTCATACACGAGAACATCTCAAGGCTGTTGCCCAAATGCTCTTAGGTGGTTGGTTTCCGCCCCCCTGACTTTTTTTTTAAAGTAAATCGCCTTGAAAACCTGACTAGTTTAAAATTTACCATCTTGAAAGACCCTGAAATGACTATATTAGAATTAAACAAAACTATTTTGGTTTCAGTTCTGGATTTGGGCCCAAGACTCAACTGGAGAGGTCAAGGTTTTTCTTTTCATTATTTAAATGCAAACAACATAGGATGCTGAAAACAATAAAGGACATTGAACTCCAGTGTTTAATTCCAAATAAAGAAGAATCTGCAGTGGCATTCAAGTAGCTAAGCAACCTTTATTTAGTTCAAAA
This sequence comes from Pelecanus crispus, assembly GCF_030463565.1. Lineage (NCBI taxonomy): Eukaryota > Metazoa > Chordata > Aves > Pelecaniformes > Pelecanidae > Pelecanus > Pelecanus crispus. Next base: position 84,902,221 of record NC_134646.1, read on the forward strand.
CAGCAGAACGCTTGGTTTTCAAATACGACAAACAACCTTCCCCTCAGTTAAAATTCTATGCTGATACAAAACAAAGCTGACCTGTATTGCCCAGCTTGTATTGGCTAAGATTTGGGTTTTTATCTGCCCTGCTTTAAGCATTGATCTTGTGCATGTTGTGACTCACAAAAGTAAACTGACTTCTTCAACCTTCATATTTTAATTGTTCTTGAGTATTATATAAATAGGACCAACATTTTCAAACATAGCTGTCCTGCGGAACAAGTTCATGAGTTTGTTTAGGTATCTGACCATAAAGAAATTGATCATATTGGAATGCGCAAGGTGGATGGTTTCAAACACATTGACAGTGAGCATGTAGTAACTACAGCATTAAATCCCATGAAAATTCAGCTTATCTTTCCCAGAAGTGCCTTTGCACATTTTTTTTTTAAATATGCAAAGATGAGATGTGATATACTGAGATGGTCCCAAAAGGAATTCTAAGCGTTATGGCATCAGAGATATGAGAATTTCACAGGGAATAATGAGTAATACCTGTTATCTGTTATATGGCTTGAGATCATTCCGTGACTGAAGTAACTTCTGAAAGGCTATGAAGAATTAAAAAAGAAAAAAACCCAAACTGATTAACAAGTAAATTAACAGAAAGTGTGATATATCCTTACCAACATTAAGAACAAACCTGAACTATCCTTCTCAAGAGAAAACTCCCGAGTTCTCAAAAACTACTTCCAACCTCCATAAACAAACCCAATCACCATTAAATCTCATGTATGCCTAAAAAGCACAACTGTGCTACTTTCACCCATGCCGTATGTTACCAGCAGTTTGAGATCTGACATGTGCAAGCTCAACTTGTTAAGAAGTACACATACCGGAGCTTCCACCAAAATGAAAAGTCAATCTACCTACAAATAGGGATTCATTGTGCGGATGTAAATCAACTAAGTTCAATTATCAGTGAACAAACACTCAACGGAATTACACTGGGCAGTCCGAAGCCATCTTACCATGGATACGTAAGGTGGGTGGTGAACTTAAAAAAACCAATAGGTTTCTACTCCTCAAACATGAAAGGTGAGACAGGGTAGAGAGGGGGGGGAAAAAAAAAAAAAAAGAAAAAAGAAAAAACGATACAACCCAATGCTGAATACTTATTACTTCTGCATGGATGACACTAGCATTTCAAAGGATTACTAAAGCAGGCATACCTCTCCCGCCTGAGATTCTGATAGTTCCAGAATGAAGGGAATTTCAGTATCAAAATTAGCAAAAAAGTTGGTCCACTGGCGTTCAAAAATCATTAAATCCTAGAAGAAAAATATTCAACATTACTTAGTACGGCAAGTGTTATACCAGAGAAAGGAAGTTACAGACTGTACGGAATGAATCCCAATTACTTTAGAACAACATAGATTACATTTCACTATGCAGTATACTGTTGCAACCCAACCAATGAAACAGTAAGTACAAGAAAATAAACGTCTTTTAAAAGATAAGGACTTTCTGCTGGGTTTTAGGGGGCCTTTGGGGAGGGGCGTTGCTTGTTTGGGTTTTTTGGTGGGGAGGGGGGTTGGAGACAGAAGAGGCAGGAGAGGGAAAAGGACCAGAGCCCCGCACTATCTGCTCTTAACCTAAGGAAGTACACCATTTTGAGATCGCTCAGACCTCACGATTCCCGTAAGGCTTCCAAAATGTACACTTGGACAGATTTAATTTTTAATTCTTAAATCTGCATATGGTTCTGCAGTAATTGTATCTGACATTAAGTAGGCTTATGGTCAGAAAATGAGGAACAGGGTGGGGAATTTGGGAAGCTCATGATATGCAAGTGGCAGACAGTCATTTCTTTATCTGCATTTGTAAAAAAGTTGGTAAGTGGAAAAGGAAGTATTAGTACCCGCCTCACTAAAGCAGAATAAAAAAGGAAGATGACTACAGGTAAATGTTGCATTCAAATTAATTAAAAAAATCAGAGAATCAAAAAAAAAAAAAAAAAAAGCAGGAACCTCACAGAACTAGGTGATTTTAAAATGCTCTCAAGATTACTCTCAGTTATTTGTCACATACTAACTTGGAAGATAAGAGAGACATCCTGATTTTAGAAAGTGTAGCTTTTCAGACGTATAACAGGCAAAACTAGAACTATGATTTTAGCAGTGGTATGAGTATTATGCAGTATTTGACTTCAGCCACTTCATTAAAGCAGTAATGAATGAAATTTAGAGAGTGAATGTTGATGAAACCTTACAAGCCTTCCAAAAAACTAACAAAGCTTATATTAAAGGTTTAAAATGAAAGTTTACATTTAAGGGGAGAAACTAATATTGGAGAATACTCCAGCCTCAAATAAGCTTTTCATAGAAGCTAAGTACGAAATAAGCTGACAAAAGCACTTTTTAGAACATGCCAATATTGTACAGAATATTCTTCTAAATTCCAAGTAGAGATAAAATCAGAATTTCCTGAAATCAAAGCCGTGTTAACAAAAAAAAAAGTATGAACGTATACCAGCTTCAAATGCTCTTTAAGTGCACCTAGCTTCATCCTCATGGAGAAAATTAATCATTTTTAAAATCACCGATTTCTATGAAACCAGAGTTGTATGAAAACCCCATTCATTAATTGCCCCCCCCCCCCCCCCAAAAAAAAAAAGTTGGAAGTCAATTTAACAACTTTCAGGCTCAAAACTTCAAAATAGGATAAATAAGTCTGCTTCAGGGTAGACTTACCAGGAACAAGAAAACAGTCCCAAACATTTATCTCACTTCCACAGGAAGGAGGAAGTGAAGTATCATAGAGTGACTATTTAGACTGACAGCCTTGTGAACTGTATGACATTTTAATTTTCATTACAGCAGTTGATTAAACAACCAAATTGGTGTGAACTACCAATATTTTATTAATAAAGGATACCTACTGCTGAACTTGCTACATATTAAGAGCCTACTTTGCTGCCAGTCTAGAACCTGATGAAAAAAATTAACAAAATTATATATACACTGATACTCATACATTGCTTTCTTCTCTACCACTGAGATCAGACCGTTGCATTAAAATGAGGAATCACTTGACACTGCATGGCTGTATTTCACAAAGCATCAGGGCAGCCACTGTGTGTCACTGTTATCCACTTAAAGCAGTTACAACGTGATCGTGAAAGTGTTTTTTCCGGAAGAATGGCTGTATGTATGTTAAAGGGGATTTTTCCCCCACCCTTGCTGCAAAAGGATTAACACACACAAACATACCAACTTGCTGTACTTTGTACATAGACCTGAAGAACAGTCACACCATTTAGAGAAACTTTTAAGAGAATTTCAGGCAAATTAAGAAATTCAAGGAATTCAAGACAAGCTATCTTCAAGTTTTGCAGACTTTGTGGTAGATTTGAAGAAAGGAAAGAGACCCTGAAGAAATGACTGTCTGCCACTTGCATATCATGAGCTTCCCAAATTCCCCACCCTGTTCCTCATTTTCTGACCATAAGCTTACTTAATGGCAGATACAACAGTATGCAGAGCCAGCAAATTAAGTACATAAGCACTATTAAAAACAACCAACCAAAATAACAATTTTGCTCTGCAGCTACACTAACAGACTAGAAGTTGATTCAGAATATTTCCCCCACATTACCTCAAAGAGCAAGTCCTCCAAGGAAACAGGATCCATTTTGCTGTACGTCTTCCACAAATCAATGCTGACATCCATTAACTGAAAAATATTTTAAACACAATTCTGTGAAAAATGCCATGAAGAAAGCCACAAATTCAGGTTTAAGACAAACTGAAACAGACTTGCAGCACACTGCCCAGTCTAACGGTCCTCCTTAACTCTGAATTCAGAAATATTTTTTTACATTACTGGTTACAAAAGAATTGACCAGATATAAGTGCTCTGGGTGTTTCAGAAACTCATCTCCTCAAGTGAGGGTTTAAAGTACGTGCAAAATTTTGCTTGCATCTCTCAAACAAATCATTTCAAAGTTTTTCAAAATTGAGTTAATAACAAAAAAGTAGTATCAGCTTGTGCAGCCAAAAGGGAAAGATCAGTTTTCTGAGACAAGACGGACAAGAAGCAGATTCCAAGGTTACTCGTCCTACGCACCAGCCAATTCTCGCTGTAAGCATAATGTGAACTTAAGCAAAGCTAGTTTAACTTAGCAATTAGCGATACCTTCTGCCAAGTAGTAAGATCATGCATATGAGAACACTCTTCAAAAATACATTCTTAAGGGACACTGGTACATGAATAATTTCTGCATTTACACGGTTCCCCATCACCCACTTAATTAAAAATGCAACACTGACCGGAATTTTCTTAAACCACTGCTTTACAGTTATTCCAGTTACTCGTATTATTACGTATGGCAATAATGATTTCCCAGATATCACTTCCCTAAACCTATCAGCACAGTAAATTCTCTGGATTACAGCACCTTGACCAACTGTGCCTTCTGTAGTAATAGAGCAACTGCTCTTACAACACTGAAAAAAAATATTAGTAAGTTAGCATCATTAGATCATCTTCAAATCTAACCGCATAGAATGCACAGCAGAGGGAAAGTCAGAGAAAGCACCAAGAACAGCCTCTTTTAATGCCAGAAGTATTCCTTTATGGGTCATTTACAGCGATCCCGAATGTACTTCCTCCTATAGATCGGTTTTTCCTCCCCATCTGTGACATATAGCAGCTGCCTAACAGATAACCATGCATAAACAGTTACGTAAAAAGTTAAGAATGCCACTTCCCACTTGAAATCCCCTTATGACTTTAAGGAGAAAGAAAGCAAGAACTCAAGCTGGAACTGGCTGAACCGCCAGAGCTAGCATGCTTACTCTTAAAAACAGATACCGAGAATTTGCACTGCTCCTTTTTAAGTCTACAAGAGTGCCGTGAAGACGGTATCAGCTCCCACAATCAAATAGAAGAGGCTCTGTCTTCACAAAGTCATTGCCACGCTGCGTCTACACATTTTCTCAGAGCCTTTACGGATTCATGAAGTGAATTGGCAAGGGTAATTAAAGAGCCAAACAGTCAAATTTTCGTTGACTGACTTCAGACATCAGGAAGGGCTATTGATACTTAGGCAGACCTCCACAAGAATGCTCATCTATTTACACTTCATATTTAATGATTTTGACAGGTTCACACAACAAGATGACTACAGTAGCAGTGATGGAATGAAGGAAAGGAAAAAAAAAAAGGCGTGAAGAAAGGCATCAGTGGAAAGAGTACAGTGCTCAGAGAAAGGCACACTTGAACTCACATAACAGACTTTTGAGCAAGCGTGTACAGTACTACATGTGATGAGATTTTAACAATGGTACTATTAATTCCTTGGGTTTTTTCCAGTTGTCAGAAGTCAAAGAACACTGTGGCTGTAAAAATGGAGGAGTGACAAGAAAAATAGGACATCTGCATTTCTGTGGCAGAGGTCCAAGAAAATTTAATGAAAGAAGCTTCAAATAAGTACATAAATATAAAGCTGTCCTCTGAAGATGCTGTTAGAGTATATTTAACAAATAGGCAAATCAAATGACACAAGTTGCTCAGAATGGAACAGCAAATCATTATTAAGACTAGGAGCATCACCCAAAACCTTGACTGTTGTCGTATTCAGCAGGCTACGATGACCCAAGAATATATGTTGATGAGAAAAGTAGATGCATCTCTTGTGTCAAAACTAACGACCCAAGAAATACAGGCACTTCTGATTTTTCCAATTCATTTCAAAGCATTTGTCACTAACCAGCTTCTCTTGCACTGCTCTTGAAGATCTATACCCATCTAGCACAGTTTAAAAAAAAAAAAAGTGTTTTCTGTTGTTAGAGGAGGCTCTAGAAGAGAAGGAAAAAGAGTTCTAAATCACAGCAGGGAGGCTGGGGAGAGACGCCAGACAATCATGGTTTATCCAGGACAAGGGCAGCGTAGCTCCTAACAGTCTCTCAGCAAGACTGTGGTGTCTCCATCCTCGCACATTCAAAACCCAGCTTCATAAGATCCTGAAAAACTTCATCCAGCTTAGAAGCTGGCCTCCTTTCAGTGGTGAGTCAGAACGAAATGATCTCAAAAGGTACTTTCCAACTGAAACTGTTCCATGATTCAATTTCTGCTTCAGAATGAAAGTGGAAGAAGATGAAAAATGTAATTACTTACTTCATATTTCATTGTAAAGAAGCCATCACCCCCAATTCCTTCCAGTGCGAAAGCCTGCACTATTGGCCACTTTTCAACAATGAACATATCAAATATCTGTAGATGACCTGCAAAAGAAATGTTTCACAAAAACATTCTCTTACAAATACTGGCAGTTTTACTTTCTGTGAGATCTTAAGAGTTGTTCTGAGATTCTAATAAAGGATCTCAATGATCCTGTCTTTGTACAACTGAAATTCTGTAACTGAAAAAATGTTTTTTGTGAAGATGGTAGCTTTTAGAAACTCCTTTTGTCCCTTTTCTCCAGCTATCACTCTAGTAAAAGGTATTATGCCTCCTTGCAAATTTCATTCCAAGACCATTAGCAAAACCGTGCCCATTAAAATTCAAAATACTAAACAGGGAGCTTTGCTGACTCCAATTTCTTTAAATATTTGGCCTTAAGTCAAATATTGTCAATGTCATCCCCACATTAATCAGAATTTTAAGTCGGGGGAGAGGAAAACTATTCAGCCTGGTACTCATGGGTGAAGCTGTAAGCCATCTGAAGTGAAGTGTGATCACCATCCTTAAGCTACACACCTTCTTTAGAGACTTCCTAACAAAGAACCACCATCCTCCCCCATGCCCTGACCCATTAATAGTTCTTCAGGCAGTCACAGCATATCACCTTTTCTGGAGAGAAGCAATGAAGAATTAGGAATAAAGGGGGGAAAAAAAAAAAACCAAACCAAACCCACAAAAAACCAAAATTGAATTAGCTCGGTTTGAACTTACAAGCAGTCTTCCTTTTTTTGTTTGCCTCTCACCTACTGTACCACAGACCAAAAACCCCACACACTCGTGCTGCACAGTGAAGTACATGCACTGCGCTGCTTTTGCATTATTCGCTGTTGGGGATACTGCAAAGTACACTTTACTGAACAACGTAAGATTACACTGTCCAGGCTGCAAGGCTGGCTACAGCTCGTAACAGGAAGTCATGCAGTCCAGTTTTTTCAGCGCTAAAAAAGGAAACTTGCATAACGAAACGTTTATTCTTTCCTTAAATAAAGAAGTATTTATCTGGAGCTCCCATCTGAACAGAGAACTTCTGTAGCAGCAGAACACGCTTCTCTGAATGCAAATTATTTCTTTGCCTCACGCTGTGAATGTTCACTCTTCAGATGAAGTCTAAGGGCTTATATTTTTCAGAAAGAAACCCAACTCTTAAGTAAAAAGAGGCTAAAAGGGAAGGATTAATATGTCAAGTTATTTCTTACCAAAGGCAAGAAAATCTTCATTCCCTGAACTACATGACTTGCACGCTGCAAAACACTTACGCTATAAGCATAAAACAAGCTAACCTACCCTGGCAGCTGTATGGAATACCAATGCGACTGCAATCTCGAACCATGTCTACAAAGCTGGAAATTTTGAATTCCTCTGCAGCTTCTTCATCTTCATACTGAAAGAAGTCATTTAAAATGAAATTTGATTAGGCTTGCCTAATTTGATTGTTAGTTTTGCACTAAAGAGAATATGTATTGTACTGTTTTAATTCCATAGCAAATGTCATGTAATCCACTAAAATATTATCTACAGGTTCCAGAAGCTAAAGAACGTCTTCAGTCTCTGTATTTCAAAAACTTGGTCATGGCAGGGATGTATTCAAGCCAATGGAAATTGTTCTTTTTTAAAAAAAAAAAAAAAAAAGAATCAAACTTCAGAGCAAGGTTTTTAATCAGGTTATAGGAAGGCATATGTATATACTTTATTTTCAGCTTTCAGTGAAGTCTTTCAACATCACCTACTAGATTCTGGACAATTTTTAAACAATAAAAGGTATTTTGTGAATATTAACCGGTCTGCCACAAAAAACTTGCTACTGGGGGGGTGGAAATTACCAGCTTAACAACACTGAACTGGGCAAGCCAACTGACGAGATATGCCCCAGGTCACAGAACAAGCAATGAGAACCAACTGCTGTCTGAGGGAGATGTATATATAGGAAAAGGAGGAGGAAAGAAGAGGAGACGCCACCATGCAACACCATCTTGCTGTTTCATGCTAGTAGTGGACTGAAGTCGTCTGAAGACTTCAGCAGACTGCAGAAGAGGAGTGAAGAACAAATATCATACTTATGGCTCAGAAAAGCATAAAAACTAGACTGACAAATCACATAAAAAATCAGTTTCATAACTGAACAAAAAGTTAGAAATGCACTCTGATTTTTATCAGAAAAGGCACAGTTTAGCAGCAAGTCTGAAACCAACAGGCCTAGCACTGCTGGGTACTTCAAGAGTCACTTGCTTTCTGCAGCAAGATCAGAAGGAGGTGGCATTTTGTCTATTTTTTTAGGTACAGTGCTCTGAACTTAATATCAAGGTAAATTACATGATTATGAACTTTTTACATATAGCTCTTGTGAGCTTCAAGGTGTACCCAACAAATTTAGGTTAAGAACAAGTTCTTTTAAGATGAGCCTGAATTTAAGATGCAGCCCAAGTTCCTCCACGATGTGTTCTTTCTTCAATCCCAGGAAGCCAGATCAAAGCGGCAGTTCAAAGCCAAGCCCCATACAACTGCCAGTTTCTCAAGACTTAAAATGCCATTAGAATAAGAACTTGGGTTTTGGCAGGGTGCTAGAGGCTTGCTCATTATCTGCTATTGCAGGTATAAATACAGCCCGTTCCAGAAATGGTACAGTCAAGACACCCAAAAAGCTTACACAGTATGCATCAAATGTCAGTACTTTATCTTATCTGACCATTTTGAAAATGGCATTCTTTAATAGTATGTTTTCTCTTCCGATAACTAGGATATTCACTTAAATTCCTATGGTCTAGTTAAAGGCAAGTAGGAAGGAAGAAAGGAAGAAGAGGCTATAGGTTTTGCCAGATTCATCAAGAGCTGCACAGAGCCAGGTATGGCATTGCTTTCTTTATTTCTAAGGCTCTTGAGCTTTTTAGGTTTCATTTTTACAACAGCAAGCAAAAGTTGCTTCTATCACTGGGGAAAAAAAAAGGGGGCTGAAAAGCCACTACCGGCAATCCTCCTGTAAACAGGATGCACTTAATGCCTGACAGAGCAACGTTTTTTGGTTTCTCTTTCAGAAGTAATCTAGGAAACTGGCAATTCCTATACATTAGAAATGTGACTGGAAGCACATCCTTCAGCTCGTTCACATGAAACAGCAATGCAGTAAACCTTGTATTTTCAACTTCAGAAATCTAACTTTTCCATTCACCTCCACAAATAGCAAGGCATGTGGTTTACCTTTCTAGTTACACCATTATTTCAAGCCAGTACTGTGTGGTTAAGGTTACTGCTTACCACGATGAGTCATATAAAAGCCCATAAGCAGATGCAGCTTAAAATTTAATAGCTGAGATTGCAGTTGTGCTAGCAATAGCGTGTTAAGAACTACTCCAGTCTTGACTCCAAAACACATGTGCTTTACCACCCTCCGGTACGCTTCAGGATTTGCCCTTTCAGTAGTGGTTTTGGCAACAGAAAAACCTTATAAAGCCAGGCTTTAGATTTTGCTACAGCATGCTTTAACCTGTAGCTCGGCTGTTTACATCTTAACAAGAAGTCATTATCCCCCTCTCTGCAGCACTCATGGGACTGTATCTAGAAAACTGCATCCAGTTTTGGAACGCACGTACAAGAAAGACATTGACAAACTGGAGCGAGTTCAGTGGAAAACCACCACGATGATCAATGGGTTGGAGCACTTGAGGAGACACCCAGGCTTGGTCAGCCTAGAGGAGGCAACGGCTGGACCTCATAGCTGCCTTCAAATACCCACAAAAACATTACTGAGATGGTGAAGCCAGGCTCTTCGCAGTGGCAGGATGCCAAAGGGCACAATTTAAAACAAGAGCGGTTCAGACTGGATAAAAGGAAACACTTTTTCACTGTTAGGACAGTCAGGTAAAAGTTCTGCAGTCATCACCCTTGGACACTTTCAACATCCAACCACAAAAAAAAACTCGAGTAACCTGATCTGATCTCATCGCTAACCCTGCCCTTAAGCAGGAGGCTGGACAAGATGATCTCCAGAGGTCCCTTCCAACCTGACTTATTTCACAATTCTGTGATCTAAACTATCAAACAGCCACATAAAAACACAATCAATCGGTCATAAGCCCCATTGCTTTCAAGCTGGAAACTCAAGGGAACAAAAGGTTTCTCTCTGTGACCTCCCCATTCATTCTTCCACCAGCTTCACCCATTGGCATCGCAGGCTCCTAAACCACTCCCTTCAGATTTCAGTATAATTCTAATTTAGAAAAGGAACTACACAGAACTGAACGGGGAGGGGGGAGCTTCCCATGATGGCATTTAGGAAGAAGCATTTCCAGTCTCAACGGGAATAAAAAGGTTCTTATTCTACACCTAGACAAACAGTATTTTCAGTTTTTACTCCTCTCACAGTACTTCACTATGATAAACACAGCTTTTCTAAGCATACCTTGACTTTTAAATGCAAGGTGAAACTCACATCACTCACACAGTGCAATGAAAGCAAGGTTAATAGCTCTTGAAAGGAAGAGTTGAAAGTTAAAAGTAAAATACATAATAAAGTTTCTTGATTTTAAATGACTTACTAAGCCTATCTTTTCTAATAGTCTAAAACTACTGGCAGACAACGCATTAAAACACTGCTTTGGTAGCAAATAAGGCTATCATTGAAAATCTCGGTGTTGACCGTGGTACTTGATTCAGATTCTGCCTTTCTCACAAGCCACATGTTTTTCCTCATTAAAAGATCATTGACTCATGTCAAAACAATAGCAATTAGGGTGAGAGGGGAGCAATTTGTCTTCATGCGCCAACAAACACAAAGTATTAAAAACATATTCTTCTTGCACACGTTAGCAAAACGATTAATACCCCTATAGATACGCAGATCACTCCCCTGCTGAGTATGAAAAAGAAAAAAAGACTTCTGGAAGGAATGTTAAAAAAAAAAAGTTCCACTTTGAGTATCAGTTCATTAGCAAGTTCATTAGCAATTCTCATCTGCATTCATTTTCCACTTACCTCATTTTCAGTTAGACAGTGAAAATGCAAGTTCCTCCAGTATGCCACATATGGCAAAAGATGATTATAATTCACAGGGTTACAGTACAGATGGACACTGTCAGGTTTTATTAATATGATTATATCTGCAACAAGCAGAACAAATATTATTCCAGCATCAACACTCCACACACAGAAGAACTATATGTGCACAAAAAAACACCCCACAGAAAGTGAACAGAAAACTCTTTTCCTATAATGTACCTCATTAAAAGAAAATTGTTTAACTATTTGAACACACAATCATTCCCCACTTCTTTAAAAAAGAAACAGTTGGCAGTCATATACAGTTCCAAGTACAACAGTACTTCTTACTGTTCAGAACAATTGTGGGTTTATTCTGAAGTCTTGCACAGAACTTGCATCAGCCTGTCCTTCAAAAAGCCAAGAGTGTCAGTGACGAGTCCTTACAGAGCACTTACAAAACCGTAAACTATAGTTGCTCTTGCCCAAAATTACACTAGGTTACTCCAACTAAAAACTAGCACTACAGCCTCTGGGGTAGATACTCAAAGGTTCATGCAAGTAAGGGAACAATAACCTACGATCATGGCGATTGGCTACCTTTCAAATATTACAAAAGTGAGTTAATATGTTAAAGTAAAAAAGAGCTTAAGTATTTTAGAACTCCGGAGGCGTGATCACACAATAATTGGTAACGCATGTACATACATACCATGACTGAACTAGGACTTCTCATAATGGGCTGTATTTGTCTAGGTTTAGAACACATGGGGGAATGTATGGAGGGGGGACTTGTTGAAAAACAAGAGGTCTTCAGCAGCTTTTTTAAGAACAGTTTTTCAGGTGTGTATACACAATTAGAGATTTACCAACTTTTTTTTTTTTTGAGGTATGCCTCTTTTTCTGCTCGCCCTCCCTCCAGAAAGTGAAGAATAGGTAAAAATACTGAGTATGTTACTCACCATCAAGAACTTCTTCAGGGAACCCAGTTCTTTCAAAGTCGTTGTTATTCTGGTTATACAGGCCAAAAAGCAGATAGTTTGCCAGTTCCCTGCAACCTTCATTGTATCGACTATCTATTCCTGCAAAAGCAAAACCATATGTGAAGTGTCACATGTTCTAACGTTGTATATTTGAAAAGTTTCTTTTCTTCCCTAACAAGAAAATTTTAAACCAGGAGTATTAACTCCCTCACAGAGTCTTTGGGCACTTACGCCTGTCGAACATACTAGGAAAACAGAGTAGGGAAAAAGGAGTTTTTGCAAGTTTGTTGCCACATGCTGACTTTCCACTCTTGACCTAAATCCACAGGCACTGCTTAAAAAAAAAAAAAAAAATTACAGAAGCCTAGTTTTCTGCAGTGCTCTGCATCAACAAAAGTTCAATTTTATTAGTAATTCAAACTTCAACATCTGTCTGTATGCACTGTGCATTCTAATTAATATGTTCTTGATTGAAGCTTCCTAACAAACTAATCCTGTGACCTAAATCTCCTGCTTTAGAATACATGATTAAACATGATCTTATCAGTGTTATAGTGCAATCCCTGAGTCACCAGAAAGCCAGCGCGGACTTTAACAAATCATGAAAAGATTTTGTCATATACATATATTACATATTCATATGCGTATACATATATTACATACGGTATATGAACAGCTTCTAAGGAAAGCCTTTTCTGGTCCTTGGGAAAATAAAATTAAAACAATTGAAGATGTGGAGCATGAACAGATAGAAAATAAATACAAGAAGAAAGGAAACAGGCCACAGTTTTAGGAAGTCTTTCATCTCTCTGGAAGACAGTCACCATCATAATTCCTAATTCTACTGTAATAAATCAGGTTTTCTCCACAAGTAAAACTAGGCATGAAGCAGCATTCTTGACATCCGCACTTGACAAGAGGTCACCGGTCCTGATGGCTACAAAATTTCTCATAAACACCAACGTCAAGTTTTCCTACCGAGTTATATTAGGATGCAGCTGGATGGCTGCCAACAAATCAAGATTTGTTACCGCTGTCCAAAGGAGAGATCAGTACACTGATAATGTAATAACACAGCCTGGATGTCTGGGTTTCAGGACCTGCATCAGAAACCAAACTACTCAAGAGTCACTTGAACTTACCAAAAACCAGAACAAACCCTAGGTTCTCCTAATTATGTTCCTTTTTTTTATGTTATGCTTCAGCTTTAAAGTGCTAACTGTGTCTGCATCCAGCTACTGAATCCCATATCTTAATAAACTCCCTTGTTTGTGTAGTAAATGGCCTTTGGATAGCTCACGTATATTCCAAGGTATCAGATATTTGGTTTAAGCCTACAGAGGGGAAAAAAAAAATCCACTTCAAATTGTGCTGAAGCTATGAACCTCTGTAATACTGCTCCCTGCTCACGGCTTCATGGTTATCAGCACCGATGAGACACTATAGCATCGCATTCCTCGAACCGTGCTGGGAAAGGGGGAAGCTGCATCACACCTGCCCCAGCTTTCTCAGCCCTCAAACCTCTTTCCAGGCACAATCTTCGTGTCCTCTTTCCTCTGCTATCTAGTTACTAGCACTGATCTCCCATTCATATATACATATACATCCTTGGAGCATGCTCTTTTTAAAACAAGTCCAATTCTGTGTGTTAGGAGGCATCCCTTGACAAAGGGAGTACCAAGAGCCTTAGCAGTCAATCCGTAACTCAGGTCATGGCATCGGTAAGACCCAGCTAAAGAATGCTCAGACCCAGTCACACATTTGTGTGTCATGTCCCCCGCCCACCCCCGCTGCAGTGTTCTGTCTTTGCTGTGCCAATAATTTTCTGCATAGCCAGACCACCCTGGATCTGGGAAATTGGAGAGAGAGAAGGTACAAAGAGGGAGGAGAGGGAGAACACACTGTCTCTTTATTTTATTTACGTTTCCAGCCCCATGAAAGCAGGCGTACCAATGTAATCTACAATTCAGTGGCACTCAACACACTAATATGGTGCCAAAGCCCACATCTTTAGGTGGGATTTTAGTTACAATTAAGTGTGGAGACTCTGTTCTTCCAGGAAGCAACTGTCCCATTGCTCTAGGGAACTCCAGTGAAACGTAATCAGTCTCCTTGAAATAAGTTACAGCCTTAGAAAGCTAGCACACACGACGTCCTGAAGCTAATCTGTTTTACTGATTATTTGCCTAACTGAGGCAACTTTTGAAGGCCATCAGACAAGCAATAATCTGGCACAAAGTAGGAGTTACGATAGCCCCTTTCAGTGGCAGCAAGCTGTTGGATCAGTTGTTCTGCAAGCAGCATTACTTACATTTCACAAGCAAACATCACCTATCATACCAAATGTTAATCCATCGAGACACCCTCAAGGACAGGCCAAACAGCCTGGATGAAAGTGGCCATGGAATTTGCACTTTTTCCTACCAGGCTCACTGCGAGGGTTTCCAAAGCCTAAACAGCCAAGGTGCTGTGCTCAGGGATAGGCTAGCAGAATAACACATAGTGAAGCAGGAACAGGAACAGATGATTATAAAGTCTGGAAGATCAGAAGAAAAATGAGAAACTGTCCTCATTTAAAAAAAAAAAAAAGTTGAGACATCACCATCACTTGAAGAGTTTGAGGTTTTATCTGGGTGTGGCAGGTCTTTCAGGTTTGAAGCAGAGATGACCTTCAAAGCTAAACACCAAACCCCTGCTTTTTCAGTTAATGACAGAAGGAGGGGAAGAGAAGACAATAAGATGTTAACAAGGGAGGCAGCTGATAACCTTAACTCGTATAATAGAGGACACGGGTGAATTCATTGCTTGCAGAGCACTGATGGCTAGCAGGGAAGGAATTAGCTTACCATGAAAGAATTAACTCTGTAGAATAATTGGGTTTTTGGGGGGTTTGCTTTCGGTTTTAGTATCCACTACAGACAGGAGTTTCATACTGAGGCTTTAACACTATTCTACAGAAACATATGGAGTTAAATGAACAGATACAGTTAGCGGAAAATAAACAGGAAATGAAACAATGACAAAGATAAGATACCTCCAGAAAGCGTATCAGGAGTCCTCAACAGAACAATGGGGAAAGCTATTTAATTAGGAAACCCCCACGCCTGCCTGGAGCTGAGCTGGGAGTTTAGTAACCCCCAGCCTGTTCCCAACTCATCACAAGGGTGTAGTTGGACAATGACTCGGCCGAACAGCTCCCTGCTGCCCGAGGAGCCATTCCTGCTCCTTCTCCTGCAGCCAGTGCTCATCTGACCTCTCGGCGAGCTGATTCCCTTTAATAAATTGGCAGAAAACTAGTCCAACCAAATATGGGGCGGGGAGGAAGAAAAAGATCTGTCAGTGGGATAAACTGGGTTCTTGCTTCTGAAAAAGTACATGGGTCTCAGAAGGTGTTTATGAATTTGAGAAAAATAACTTCCTGCTCACGAAGTTTGCAATTTCTATTTTAATTTTTTTTGCAGCCCTTACAATCTTCACACATTTTTTACATTGTATAGTTATTTTCTCATGGTAAGAATAGACTGGCCATACCTTTTAGTCTAATCAATAGTTATTCAGGTTTGGGGTTGTTTTTTTTTTTTCTTTAAAGTCACAGTTCTGAGAAGATGTCTGGGGTTTTATGGATTAATACGCACTTCAAGCCTTTACGTGGTATCTGTGATGCTCTAAAGTGTCTATACGAAGAGACTGCAGAACTGAAGATGTGTTCAAAAAACAGGTAGATGTGGCACTTCGGGATATGGATTAGTCTGGTCTACCCTTGATTGGTTTAGGTGGGCTTGGTAGTGTAGGTTAATGGTTGGACTGGATGATCTTAAAGGTCTTTTCCAACCTAGACGATTCTATGATTCTATGATTCTAAGATCTTTCTAGATAAAGATCTCTTCATGTAACATTTGAATGCAGTGGTATGTGATAGTGTTTCTATTAGTTTTTTGATTTGTCAATCTAGTATTTTTCAGTGAAAAATTAGCTTGCTTCTAAAATAAGTTCTTTGTATTCTTTGCTGTGTGGAAATCCATTCCTGCATAACAAACCAACTACCAGCACTGACGCAAAATGCACGTGCGGAGGAAAGAGAGGAAAGGGAAGAGGAGCAGACTAGGGGCAGGCTGAGACTCCCCTTTTGCGCTGCAAAAAGTATTCAGCTCAGCCATCTCTCGCATCTGCGATTTCACAGTTGCTAAGCTGACATAAACATAGCCTGCAGGTAAAAAAAGTCCTGCTGTCTTTGTCCCAGCCATGTATTTCTGACCCGCCCTTGAGAATCAAACCAAAGAAGAGTTGTTCCATAACAGGCTGAGCAGCCACGCGAGCTCTGGGGGCACCAGGGAGGTGGCAGGAAGGTGCGGCTGGAGAGAATGGACAGATCACCTTCAGACAGCTGCCGAAACCCAACATGCAGCTGTGGAACTGCCGTCTAAAAGAAGGAGCACAATAATCATTAAAATAGTCTCCACTGGAAAAGGAAATGGGATGAACAATCAGTCCAATGTACTAAACACTGGTGAGGTTTCTCCCACATCCTAAGAGCAAGAGTTCTGTGTAGGACAGATATAAAAACCAAGGTAAAATAAACTTAAAGATTTACCGGCACAGCCTCTGAAGTATTCCTAGCCTCCTCAGGGAGGATAAAAAGTAAATATCCAGGTCTGTAAAAATTTTGCTTAGCTATGCTGAACTTCAAAACAGTCTGATTTACAATCAGAACAGCTACAATCAGATTTATAGATATAACCTATTGAAACTAAATACACATCCTCAGAAATCAGATCGACTTAACCGTGAGCTGAAAATCTCTGTTGAAAGGTGAGATACAAGAAACACCACTGTTACCAAAAAAAAAAAAAGTATAATTAAAGTAGTTTGATCTGTGGTTTTCTTAGCAACTTTAACAGCAACACACTCCAGCTGAAACATCAGAGCTTTTTAAAAGAAGTGTGATATGCCAACCTCCAAATTTCTTTTTCCTGCCGTTTCTGATGTCTTTTCTCCCCAGCAAAGAATGCAGGAATGCTACCATTCAAGCACTTTAAAATAAGATGACAGGATTCTTTTTTAAAAAAAAAAAAAAAGTCAGCTGTACCTACATTTAAGTAATTGTATCAATAATTGGTCAGTTCTCATCTCTCTTCAGAATCTTACAATGCTGTTTCTAATTTCAGTATAAATATTAACCTACTTGAAGTGAGACTATGACAGTTTATATTGGTTTTATCTCACAGCCCAGTATGTGAAATTAAAGTTGGGGTGAGGGAAATACATTAACTCTAGGACATTCAAGACAGCCAAGCGAAATATAACATGCATGGACTGTAAAAAAACATAGTTATGAGTATCTGCTTTTTATGGAAGTCAACAGGACTCAAAATGTAAGACTACATATTTTTTGTCTTCTGAAGCTTGTATTTGAAGACAGATTTAATGCATTTATAACAGTGACATGCCTGCTTAATCACAAGTTATGCGAGAAATTCTGCAGGCCACATTAAACAGGTCAGATCGGACAACAGTCCCATTGTGGGTGCTGAAAGAGATTAGTGCAAAGCACAAGCCGAGTAACAAAACACACTTCCTATATTTCCGTAACAGAAATGCTTATTGATCAAGAGGTATGGTCTTATGCATGGACTTAAATATTCCACATTACACTGAGGATTACACAAAGCAATTCCTTTTGCCTGTAAAGTTTATTCCCTAAAGCTGTACAATGTTTTGAGTGACTATTCTTTGCTTGGGACTTCCTGCAGCTTCAGAATTAAAAATAGTCAAGAAATACTACAGTGTCAATGGCGAGAATTAAGAGATGTCGTATGTTATGAAATCAGACTGGCAGCAAAGGCAAAAAACAAGTACTGTATCCCGTATGATTAAGTTTATTGGAAGGTTGACACAGTGACCTTATAGACTTTCTAGCTGTAAGGTTACTACTTAGCCAAAGACTTCACAGAATCACCGAATCGTTTAGGTTGGAAAAGCCCTTTAAGATCACCCAGTCCAACCACTAACCTCACACTACCAACTCCACCACTAAACCAATTAAGGGGAGAGTAAGAATTTCATATTTCCTGGCTTGCTGGCTGGG
Source organism: Pelecanus crispus (assembly GCF_030463565.1). Lineage (NCBI taxonomy): Eukaryota > Metazoa > Chordata > Aves > Pelecaniformes > Pelecanidae > Pelecanus > Pelecanus crispus. Next base: position 84,920,485 of record NC_134646.1, read on the forward strand.
TTATTTTTTAATGAAAGTAAAAACTGGGAATCATTAAGGTTGGAAACGACCCCTATGATCATCAGTCCACCTGTCAACCCAACACCACCATGCCCACTAAAACATGTCCCAAAGTGCCACGTCTGTCCGTCTGTTGAACTTCTTAAACTCTTACCCTAGAGAATGCGGGATAGGAAGAGTCATGTTATACAGTTAGCATCAACCAAAAGAGAACTAGGTTATACACATTTACAACTTTTTTGTGGTTCAGTAAATGAGCTTCTTCAAGTTTTCTTACTACTTTTCATTAAAAAAAAAAACCAAACCACCCAAACACCACCACCCCCTCCCAAACCCCCAGGCTTTTTTACCATTTAATGCAAACCCATTACTACACATAGCTTCTTTAGGGCTACATTAGATTTCTCCATCTTTAGCTGTAATACATTATTTAAACAATCATTCCTTAGTCCTATTCTCTAAGGAATTTCAGTCATCATTGCTGAATTTTTCCTTTAATATCTTGATGCCGATTACATAATAAGAAACAAGAGTCAGTGTCACATACAGAAATGATATTAAAGCAGTACAAAAAAAGCTGTTACTTTCCTACAGCATACTTGCACATGTAGCTTTATTTTGTACCACCCTTTTCTCCCAGAAGAAATAAAGCACTGAAACCACATGTTCTTTATATGCCACCATTTAACTCGTAACTGCTTCCCGGGTTTCTCATGTGACTCTTTAAATGTACCTTGAATTATTTCTCCTGAGGCAAGACCTTCCTCCCCCTAAACTAAGGTTTTATTAGTTCCGCCAGTTTTCTGATTATTCCCACCCCCTCCCTGCCAAGCCTGTTCTCAACCACCACACTGGGCAGCTCAGCATATCGTGATCCCTAACCGAGGTTAGGGATCCTGCAGGTTAAAGAACCTGCTCTTCTCCAACCCCGTAACCTCAGCACCTTCTAATCCCTGCCACTTCCCCGCCTCCACAGGGAAAGCAGCTGCAATGCACGGGCCTTCAGCCTCAAGCTTTTATGCCAAGCACCAGCCAGAAAGCAAACACCGCCTAGACAGCTGAATATTTACTCCAAATAGATATGGATTAAAATTCTCCCCATCTTTTCTTCAATTTGGACATGAACAAAGATTCTCTCTTCCCTCCAGCCACTTAATTTTCACAAGGCTTGGAAGAATGTTGATGATACTACTATTGTAGCAAGTTTGCCTGAAATCAGTAAATAGGCCTAATAATTATTTTGGGACAAAAGAGTTTAACAGTCAGATAGCTGTAATCTTGCTGAGAAACAGGGCTGGGACTTGGGGGAGGATGAAGGAGCTGGTCTTCGTCTTTCTGAAACTCATGGACTCTATCAGTACAGTGAGAACAAAAGGGGGGAAAAAAAAAAGTAAAACTAACCTAAAATGCAAAGGATTCCATCAGGCTGAGATTTGCTGCTCTGTGTCAGGATACTCTGTATGTTTCGAAGGCGGCTGCAGCTGCAAAAGAAAAAGAATTTGTCCTTAAGGTCAGTGTTCTGAAGTGCTCAAATTTGGTAGGCCCAACTTTTTTTAGTTAACCTAGCTTTTTTCTTTAGTATATGAAGTAAGTGGACACACTTCAACTTGGGCATCTTTTGTTTGAAATACATTTAGACCTCATATCAAACCATCCCCAGATTATTTACTTTTGTCCACTAAAAGACGAAGTACACAGCCCTGAGAGAAGGCTAGAACCCGTAACTATCCCTTCTAACCAAGTGCCCTGTTAATCTCTAACCTCTAGCAAGAATTTCTGTTCACGTTTCCTCTCCCCAAGCCAGCAACGCTCCTTTCTCTGGTAGGGAAGTAGAGAGCAAAGCAACATGGGGCAGGTGATGCCCAAGTAGAAAGCTGACAAGGGAAGGGACTGCAGAAGCTCCTACACCAGTTTGCAAAAGACGAGTTTCAGCACCTCCAGCATCATCAGCCCGCTTACACCTTGTGTAACTGCGTAATAGGGACACATCCCAGACCTCTTACAAGATCAAAGTGAAAAGCATGATATTCGTGTAGGGGAGAAGAGGGAAAGGCTCAGAGAGCTCTGCCTCCACTTGCAAACCTGCAGGCTCTCATCCGTGTCCTCGGTCAATAAAGCACCAGTGTCACGCTGTCCGCGGTGTCCCAGCGGTGCCTTCGCTTACCAGTATCACGAAGCCTCAAATGGGTCACCCCGTCATTATTACAAGCACATATATAAGCAGAAAGGCAGAACCGAGGGCACTTCCAGACAGAAAAGAGAAAGCAATTTTAGTGAGTACTCTGAGATAAACAGCTCTTGACCAGGGGATTTTCGCTTATTTTTTAAGTTTCAGGTGCTACAGCTCTTCCTTGCATCTGGCATTACTCTCTAGAATTTTACGTAGTCCATAATGGAAAAATATAGAGCCAATACTCTCATTTAACATAACAAAAGCCGAACTCCAGAAGAGTTCCACTTTTTAAGGAAAATTTCTTTTCTGCAAGACAAATTAACAAACTGAACTTCTGACTGGAAACCCACTAGTATAAAGTAAACCACAGCTCAAAACAACTCTAAATGAATAATACTTAATGCAATCACAAAAGCAGGAAGTTTTTCCCCTCTATACCCAAAGAACTATCTGGATCATTTTCATAAGATGCATGTTACCTCTCTCATGACTTCCCTACTAAAACCATGAAATTTTTCTAAAATGAACAGCTAGGGAAATGTATGAGCCTGAAATATAATCTTTGATAATCTACATTAAAAACAATGAAACAATGCCAAGATTTTCATAATCAAAATGAATTGTTTATTATATAAAAGTTTAATTTAGTTGTCCAATATGCATCTTTAAGCCAGGCAAAAAAATTCAGCTACAATAGCCAGAGAGCAACATAATTTGTGCTTCTAGGCAGCATTTTGTGAGCTTGTTTTAATACAGATAGAGGCAAGAAATTTCACTGCTGGTTATTACTGAATGTGTTTTCTTGTTTATGTAACTATGAGCTGTTCAGCTCTAGGAAACAAATGTCTCCTACAGAAACACTTAAATAGAGCAAAATTTACCATCAGCTCAGACAAACAAGAAAGTAAGGTCAGGTATTCCTATTTTCATAGTTACTTAAGCCAAGTAAAAAGCACGTAGGTCTTTTCAGTAATACTACGATTATCATGCTCTACTTTCCCTGAAAGACAGGATGAACCCAAAAGGTTTACATTATAGATAATCTAAGTGCAATTCAAACACCCACAGTAAAAGACAGACAACATTTGAAGATACTTTCATAGGAAGTACAAAATCAGTGCAAACAACTCCAGTTTTATTTTTCCCCGGTTTTAGGTTGCCTGATTGAGTTCTGAATCCCTCAATTATTCTTTTGGCTTGAAACTTCCCAATTCCCATTATACGCTGTACTGTATCACAGTCCACTGTATGTATAAATAGATATTTTGATCCAGTCTTAAGATAGAAACAGAAATTAAAGCCACGGATGACAGCAAAAAGACCTAATCGGGTATTATCAGGTTTTCTTGCCCGTGTAGGTGATGTTGTGAAGTCGGTGAAAAAACATTGAATTTCATGTTGCACTTCTAATTACTAGTTCTTTAAAACCTAACCTAAAACAGGATCTCACAGCTATCCAGCTTCAGCTTTTGTATCTTATTCTGGAAGATTTTCATCCCGTCACTAAACAGAGCCCCAGACTAAGCTAGGTGAGAGATGATCCACTATGGCAAGCTACACAGTGCTCGTATTTTTTACACTTCCCATGTCACAAGATCAAGAGTAGAAAAAATTGCTACACTCTTCACTGTGGGTACAAACAAATTTGACTTATTTCATTTGTTAGTATGCAAACAAGCCTACAGTTATTTAAGCAGACCAGCTGCAGGCAAGTAGAATTGCTAGAGCCTCTGTAAAAGACAAGAAAATGGTGGCAACCTTACAAAGACTGCATGAAAACAAAAATGCTTCTCAACCTATCTGCAAAAGACAGTTTAAGAGCAACCCATGCTTCCCGAGACTATCCGAAGGACAGACTGAAAGGACTGCGAGAAAGCATGCCCAAGGACTTCTGCAGGACAAGCAGCTTCCAGACTTTTATTAAAACATTTACCATATAAGAGGATGCATCTTTCTGCTTCTGCTCAGAGTGAGAACAGAAAGTGTCATCAGAACAAACGTTATGAATGCTTCCAATGTGAAGGCACAAGAGGGAGATTTTCATTCAGCTCCTCTCGGAAACAAGATGCAAAAATCCCTCTACTACTCATGTTCAACTTTTACTCTCAAGGCAAATGTAAGTAATCCTCCAGCCGAAGACAGGTTTTTCTGGATTGTAAAATAGTTTTAAAACCTCTTATGCATTATAAGCACCGCACAAGTACATACCTTGATTTTGCTATCTTTTTTCCTCCTATACTGATCACTTTTTAAAAGAAAAGAATGGTTAGAACTCAATTTGACAAAGAACAAGTACAGAAATGCCTTGTAAGAAACTCGTGGAGAAAGATACTTGCATTTATTAAAAAACATTATTATACGATATAAGTTAAGTTATTCCTAAGATCTTTAAATTTTAATTTCACACTAACAGCTTCAACAAAAGGAAGACCTGATCAACTGTGTTTATCATTTAAAAGTAGTGTTTCGAGCCTGTGCCACGAGACCAGAGCAGAGCAAAGCAAAAAACACAATGTTTTTGTCTTCTGTGAAAGTATTTTCTGATCTGTTCAAGTCAACTGCAGTGGGGGGAAAAGGGGAAGAGGAACTGGGGGAGCAAAATACTTGCATGTTTGTTCTGGGTTGGCTATTTCTTCCCCGCCGTAAGTCTTGATTTATGGTTAGGAATTTTACTCTCCTAGAATTACCTTGAGTATCTTTCACAGAATTATAACTTCAGTGTACCCCTTAAAAATATATCGAGTTCTCAGATTAAGCTGCTAAGAAATTTCTGCCAAGTAAAGCCGAATGTCAGTGCTACATTTTCTTCAGGAGACAGTCCTGACATAAAAGGAAAAAGTGTAGCGCAAATTGTATGTTCATTATTTCGCAATGAGATGTATGACCATAAAGATGTTTATTTCAATCTTAATATTAAACAGCCTTCAGCAGAATATTTTTCCTTGCCTCATTTAAAGAAGTGGTTTCTATGAAAGAAATCTTTGAAAAAAGCTTCTTCACAGAAATATTTTCAACGTCATTTCAAGTGTGTATAAATCATTACATTCAAAGGCTGACATTAAAAACAGAAGAGTTCTGTGTCTGAAGAAAGACGTTATTCAGAAATAGTGAAGAGAATAATTAGAATTCTTACTACACGCTTTTAAACAATACAGGCTAAACTGTGTATAAAGTCAGAGGGGGAAAAAAAGGCATTTTCTGGCATTTCACATTAAACAGTCATCTGGCAAAAACAAAGAAACTGTCCTGGGAACAAAAATCCATTACTTTTCCTGCCTCCAAAGCAAGCGCCCTAGCAAAGGTACTGACTTTTTACTCCTTTTCATTTTACCACGGTAACACAATTTCAAACAGAAACAACGAAGGACAACCTCCACACAATGGCGTCACCCTCTGGGCTTCAGGGCGCTTTCCTGGAGGATGTGGCTCTGGATCCACCCACATACATCACCATAACTAAATTTTACAGTAGCTAGCTGCTGAAAAAAAATCAGCATTAGGTGTGCTCGAAAACACAGTTACATGAAGCCTTTCTAAGGAAGCCCCAAATTCCTGGACTTCAATGAGACTTGGACAAGACATGAGCTGCAAGCTACTTCTTCAACCATATCCAACGAGACAACCAGGCTGCTTTAGAAGCGGGTAAATTGGAGTAGGTGAAGGGAGGATTTTTCCAGGATGTACTTTGGAACAGAAGATGCGATCTGTGCATCGTCTCCAGCCAGCGCAAGAGCCCCCGGTGCTGCAAGGGACGGTCTCGCCCTTCTCACTGCCTTTGTACCTGCACTAACATCCTGAAGCCACGTGTCAAGTCAGATCAGCTTATGCATCCAAACAAACTCTAGCCCAGGAATTAAAAAAAAAAAAAAAAAAAACACAACACTTTCAAACACCGGCAAGCTGATCTGACTGCTGATGAAGGCAGGTCAGACAGCAAAGCCGCATTCTGGGGTGGCATCTGGCAATAAAGTGCGCTTGGGCCAATTAAGACACTGTACGTCGAGGTACTTGATATTCTGCTAATCTTGGACTAGATCCAAAACCAGGGGACGATAACTGGCGATCATTAACTTCTAAGAACGAGCGCTCATCTGTTCGCATGTCTTCATACTCATTATGCAAAGTCCCTTGCTTTACAACAGTCTAGCCTGTCACAACTTAGTAACAGACACGGCGCTGCAAGCCATGTATGTTGGCAAATAAAGAGAATATTAACAACTGTGCCCTTCGCAATCAGAAGGAACAAATACTTTTTTTTTTTAAAATAACGCCACACAGTATTTTAATTTTCATTTTCTTTATGTTTCCGTGTGTTACTTTTTACTGCGTCCCTCGCTGCTAGCTGAATTTATGCCGCACGCAAGCTTCCTTTTCTTGACGTTGCAATCCAGTGGTACTAACGCAGCGACGATATTCGCATTGATCCCCGATTGATTCCCGATCGATTCCCACAGGCTGGCTCCCCATATGTCTGGGATGACCGCAGCTGTGGTTAATGTGCAATTCAGCTGACAAAGGATGTGATTTCACCGCGTTGAGTATGTTTTGCTTCATATTGGCAGATGTTACGCTCCTCCCCCACAAAGGCTAGGCTGTCTTAAAAACCCACGCGTGGTAAAGCTTTGATAGATTGCAGCGAACAAGGGGGGGGCAGAAATAATCGGAGACACCCCTGGCAAGCTTGTGCAAATCTTCACATTAACAAGGTTCATCTTCAGGGAATGGCTTGAATAGATTCATGCTGTCTACCTAAGACAGACACTGGTTTTAATGTTAAGTACTTGATTTTTTTTTTTTTTTAAAAAGGGAAAGATACAACAGTTAATTTTTTTCCAAATCCCACTTCTTGTTAACTTGCTGCTACCACCATCTGTTTCCACTCTACCCCCAAAAAATCAAGTTTATTTTTCATGGGCTTTTTGTTGACCTCACAATTCCTACCAGAAACATTATCATTGTCTGCTTATATTCGAGTACAGGATTTCCCTGGATTTCCCACAGTCTGACATTGCCACCATCTTAACATATTTGTGAAAACAGAAACCAGAAGTCAGACTGAGTTAGACTCACACAATTTCATTAATTTCAAAAGCAGTTTATAAATTTACTAACTTGAACAATAACATGCTTTCTCTTTTTTTTTTCTCTTTTCTTTCTTAGCTCAGCAAAATAACTGTTTTACTGCTTGCCACTCACAAAAGACAACAGCATTCACCCACCTTAAAATACATGACAATTTTCCAGCTATTTTCAAAATTTCTCTATGATGAACATAGAGAGCTTCACTGTAAATAGGAGATCTAACAACTTTAAAAGCACTTAGCAGTTTAGCAACAGTATAGCAAATATTAAAACTGGACATAAAGGAAGAAATTTAAACTCTGTGCGCATTTTACAGGACGAAATTCCTTGTTTCTTGACTTTAAATGGACAGTAATATTCAATTCTGTGATTCAGAGACCTCAAAGCACATAGGAACAGCACGAATCTCTCCTTGCTAAACATTTGGGACTACCCGACGCCATCTGCAAACTACAAGCTTGTTCAGGATCTTTGGCACTTCAACACATCTGAACAACAGCACTACTTATTAAGAGTGCACATCAGTATTCATACTTTTTTTCCTATATGTTTTCTATATAATTTTCTATAACCACGCTGGATGGTGCAGCACTTCAGCACAGTTTACTGTGAGTAACTCACAGACAGGACCTCAGCATCAGCTGATGGGCTGGAAACGAAGTTATTTCAGGGGTGCAATCAAATGAGAAGTTGCCCGTCACCTACGCACACGTGCGTGCAAGTTAGACCTGCAGCCTTGCCGCGCTCGCTGTTTAACAGGCTGATGTACAAACAGCAGCCACTTTCTTGAGTTGCACCACGTCACTGAGGATGTCAACCATTCCCCCCAAAAAACATTATCATAGAATCAGAGAATGCTTTGGGTTGGAAGGGCCCTTTAGAGCCCACCCAGCCCAACCCTGCAGTGCCAGGGACAGCTTTAACCAGAGCAGGGTGCTCAGAGCCCCGGCCAACCTGGCCTGGGATGTTCCCAGGGATGGGGCCTCCACCGCCTCTCTGGGCAACCTCTGCCAGTGCCTCACCACCCTCACTGTAAAACATTTCTTCCTTATAGCCAGTCTAAGTCTAACCTCCTCTAGTTTAAAATCTATCATCCTTTAGTTTAGTTAACACCTGAGAAAATGACAATATTTGAAGAAGTGCAAAAGACTAGCAGCTGCAGTGTAATTATTCTGCCACCGGTCAATCTCTGATCAGAAAGACAAGGCAAGTGCCTAGGCCTTCAGCAGAAATCAAAAGTTAAGTTACAGCGCCTTAAGCCTAAATTTACTTTCAGGGCCCAGTCCTGGCCCACAACCACAAAGCACGAAGCCAGGCGCTTTGCCATCAGTTCAAGCTGAACCATCGCAACGGGGTAACTTCAGCTGAAGCTCCGCAGGCAGCTGAGTTAACACGATAGCTCTGCTCCTCTCCTTGGCAACTTCTCCTTCCCAAGCACTTTTGCTACCTTCCTATTCCTGTCAACCACACAGTCCCACATCCCTCTTAACTTTGGCTGCAGCCTAGCACTCAACAGACCCTAAGCCATCTTACTTCCCTAACATGGTAGAAAGCCATCCACATTCAAGGAACAGGTTTGTTTCTCTTCCCACCCCCCCCCCCCCCGCCCCCTTCCAGTACTTCAGCAAGTTAAATTAGCTCTTTGCATAGCTAAAATACAACGCATTCCTTAAAAAAAAATTTCTGTGAAACCGTGCTATCACAAAATCCTGAACCTTGGCACAATTACATAAGGAACACATGGATACAAATTGTTAATCTTGCAACACAGATGTGTCCCCTGCTAGAACTGGTTGGGAAACCACAACTCGTTCGTCCCTGCACCACCATGCTCCCCAGCACCCCAGTGGCTGCTCCTCTGAAGCCGTAGGAAAAACGCCACATACTTAACCGCTACGTGATTAAAAACAGAAGGGTTTAGAGGATGATAACAGTAGGCACATAGGCAGAGACAATGTAAAAATGAACCCAAGCACTCATTTTGCATTCCTCCACATAGACACACAGCGAGAACTAATCTGTATTATGTTACAAACATGGGCATTTAACAAGGAGGATTTGCCTACTCTATTTTACATAAAGGTAATGCAAAATTGGGTGTGTCCAAAGCCCTACCAAACAGAACAGTTTTACATTGATTTTAGCTGTTGCTATTTAACCAAAGCATTTAGTAGCAATTTTGTTCAGAAATGCGTGTACTCTTAAGGGAAACACTCGTTCCCCACTAAACACAGACACATGAAACATGACATGATCTCCTAAAAAGGCATACCCTTTTCTGGGCAACACTCATCTCTTAGTTAAGGGATTTTTTTCTTTTTGTTTACAAAACCATTCTTTACCTCCTTTTGTTGTTACAATGCCTAGGGTCGCCTGTGGTAAACGCCGGCTCCCAACACACCATACGGCAGACCAAAACTCTGAAGTACGTGGAAGAACTCCAAGAATTATCTCTGGCTGTTTCTCTATTCTTTATATAGTCTTAAGAATTTTTCCATTCCTGTTTGGGATTTGGGGGGAGGAGGGTAACGGATTGCTTTGTTTTAAGTTATTTTTATTAACTGCCTGGTATCTGCCAACTGCTTGGGAAATTTATTGCAAACACTCGCTTCCCAGCCTCCATCTGGCCTGAAAAAAACCCAACTGTACAAGAACGAATGTTGAAGAGGGGGGGAAAAAAAAAAAATTAACGGATAGATGCCTCCTACAAACATGCCAAATTATAGATGCTGTCTGGATATCCCAGTGGAGCTCAAAAGCTTGCAGATGTTCACAGAGAGTCTGAATGTTCTCATGACAACTCTAAAACAGGATCTCAGATTACAAAATCACTCATAAAGAGAGGGGCTGGAGTGGCAACCATTTTCTCTTTCAGCTTTTTTTTTTTTTTTTACCATCTTAGTATTTTGTTACCGATTGTGAATTTTTAGATACTTTCCAGCTATGAACAAATACTAAGCTCTTTCTAAACAAATAAGATTAATTTATTCAGTAAAAAAGTACTTGAAAAGGTCACTTTTCCTTCCCTTATATGATCACTTCAATTTCTAACTGCAGGCGGAGAGGGAACATAACCATCACAGCACAGCCATGTTCATGTATTTCAAGCAAACAGAACGACCTCCATTTCTCTCCCACGGTGGAGAATTTCTCATTTCACAGGCATACCGCCTGAAAAGCAAAAATGCTTTTCCTCCCACCTTGAACAGAGTATCAACACCATTTTACATTTTGAAAATGTAAAAGCTATGGCAAACGTATAACCACTTGAATACCCAGGTAGCTTGGCCAATTGTTCGTTTGTGATTTACATGCAATTCTGCAGTTTATGTGCAATGCCCCAGTTACTCTACTATCTGACCACACCGGTGAATACTTCCATCTATTGTGCTATAACTATTGAAAGCACCAAGCACTTCAGTTTCTGGGTTGTTCTTTGTGATATTCAGACACTTCAGCTGATACGCCGTAGCCCAATACACACACACGGGTGCACCTGAAGTCTTTAAAAGCAAATAGATCTCTAGCAACCTAATGGCACCTGAGCCGACACTTGAGCTCCCGTAGAGCCAATGCTATCATCTAACACGTCCCCACGCCCTGTCTCTTGTCAGGCTCTATCCTCTGTAATTCCGAAGCTTGGAGAACGTTATTGCCTTCATATCCTCAAGCAAGTTCTCTGCAAGCCACCCAGCAGGTGCCCACACAAATATACAATCTCCTTTCTCTCCATAATCCCTCAACCCCTCCCAAATCTCTGCTATTCCCACCCTAATTCAGCTTTCCTACCTTTCCCAAGCCCTTTTTCCCTACTTCAGGGTAGTCCCACACCCATCCCCTCCCAAACCAGACCCAGGCTTAGCTCCCAGCAGTAACACTACCCCAAGCCCACTCTCTCCAGCCAGCCCCTCTCCAAGGTCCCCAAACCTCTCTTGTCATCCCCCAGACCATTATGACCTCCCACACACCCTCCTCCGGCAGGATTCAGAATTTCCTGATCCCTGCACCCACAAGGTCAAGTCAGGCCCTCGCCTGCCATCCTGTCTCGGCCATCACCGCTTCTCTCCCAGCAGTCCCCAGCAAAATCAGCCACCCACCACGATGCCATGGCCCTTCAGCCCATAGCTCCAGCCCCTCAAATGCTGCTCCTAATGCTCCAGCCCCCCCAACCACCCCAACCTCCTTAATGGCCCCAACCCCCCCTGCAATACCCCCCAAAACTCATTAATACCCCCTGCACGCCACAAAACCTCTCCTTCACACCCCCAACCCCTCTATTCCAGCCTACCTCAGCTCCTCCAAAGCCCTTAACAGCGCCCACCCTTCCCACCAGCCCACCCCAGCGCCTTTAACATCCCATTTTCTTCCCCATCACCATCTTCAGCACCCACAGCTCTCCAAACACCTCACCTCCTCCGCCACCAAACCCCTCAACACCCCCAACCCCTCCCCATCATAGAATCATAATTTAGGTTGGAAAAGACCTTTGAGATCGTTGAGTCCAACCGTTAACACTGCCGATTCCACCGCTAAACCATGTCCCCAAGCACCACATCTACCCGGCATCTAAACACCTCCAGGGATGGGGACTCTGCCGCTTCCCTGGACATCCTGTGCCAGTGCTTGACAACCCTTTCAGTGAATCAGCTCCCCCAAAACCTCTACATCACCCCCGTTGCTGTCCCCAGCACCCCTAATGCCCCAAACCCTGCTCCATGGAGCCCCTTCAACGCCCCCAGCACCCCTAATGCCCCAAACCCCGCTCCATGGAGACCCTTCAACGCCCCCAGCACCCCTAATGCCCCAAACCCCGCTCCATGGAGACCCTTGAATGCCCCCAGCACCCCTAATGCCCCAAACCCCGCTCCATGCAGCCCCTTCAACACCCCCAGCACCCCCAATGCCCCAAACCCCGCTCCATGCAGCCCCTTCAACACCCCCAGCACCCCTAATGCCCCAAACCCCGCTCCATGGAGATCCTTGAATGCCCCCAGCACCCCTAATGCCCCAAACCCCGCTCCATGCAGCCCCTTCAACACCCCCAGCACCCCTAAGGCCCCAAACCCCGCTCCATGGAGATCCTTGAATGCCCCCAGCACCCCTAATGCCCCAAACCCTGCTCCATGCAGCCCCTTCAACACCCCCAGCACCCCTAATGCCCCAAACCCTGCTCCATGGAGCCCCTTCAACGCCCCCAGCACCCCCAATGCCCCAAACCCTGCTCCAAGCAGCCCCTTCAACGCCCCCAGCCTCCTTCATGCCTTCGGGCCCTCAGGGCCCCCCAACACCCGCCCGGCCCCCTCAGTGCAGCCCGGCCCGGCCCCTCCCTGTCAGCCCCTCACTCCCCCCCCACAGCCGCACCCTCGACGCCCCGCCCCGACGGCTCCCCCCGCCGCACCCCGTTACCTGACGAAGGCCTCGGCGGCCCGGGGGCGGCGGGGCGAGGGGCGCGGGGGCGGCAGGAGGAGCGCGGCGCGGCCGCACAGCGCCATGGCGACGGCGAAGCGGCGGCGGGAGGAGGCAGCCAGCGGCACCGCGGCCGCCGCGCCCCGCCCCGCCCCGCCCCGCACCACCGCGCTCCCCGCCGCAGGGGGGGGCGGGCAGGGCCGCGCCGCCGCCCGCGCTTCGCCGCTTTCCCGGAGGCGCAGGATTGAGCCCGGCCCGATTGATTCCTCGGCTCGACGAAGCGGGGCTGGAAAGGCTTCTTGCCGCTGACGACAGCTGGGCGCAAACACAGCGGGCGGATAGGAATGGCTCCCCCCGCCGCGAGGCATGGGCTCGTCCAACTGCTGCCACACACGCCCCCGGCGCAGCCCTCGTTCCACCTCCCCCCCCCCCCCCCCGCGCTCATGGGCGCGTCCAACCCCACCACGAACCCCCCCGCCGTGGCGTGGGCTCGTCCGACCCCCCCGAGCCCCGCGGGGCGGTGTGACAGGACCCCACGGACCCCCCCCCCCCCCCCAAACCGAGCCCCCCGGGGCCGTGTGACAGGACCCCACGGACCCCCCCCCCCCCAACCCGGACCCCCCGGGGCAGTGTGACAGGACCCCACGGACCCCCCCCCCCCCCCAAACCGAGCCCCCCGGGGCCGTGTGACAGGACCCCACGGACCCCCCCCCCCAAACCGAGCCCCCCGGGGCCGTGTGACAGGACCCCACGGACCCCCCCCCCCCCAAACCGAGCCCCCCGGGGCGGTGTGACAGGACCCCACGGACCCCCCCCCCCAACCCGGACCCCCCGGGGCGGTGTGACAGGACCCCACAACCCCCCCCCCCCCAACCCGGACCCCCCGGGGCGGTGTGACAGGACCCCCCGGACCCCCCCCCCCCCCAACCCGGACCCCCCGGGGCGGTGTGACAGGAGCCCACGGACACCCCCCGCCCCGGAGCCCGGTGCAATGATGTGTCGCGGACCCCACGTACCCCCCACATAAACCCGTCCCGAATCACCATTCCCCGCCGTGCCCCAAAACGGTGGCAGCCCCGCCCGGGCACCCCTGAGTCACCAGCACCCCGCCACCTCCCATGGTCCCTCTCTTGTCACCCCCCCCCCCCCCCCCAAAATACCCCCCTTTCCCACCAGCACCCATCTGCACATCGCAGGGCTGCGCTGGCCGTGTCCTGCCACCAGCACAAACAGCCTCACGGACACTTTTTATTCCCTGTACCCCAAAAATTTGGGGTGCGGGCAGAGCAGAGCCCCCAGCCACATTTCGCCTCCTCCATCTTGTCCCTGTCCTGCTCGGAGGTTCCAGCCTCGCCACAGGCTCTGGACTTCGACCCCCCCTTCCTCACTCTTTCCCATTTTACTGTCCTTGCGTCTTTCCGTCATCCCCTCGGGCCTGTGTGTTGCATCATTGCAAAAAAAAAAAAAAAAAAAAAAAGAAGGAAAAAAAAGAAAAAGCCAGCACACCCAGCTTCCAGCACCGCGATGCACGAGCAGGGATTTTAGATTTTAGGTCCTGCACGCAAACACCCCCAAGTAGCCGTAATTAAAGGCCTGAGGTCAACACGATGCGGGGAAAGATCTGGAGCCAGGGTTTAATGAAGCGTGGAGGGGCACAAAGTTTGAAACCTATTAATCACGCGTCCCCCGGCGTCAGGGAACGCATCCTTCTCCTCCGGCATCCTCCTGCCTCGTCATCACAGCCCGGGGGAGAGGAAGGCTGCCCCACGGCATGACAGGCGGTTGAGCAAGCATTAAGGAAAATGGAATTTGCTGTGGCCGCTCTCATCGCCCCATGTGGTGCTCTCCCCGCCAGCACACCCGCCGTTAATCTGTGACGGCCGCGCGCGTTGCTGCCGCTGTTAATCACCCCGGCTCCTCATCCCCGGGGGGAGAGCGAGATAAGACCACTTGGCCGCATCTGATTTTAATTACGCTGGTGTTTGCCCAGAGCAGCACAAAGCCCTAAATCTGCAACCTTTGGTTGTGATGGAGACGTGGGCTGCTAAAAGCAAACTCCTCTTTGCTCTGCAATGGACCCCGAAGCAAACGGGGGGCACACGGGGAGCTATCGAGGGCTCTGCGCCCCACGCACACTTCTCTCTCAACTCAGTGCACGTGAGGACACGTTCCAAAGTGTTATTTCCTTTTTTCCCCCAAAACCAGGTTGGACTTCGCTCACTGCCACGGAGCAGAGAAGACAAGATAAATATGCTGGGCCATGACCCAGCTGCCCAGGGGCAACTGGGAAGCGTTTTAGCTGGCCTCACCGATAAAGCTCAGATGGGTTTGACATACAGATGTCCGTAAGCCATGGCTTAGAATAGAATAGAATAGAATAGAATAGAATAGAATAGAATAGAATAGAATAGAATAGAATACAATACAATACAATACAATACAATACAATACAATACAATACAATCGTTTAGGTTGGAAAAGACCTTTAAGATCATCCAGTCCAACCATTAACCTACACTACCAAGTCCACACTAAACCAATCAAGGGTAGACTAGACTAAACCATGTCCCCAAGTGCCACATCTGCCCGTTTTTTGAACGCTTCCAGGGATGGTGACTCCACCACATCTCATGTGCTGACAGGGAGTTGGCACCATCTCAATCCTGAGCTCTCCCTATTTTTTTGAACCCCTGGGCATGCGTTGAAATGACCTTGCTCAGGCAACATCAGCAGCGGGAACTGAGGCACCAAAAGGAAAAGCAGACACCTTCGGTGTTTGTCAGCATTGCTAAAAACCCTTGGCTTCCCTCCAAAAAGCCCCTAAAACACGTCCCTCCTGCCTCTCTTGTTGTATGCTGAATGGGACAGTCTCCTGCAGAGCTCCTGCCGGTTGCCTCTGTCCTAGCCCATGGACCTCCAGCCTCCAGAAGGTTTTCCCAGGCTTCCTCTGCATCCAGCACTCATGTAGGGAAGGGGACTTGTCCTAACAGTGTGTCCCTGCTGTCCTTTCCCTGCAAAGAGCCCCCGTTCTTAACATTTGGGTGCTGTGTTGGCTCCTTCCATCTTCTCCTTGATATGCAACCAAGACCATGATGGCCATGATCCATCACCATAGGGGAGTTCATGTGCCAGCACAGGGCATGCAGAGCTCCACAGCCGCAGAAACACAGTAAGACCATGGTGAGAGAGGAGAGGGGACCAGGATTTTCCCAGTTCAGGGGTTAGTGCAATTTTGCTCCTGAGGCTCTTCTTTCACCCAACAAGGGAAGACATTTTGCGCCACTGGTGCATTGCACCTGGCTGTTATCTGCACCCTTGGGTGCAGGGAGATGCAAGAGCAGATCAACAGCCTGGAAGACACCCAAGAGAGAGGTCAGACTTCCTGGAGAAGGAGGGAAGGGGAAGGGGAAAGGGTGTCCGGCAGCACAGCTGGGAAAGGACACAACATCAACAGTTTTTCTTGCTCCCCCACTTCCTGAGCTTTGCTGTCCCACTATTGTTCCATGTTTCGAAGGCTGCAAAAGCCAAATGAAATCTATAACAATTGCCAAAGAAAGAGAGAGGAAAGCAGAGTGCTTTGGAAAAGGGGGAAAGCTGCTGCTGATGTTCCTTGGTGGGTCCTCCTGACCTAGATCTTGTCCAACAGTAAACCACCAAATCTGGGTTAAGTCTCTGTTCGCTTGACCTGGCAGGGCTCTCTCTCGCTGTGCTTTCAGCTTGGGTACCTCAACGTTGGCATCTGCCTATGGAAACAGCTGCCTTTGCACCCTCTCCCGTGAATACCTTTTTATTTTTAGTAAATCCCTGCTGCACTCATGGAGAAAACAATGTTGGATCCACAGATGCCAAAAATAGCCATTGTGCGCCCTCAGACATACACCTGGAGAGGTCTTCTGTTCCCCTATGCACGAGGGACACCTAAACTTGTCACCCTGGGCTAGCAACTGCTCGGGAGGCTGGAGGCTGCATTTTATTTAAAAATTAACTCATACATCCCATGCTACTGGCACGTGCACGACACTTCCCCACGAAAGGCATGGGCTGCTGGGTTTGTCAGCTGCGGGAAGGCTTTGATGGCCTGGTCCATGCCAAGGAGCCACCCATGAGCCATCCTGGAGGACTTTCCAGGATGGTTGAACCTCAGTTTACCAGCAGGAAGACCTGTCTCCATCCCTTGTGTGCGACCGGGCAGAGGCAACCCCAGAAATAAAACCAGAGGTCACAGCTCCAGCTCTGGCTCTCGTGATGGTGCCAGGCACAGCTGAGATGCAGCTGGTAACTGGTAGAAGTGACAGCACAACGGCTACAAATAAAAACAAACAGAAAAGCTTTATGGCTTACAGAAATCTCATTGTCAGCTTCCAGCTTCCTATGAGCCAAGGATCCATCTTTTGGGGCTTTCAAAAAATTTTTTTTTTCTTATCCCTATATAGCATCAAGAATACAGTGAGCCATTTTCCCACTGGAACAGCACTTTTAAGGAAATAATTCAGACTTCTCAGAGAGAAAAAAACGAAGCATGCCGTGCTTGTGTGACAAACAAACAAGGTAGTCCCCTCCCGTGTTTCATAAGAATTGTTTTTCCTCCCTTTTGTTCAGATTTATAGGATCCCATCGCATTTAAGGGATCGTATAAATGTTTCAGTGGAGTCCACCCTCCAGGCAGTGTCCTGAGAGCAGCAGATGTTCGTACCAAGAACAAACTTGCTGCCTACAGAGCTTTTCATGAAAAATTTATGAATAGCACCAGACAGGGATAAAATAAGACTGTAACAAAAGTTTCCCACTTTTTACCTTGGGAGGGAAAACTGAATAATAAACTAGATGATGGTAAAAACCTCCTACTCCGTTTATCCAAGTTCTTTAGGCTAAAAGATCTTAGTTCTTCTCAAGTGCTATTTTGGGAGGAGAGATATGAAGATTTCCTCTACCCTTAAATTATTGGTTTATTCTCATTGCAAAAGGCAGCCCCCCAAGACAAAGAAAATAAAAAGGTGAGTTTGTTCTCCAGCAAGCTGAGGTCTGCATATTTATACCACCCTGAATCTGGCACCGTGCACCCATGAAACACAGGGTGGAGGTGCAGGAGATAATGGAGACACGACACACCGAGATCCTGCAAGCACAGGAAACATACTGCAAAAATAGCACTGCTGACCCAGAGTTACCCGGACTTTTTTTCTTATAGCCACTGCTCTTTGTAAACGAAGAGTTTAGCTAAGAGAGAGATGAGGCTGAGGGCGACTGTGAACTGGAAGGGGTTTATTAGATGTTCTGTTTGCAATAGCTAACTCCATGTGAGTAGGGAATTTGGTTCTGCTGGTGGTCATTGCTGAAGTTGCCTTTGACTTCTTCATAGAACCATAGAATCATCGAATCGTTTAGGTTGGAAAAGACCTTTAAGGTCATCCAGTCCAACCATTAACCTAACAATACCAAGTCCACCACTAAACCAATTAAGGGGAGAGTAAGAATTTCATGTTTCCTGGCTTGGTGGCTGGATTATTTTTTAATGAAAGTAAAAACTAGGAATCATTAAGGTTGGAAAGGACCTCTAAGATCATCAGTCCAACCGTCAACCCAACACCAACATGCCCATTAAACCATGTCCCCAAATGCCACATCTACCCATTTTTTGAACACTTCCAGGGATGGTGACTCCACCACCTCTCTGGGCAGCCTCTTCCAATGCTTGACTACCCTTTCCATGAAGAAATTTTTCCTAATATCCAATCTAAATCTCCCTGTGTGCTGCCAGATGGGGGAACCCCTGCCCCAGAGAAAAATTTAGTGTCATGCATTCTTAACCTCAACACAGTCTGGGACATCTCCAGGTACTACAGTATGACATTCCTTGATGAAAAAAGAAATATTATTATTTTCTAAATTTCTGCCCAGCATAATTTCCATGGTGTTGCTCTGTCTGGCTCCATGAAATAAAACTCAGATCTCATCTACCCACTCACCGTGTGACCCTGGAGGTTAAAGGCAGCATTTTCTAAAGCTGTTTGGCAATGTCAGATGTACCAGTGTGGGATTTTGTCTGGCAAAAGACAGGAAAGAATTGGCTGGAGCGATGCACTGGCTTCTCTCCCCTAACACCCTGGATGCTCTGGAAAGGGTCTGCAAAGGGGGAACAGTCTGGATATGTCTTAGGATCATAGGATCATAGGGAAATTCAGGTTGGAAGGGACCTCAGGAGGTCTCTACTCCAATGTCCTGCTCAAAGCAGGGTCAGCCATGAGGCAGACCAGGTTGCTCAGCGCTGTATTCAGTCTGCTCTTGAAGACCTCCAAGGATGGAGACAGTGCAACCTCCCTTGGCCCCGTAGCCCAAACCTCAAACATTTCCCTGAGACCTGCTTCTCTTCAAATGTTTGCCCACAGCCACCACCCACCCACCCTCAGCACTACAGCTGTCCTCCTGTTGCGTGGCCACCAGTTCTTGGAGGCAACCAGCCCTGCACCCATCTTTTTTCCCCTGCCTTTAATATAGTCATTTCAGCCTCAGATGAACAGAGGAAGCCAGGACCTACAGCGCTTGCTGTGTGGCCTCCGCTGCATCTCGTTATCTCCAGGAACAGCTTCCCACCTCTCCCATCCCGCTTCCTCCGGGGCTCAAATCCCTCCCCTCACTGTGCTTCACCCTTCCAGGAGCCTCCTCTCAATGCTGCCTGGGGATACACTTCTTAAAACGTGATTTAAGCCAACAGCATCTGATTTTACAACTCTCCAGCTCGCTCTCAAGTCTCTACCTGTTGGCCTCAACCATCAGGCTGGGGAGGGGCTGCAACTTCAGGCAATGCAACGTCTTCAAAGGCTGGATGTGTAAGCGAAAAGCATCTCTGAGCCTCTCCACGTTCAGCAGAGCTCCTCAGCCGGTGGTCCTGGAGAGCTCTGGGCTCCTCCTAAGAGGCCCACAGAAGGTGACTAAGAAAGCAAATCTGCCAGCATGTGTATATTCACTTTAACTCCATTGCATCATATGGGAAAATTTTTAGAGGCTCCATGAAGATATGAATGAGCCATGCTGCACTGGTGCACCGCTTCTCTCAGTTTTCCTCTCCTAAACAGACTCCCAGAAGCTGTTTCTCTCTTTCTGAGACCATTTCCTTCCATCTTTTTTTCCCCCCACCACTTCTCCCAGAAAACAGCCAGAATTTCTCCTTCTCTGGAGTTTCTCACTCTTGGACTCCCTGTTTCCAGCTTGCAATGGTTTCTGGCTCAGAAAGGTTGTGAGCTGACAAGGCCAGAGATGTCAGGTAGGGAAAATCCACCTAAGCTTTTCATCTCCTTTTGCCAACATTTCATTTAAGTGAGATATTCATGCTGCTGATGTCAACATCTTCAACGGCTTCCCACCCACCTCCCCCTTCAGTCCAGTGCTGTCCACCTCCTTTGCAAGAGGAGGGAGCCACCAACGGTGCAGTGCGAACTGGGACCTAACTCCTCTGAACCCCTTTCTCTCCTTTTTCTCCAAAGAAGGACATTTACGTCCTCAGACTCCATCACTAATTTCCATCCCACAGAGTCACTGCTGCCTTTCCATCCCCTTTTGAACCTCTTTCCTGGCAAAATGCAGCTCTTGGCCAGGACCTCCTGCAGACTTTCCCGGCTCCCTGGTGAATCGGTACCTTGCTGACCACTTTGCCGTGCGCTCTGCTTCTTGGATCCAGGGGAAGGAAACAGCAATGAGATCATTTGGAAAGCTATTTTTTTCTCATTTGGCTTGCCCAGCGGAAAACCAGGAGTCTGATCAGCAAACACCGAACGGCGATCACCTTCACCCTCTGTGATAAATTAAACTCATTTTCACTCATCCATGAAAACAGAGGTGATAATTAAAACCATCAGCACTCCATCCTCCTCCTCATCCTGCCTCGGTCCAGAGGGAGGAAGGCTGAGCTCGTAGGTGCAGCCTGGTTTGGCGGAGGGGCTGTGGGAACCGGCGGGGACCCGTGAGTGGGACAAAGCCAGCAGCCGAAGCACGGCTCCGGGCTCAGCTCCCAGGTTTTGTTCAGTGATGGATGGGGACGAAAGCATTGTTCCCCCTGAGCTGTTTATTCATGGATTTGATGTTCGGCACGGATCCTGGTGATCTACCGGGCGTGTGCCGTAGGCAGGCTGGGATGCGCTCAGCAATCATCTCTGCGTGGCAGCATTCAGGGCTCGTGAGCCGCCGCGTCCCTCTATTACTAAGACAAATTAGAGGAATACGGTTTTCATTTTATGGCTTGCTCTAACTGGCCAGCTTTGAAGCCACTAGCAAAAGGATCCTTTGCAAATCAAACACATGATTACAGAGATCTGGAAGGGGACGTGTGGGGAAAAATGTTGTATTTGGTCAATTCACTGCCCTTCGGTGTGTGGCATTTTTGCATCTGCAAGCGAGAAAAACAAAACCGCTCATTTATGAAACAACAAACAGAGCCTAAAACCCAGCCTTGGGAAGGAAAACTGCTGAGAGCTTCCCCATTCCCAATTATTCTTGTGAAATAGGCAGCTTGGGAAAGCACACAGGCGTAACCAGCCATAAATCTTGGTTTACTAATAAACTCTTCTCTCCCTACCTCTAGGACAGTTACGTCTGGAAAGCGAAATGCTACAGCTTGTTGCTTAACAGCTGGGGAAATCTCCACCGAAAATCAGAGCTGGCAGGCAGGTTTCAGAGAAACTCTATTCCAATGCCAGTGAGCAACCTTTATTGTGTTTCATGAGCTAAAGAGTCTTAAGAGACTTAAGGGAAAGCATCTAGAAGTAAGACCCAGCCGTGAAGAGCTTATGGGGAAGACACAGCATTGATGTTACGCACGGCCAGTCGGTGAGGTTCCCTGTAAGCTGTGCTTTGGCCCCATGTCTTAAGAAATAATGGCCTGAAATCTGCTTTTTGGCTGGTCTCTGCTGCAGGACTGAATGCTGAGCGCTGGGAAGGTTGGGCTTTGCTGGAGCTGACTTCTTCATGACTCAAGAAACTTCAGGTCTTGCATCACCCCAGCCTCGTTCAGCAGCTCCCATCGGTTTTCTTCCCAATTTACTGCAGGGAGAGTTGCTGGTCCACACTGCAGGACAAGCATGAAGCACTTGGGTGGAAGATTATTTCAGATTATTTCACCTTGGACAACATCAGCATGTTGTCGCATGCACCATGGGCCAAGGGAGGAGATCAAAGATCTAACCCACGTCTTTCACAGGAAAAGAGTCCTGATTTGATAGGGACAGCAGCCCTGATTTCTCATCCCTGGGCAGGGGGGCAGGAATTGTGTCACTCCAACCTGGAGCACAAAAGCCTTTGTGGGCTCTTTATCCCTTGCACTAAGCCCGCACCAGCCTCTACAAGGCCATGATTTACAACTTTCTATCTACCCCGAGGGCTGGCCCAGCCGGCACGACAGCGAATTGAGCAGGAACGGCTTTCTCAGCGGGTGTTTGCAAAGCGCTAGATGCAACGGAGCGCTATCTCAGTGGGGAATCCCATAGGCCTTAATTTATTGATTAACTTTAGCAGTAATAATACTAATACAGCAGCAGAGAGATTAAAATACCCGGTGCACGGGCATAGAAACCTTCCTAGAGCTCGATCAGCTGGCAAATGGCTAATGGGCTTGCTGGGAAGTGGTGCCACCAGTTCTTTAACCACAAAAGGCTGTATTTCACCCCAAAGATGGCATCCATCTCATCGCCCACATGTGATCTGGGAGGGGCGGTTAAATCCCACGGAGCCCATACGCTTGTCTCCGTCACCTAAGGTCACTCGGCTTGACGGGCGGCGTGGAAAGGAGGCGGCTGGTTTTCCCGTTCCCCAAGAAACGCAGCGCCGAGCCAGCTGGGCAGGCTCTTCCCAAGGGGTTTTCCCACCGCTTCGGTTCACACTTGCCAGCTTTCCTTTGGGAAGGGGCATTGTCAGCCCTTTCCTGGAAGTCATGCGTGACACCCAGTAGCAGCAGCTGGGTTATTTATGTAGCTCTGCTTGTCGGCTGGAAATACAATACACAAAATGGTCTCTAGTAGCTACTCGCACAGGGATGCAGGGCACACAAGCAAAACTGAAGTCACAGCTCTCATTTAAGCAAAGGCTCTGCCTGCCTCCAAATACCAGGAGAGAAAAAAAAAACCCTCTTTAAAAAAATACATGCTTTTCTTCTCAGCTTCTTATGAGCCTCCTTCAACGGGAGAGTGCAGTGAGTCAACTGAGGCTGTTATAGCCTTTCCTCATGCAGAAGCTTCCATTCCTGCAGATATTTTGAATGAAAACACAAAATTAATCTACCCATCTTTTTCCCCTGCCATCCAAAGCAGCTGCATCTGAGATGCAACATGCCAGCATGTGTCCACCAGCTAAAAGTCCCCCAAAACACAGAATACAGCCTTTATCAGCCATTTCTGGCTTGGGGCTGCCTACGCGAGTACTGAATACTCTGTATTATTATTTATGTATTTATGTTATTTAGTCTGGTAGGGGAGATTTGTGGTGTCAAGTCACCCTGCACCGATCCCGGGGCAAAACCCGGCTAACATTACATGGACACATTAAAGTTGGGCTGGGAGGAGAGAAAGGAGGATGGTGCCTGTGTGCCAGATCACAGATATACCTCCAGGTAGCTCAGGAAGCAAAATCCATCATCATGAGAGCACAGCAGGGATGTGAGAGTCCCAATGCTCTTGTGCAAAAGGCTCTGGATGTTCAAGCAGAGGGGCTGGTAACAGAGTTTAGGTGGAAAACAGCTCCCCATATGCTATGTTACCCCTCCATGGTTTGCTCCCATGAATCAAAATCAGCTTTTTGCAGCTCCCAGCTTACCAGGGGTAGTTCTGCTGCCAGTTCCCCCGGCGATAAAGCTTCCTGCCGATAACCCTCAGCAGGCAGCGCAGAAGGGGTGTGCCGTGGTTCAGCCCCCACCAGCAGCTCAGCCCCACGCAGCCACTCGCTCTCTGCCCCTGCCCCGGTGGGGTGGGAGAGAATCGGAGGAGGAAGAGTGAGAAACACTCCTGCGGTGAGATAAGAACAGTTTAATAATTGAAATAAAGTAAAATAGTAATGATAATAGTAACAATATAACAATAATAGTAACAATAATATACAAAGCAAGTGATGCCCAATGCAATTGCTCACCACCCGCTGACCGATACCCAGCCTGTCCCCAAGCAGCGATCGCTCCTCCCCGGCCAACCCCCCCAGTTTCTATACTGAGCATGACGCCATATGGTATGGAATAGCCCTTGGGCCAGTTTGGGGCAGTGTCCTGGCTGTGCCCCCTCCCAGCTTCTTGTGCCCCTGGCAGAGCATGGGAAGCTGAAAAGTCCTTGACTGGCATAAGCAGCACTGAGCAACAACTAAACCATCAGTGTGTTATCAACATTCTTCTCATCCTAAATCCAAACCACAGCACTGTGCCTGCTACTAGGAAGAAAATTAACTCCATCCCAGCTGAAACCAGGACAGGGGGGTTAGTCCGTAATCACGTTAAATATGTAAGGAAATTTCTTAGTCGTACTGTACAGTAGTTTTTCTCCTTTTTCACTCACAAGGGGTGGAGCATGAGCCCTTTGCGAATGTCTGTGGGCTCGGAGGGGAGGTTGGGCAGCAGGCGTAAGCCAACGCACAGAGCTGTTAGCAAACGATGTCCCCACTCCCTCTTCACCCTACGCTGGAGTTCTTTGCTTCGACACTCACCACGAGACGCGAGTCACAGCCGTGCGACCCGGCTGAGTCCCAGTGTTTTAGGAAGAGACCAGAACCAAAGCAGCAGGCTCAGCCCCCTCCCCGGTCCACAAGCAGCAACAGGGGAAAAATTCTGTGTTTGGCTTCACCAAGAAACCAATTGCCCATCTTGGCTGTTACTGGCACCACGGTGGCACCTAGAAGCCGCAAGAAAGGTGTGGGTCCCCGAGGGATGGATGAATATCTGTGCACGTGGCGGTGTGACGATGCTGCTCCCCGTGTCCCCAGCAACGAGCCCCACAACAAGCCCCTCAGCCAGGCCCGGGATCTCCATTTTAAAGGCAGGAGCTGCCTGTAGAGGTCATGAGCTGGGGGCCAGCTAGGAGGGCTGAGGTGGAGCTGCAGCAGATTCCTGCAAAAGGAGCCAATTTTTGCACAAACCGACATCCAGGTCCCCACCTCGCCTTACGTGAAGCCCCAGCGCTTTGCTGTGAGCCGCGAGCGTGCAGCACAGGCTCCACGAAACGTGGGGACAGAAAGGCAACCTCAAGTGTCATTAACTGGCAAAATAAATACACGCTAGGTGTCTCGCCTCCGTTGTCCAGTTTTATATCTGGAACTAATTTTGCCGTCGTTCTGATGAGTGACGAGATAATCACTGCAGCTGGGCTATTCAGCCTATTCCAAAGAAACCCTTTTTTCATTAATTCAGGCAGTGATTACACACTCCCAGCCAAATCGCTTCTGCATGTAACCCCATTAAGGCAGCGCCTTTACCCTGGGGATGGGCTTAGCCCTCGCTGTTTAAATAGCGTGTTCGCATTTCTTTGTTCTAGGGGAGACAAAGGAAAAGCTTTTTTCCCAAATAGAAAAAATTAAGGAAATCTGATGTCTTCCTGTGCAAAACAGGACACTTAGGATGCAGTCACAGATAATTAGAAATGATGCATTCTTGCCCCAGGGTCAGGAAAATGACCAAAATACTGTCTTCAGGATACCTTCAGAATAGTCTTTGTTTTCTAGAGAGCACTGAGCGAGGGGAAGGAGGAGCATGCCGCTCGCCTGGCGCAGCAGAGATGCTGCGTTTGCGTGACAGATCTGGGGACAATGATGAGAAACTATTCCCCGACCAGCTGGGAGAGATTTCGAGTCGAGGAGCACTTTATGCAGAGGAGGGGGCTGCATAAAAGCGAGATGAGAGCTAAAAGGGAGGAAGGAGGAAGCTGTCCAGGATAATCACTGTGATAGCATCTGTGGAAATGTCCGCAAAGCCCTTCATGTTGATGCTCTGTGCTTTTTTCCATGCTCGGGAGCAAACAGCACGATGCTTCCTGTGCTGCGCTGGCAATATAATAAAAAAAGGTCTGAGGTCCTGCGATACAAAATGAGATTTCATTGCTGCTCCAAACTGTAAAATAATAATATGAGGAAATAGGATTGTGTATTGGATAGGAAGTATCTGCAAAATGCAAGTGGGGTTTGTGTGAGTATAATTCCTATTTAGCCAGCACAATAATATTCACTTTTTCCTAGCTAACAGGAAGCTAAAATTAGGATATGAAACAGTGTCCTCCACCGAGAGCACAGAAGTAGGATTGTCCTATTGTCAAGAGAAGGGCGTGAGGAATCTCCCGTCTTTGACCTTGACTTTGACCTTGTCTGCCTTCTGTCTTGTGTTATCCTGAGCTGTTCATCTAGCCCTTTACCTTGCTTGATCTTTAAAAAGGGAACAATAGGAACCGAGCTGTCAAGTTAAATGGCAATTTATAGCTGTCGCCCACATCAGAAACAAAGGAGTTGGGGTTTTACAGGACGGCCTCCTGGCAACACTAATTTCAAGCACAGCCCTTCAGCAAAGTGCTCTCTTGCAGCCCATTAAATGAAAACCTAGCGCTGATCTCATTAGCAAACGCGCTTGCAAAGCACGGCCCTTTGGCTGCCGCCGGCCCTGGGCTGCTCTGAAGGCAAACCATACAAAATCTTTGAAAGGCCAAATAGCTTATTTTTTGTCAAAAGGGGTGTTTTTACAATCAGCCGGCTCATTGGAGATAGCTTTTATCAGCACGGAGCTGTCTATACCCCCCGTGGGTGAGGAAGGGCAATGTTCACGTCACGCTGATATTGCATGCAGAGGTACCTGCCTCTGCCCTCTCTCCATTGGGACTTTATGTCTACTTTTGGTGCAAATCACAGCATTATCTTCCCTTCTGTTAAAACTATGACAACATCTTGGAAATCTGTGTTGAAATTCTAACTCGGTACAAAACCCCAACAGCTCAAACCTTGCTATGAGACTGAAAGCCTGCAAAATATACCTTCAGATAAGAGCTTGGGAAAGAGGACGTTTGTGGTGAAAGTCATTTCGTTTTTAACATAGACCTTCCACTTACCCCTGCAGCACCTCCACGGGCAGCTGGAGCGATCTATGTGTCATCCCAAGTCTCCTTGTGACAACTAGAGCCAAGCAGGCTTTACTTCAACCATGTCATTGTAACTGACTTTCTCCATGAAGGAGAAGGCACAGCGTCCATGTCTCCATGACAGCTTTAGGATGAGCTAGTTATAGCCAGCCAGGTCACTTGGTGTAAAAGCATCCACTGACTTAGAAAACCCTTAAGAGTTTTTTCAAGCCTGGAGCTTTGCCTTTGCTGTGCTATCCTGCAAAAAGTCTTTACCAGAGGTGGTCAAGATAACTTTGCTGTCATGGGTTTAAGAGATGAACCAGAAATATAAGATGAATGGTATCATAGAATGATAGAATCATAGAGTCATGGAATCATAGAATAGTTTGGGTTGGGAGGAACCTTGAAAGGTCATCCAGTCCAACCCCCCTGCCATGAGCAGGGACATCCCCAACTCAATCAGGTTGCTCAGAGCCCCGTCTGACCTGACCTTGAATGTTTCCAGGGATGGGGCATCCACCACCTCTCTGGGCAACCTGTGCCAGTGCTTCACCACCCTCATTGTAAAAAAATTCTTCCTTATATCTAGTCTTTCTCGTTTCATATTGGAAGATCTCACTTCTATTGCTAAGCTTAGGCAGAAGAGCAGGGCCGAGAGGATGGGATTATCCCATCATCACTTATCCCATCATAAAATGCAAAGAAGACAGGTCAGCCTTTGTAAAGCTCTTGATGCAGATAAGTTAAAGCAATCCAAGGGCACATTGCTAGCGTTGCAATTGCATCGTAAATCTTCCTGCAATCAGCCACAAACAGCATCCCCGAGTTCCTCCTGGTTTTCAAAAGCAGTTAGAAAATTCTCCTTTAAGAAAAAGGAGGAAAAAATATGTAACACACATAAGGATTTTCTTAGGAAGAAGTCCCAAGAGACAACCATGAACCATCTCCTGGCCACAGAGAGGAGATTACGGCAGTGAGAGGTGAGTTCAACCCGGTGTCACGATGGGGCATTCAAGAGCGGACGCAGAGGATGCGGGGAGGCTTTCAGGAGCAGATTAGACCTGGCTGTCTGCTCCTCCACTTAGTAGGAGGCAGGATTTCTCTTCTCTCTAAACTGATATTTCCCCTTCTGCAGTGCATTAAGGTTCCCTGTTAGCGCTGCTGCAACACGACCCGACGAGTCAGCACCCGTCCGCAGAGCCACGCACTGCTCCGCTCGAGCGCAGGCATAAATGTCAAGCATAAAAACCACACCGCTGAGGGATGCGCCTTTTAAATATCACGAGTTGTGAAGCTGGTGAGCGGTCATTTCTTGACCATGTTTATGAGGTGAAGAAGATTCAGCCGAAGCATAGGAAAGGGCAGATGATGAGTCAGCAGGATGAGACTCGAGCGCCCATCGCATGTGCAAAACTCTCACTTGAGCTGGGCATATTTTCTCACTAGATGGGCTACAAAAGGCTTCTGGTATTAACACTCTTATTAACTTAAATATATCACATTGTTATTAACTGAAATAACACCTCAGAAATATTTACACACCTGAGAAAACCTTGCTCATATAGGAAATTCTCTGTACCGGGAAGGTTTTTACCTCCTGCTATCTGAATTCATAAAAAAAATCCTTTCTCTGTGGGTGCAGTGATATGTGCATGGGTGGGTAAGCTCCCAGTTTCTAAGAGCATCAACAATGGAGGCCGGCCCAAATTTGCTATCAAATAGCATAAAATATTTGAGGCTGGATGCACGTTGGGTCGTGAGCCGATGTTTCCATATCTCCAGCGGCTTCGTGCCTCTCCCCTTTCCTGCGGTCGTGCCAGAACTGCCTGCACAGAGAAGTGCACAGAGACATCCTTGCTTCACAGGCACCAGGAGGCAGCAAATACACAATAAAAGTGCAAAGCCAAAGAGAAAATAGATCCTGACTGTTGCTTTGCCTCCTATCGCTGTTGCTTAGCTGGGGAAGTAGCAAAATGTACCAGCATGTTCCTGGTTTTAATTGCAGCAGCTTCTTCCTTCTGTTTCTGCAGAGTTTAGCTGGCTCACGCCGCCCCTTTCCTTTACCTCCAGGCAAAACCTGACATTTGCTTTTACCCGCAGCACGAGATGCACTCGGATCCTGAAAGGAGCCCTATGCCACGGTGCCAGGGCTGGAAACTCTGCAGGAAAGTAATTGCCCTCCCGGTTTCTGCATGGGCACAGAGCTTGCTTCTGGGGGTAGAAAATACAGTGGCTGTTGCCACTCGGTGCCTTAAAATTTAGTAACGTGGGGTCTGTGATTTACTCCTAGGTACAGCCTTGCAGCCTCTTCTGTTGTCCAAGAAAACCCGCTGTGGGTATCTTGCAGCTTGGCTGGTTTTGAAAGCAGTGCAGCAAAGCAGCTATACCCCCTGAAACTTCACAATAGATCAGCTTCTCTATGTTTTTCTTGCTTCTCCAGGGTCCCTGTATTGTGTCACACCCTTTTGGACAGACCTCGGAGGTGTCAGGGCTGACAAGGTTGAGACAGATTCTCTAGGGCACTCCTCCGGCACACAGTTAGATTAAGTCCTACAAATTGGTACTGGTATAGATATAACTAAGCCATTCCACTTGCACAGCAAAATTCAGCATCATGACGTGGCGACCATCCTCTCCAGAAATGGTCACAGTGGCTCGATAATCAGTGAGCAGACAATCTAGAGGAATGCAGACATAGGCATTTCAGCCAGATGTCTAGAAACATGATACTGGATGGACACGATCTGATGCTTGCCATATTTCTGAGTAGGAAACAGCTTGTCATAGGTAAGGCAAAGAAACAAATGTGAAAGCCAAGTGGCTGACCCGCCTAAATTTGTAGGCAGACATCACTGTAAGTTCAGCTTGACTTTCAAGGTTGTTTCTGAACTACTGCTGAAATCTGGGATTTACAAAAGGAGGTGGCTACACTGAGTTTGGTTCTTGTATTTATTTTGAGGTGCATATTCAAGGAGTCTTTCTCTTCTGGAAGGGCTGACCGTGCAGCAGAAGCCAAATGGGGATGCCTTGTGCCACGTGTTGCCTGCAACACGAGCTCTCGTGCTCCAGGTCCAGGTGCTGGGATCCTTGGGCTGGGATCCCTGGGGAGTGATCACGACATTTGTGACGGGTGTCTCCAGCTGCATGGAGAAAAGGCATTTCCAGCCAAGATGGGGAGTCAGGAGCCTGGAGGAGAAGCTGCAAGTGCACTTTCTAGTGAGAAGAAACCATCGTGGCCCATGGGACTGCTCCTTCACATGGCTCTCAGTACCAACAGGTCTAAAAAAATCACTGGTGACCCAAATGGCTTCGACCTGGTGGGTTTTTTTTCCTGCAGGAGGCCCTAGCTCAGGTCCTGGAGCTCCTCTCTGAAACGTGTACAGCAAACACACACCTGAGATCTCTGGTATTTGCAGTTCATCGCACTGGGAGGTTTGCTCTGAGCAGAGGATCAAGCTCTTTCTCCATCTCTCTCTCTAGGGAGGTACGTTCACAGCTATCGACTTGGTAAAGCACAAAATGGACTGAACGGCAGTGCTGTGACATATTGGTTATTCCTCTATTTACTGTTTGGTCTCACTGTGGACCTTGAGTGATGTCAACTGCAAACAGCAGGACTGAAATAACGTTCGCTTGCGCCCCTAAGCTCCCTGCAGCATGTGCAAGAGACCTTGAAGACCCAATCCCATTTTTTTTCTGATTTATATTAGGAAAAAATTATATTTCCTCCTCCCCATGAAAATTATTATCCTGCCAGCCAAGAGCTGAGCACAGCTCTAGGGATCCCATCAGGATGGCTGAGTCCGTGGCCAGAGTTAAGCAGGATGGAAATGCGCAAACTCTTTAGGATTCTGCCCAAATCCTCCTGCCGTGTAATTCAGCTCGTCGGCACAGGATAATACGAGTTTCACTAACTTGATGAATGTCTTAGATCATCTGCAGACTAAACAGATGCTGTGCTGAATAAATACACCTATAACTTACTCATTTTAGTGTGCCGAATGACATCCTCAGTGCAGCTAGGGAGGAGGAAAGTGGAGACACCGTAACACGCTGCTTGAAGAGGACTGCCCTAATATTGGTACTGGATATTGCATCTAGAAAAAAAAAAGTTAATATGCACCTAAGCTTCTAGGCCCATTGCTTTTTTTTTTTTTTTTGAGTATTTCAGCCTTATTTCCAAAGCACAACACTCCGCTGGAATAAATCACCGCAGGAAGGCAGAACTGAAAACCAAAGGTGCGGTGAAGAGCAACTCGTATCTATGACTCTTTCTAATATTGCTGATGTCCTTGCAATGCTCTGGATTTGTCTTCCCAACACAGATGTGGTAGAGATACTGTCAACCCCACCTTACAGAGTTGGCTCAAAGGTGTTTGAAACAAATACCAAATTTATTTAAGCTTCAGTTTCTCATGGATTCCCTTCAAAATTTTGTACCTAAATGCTTTAAAGGATTAGCGCTGAGTGACCTGCTGCAGTTGGGTGGGAACTGAGCTTTTATTGCTAGACTAGTTGGAGGCTAAAATTGTCTGTGCTGGAGCCATACCTCTGCAGAAGCTTTGCAGGGATTGAAAATTCAATTTCAAGTTATTCAACCAGCGTGAAGCCTTTAATGCTTGCAAAATTCAAAGTAAAAAAAAAAAAAAAGGAAGGAAAAGAAACAAGAACAACACACCAGCAGCTTCTCTACCAGCGTGACAGGATAAACAAATCTAACAAGGTAAAATAATCAGGTATGCATCTGATGGGCCACTGGGCCCAGCATGTCAAAAAGACTCAGAAACTCACTTTTGGCATTGATCTCCTACAATTCCCTCAGGATTAGAGAAGCTTTTCCCCATCTTGAATCACAAGCTGTGGCATAGACACGCTTGCAGGGTGCAGAGGAGGTGGGAATGCGTTTTTCTCCAGGATAGAATAGCCCATGCTGTAAGATTGGACACGGATTTCAGTTTTGAGAGGTAGATTTTCAGCTGCAGGAGCAAAGCAGAGCAGTAATTACCCATCGTGCTCGACAGCCACTGCGAACACTGTGGGCTGGGCCAGAAGAGACACGACCCAGGGGAGTCAGTTTGGGCTATTCAGCCAGTACGTGGTTGGGCTGGTTGGAAATATCATGGGCTTGCTTTTGAAAAATGCTGGTTCACCTGAATGTTTTGTTCAGCTTCGCATCTGACACCCCTAGTGAGTCTACCTCAAAGCTAAGAACCACGTTTCTGCACAGCAAGACCAGGGTTTTTGGGAGAGTTCATGAGCAGCTGCCAAGTCTAGGGGCTTCTAGCTTTCAAAGGAAAGAAAGGGGGAAGCAGGTTCTGATTTGGAATGAAAACTCCGAAAAAAAAAAGTTCTCCCCTTCCCAAAAACCATCCACATTGCAGCCAGCCCAACTAAACAATGTCAGCCTGGATTGTGGCTCTGCATGGACCTTCTTGCACTGAAAGGGAGTAATGGTAACCAAGGAGTAATGGTCTTAAACTAAAGAAGAATAGATTTAGACTAGACATAAGGAAGAAATTTTTTACAGTGAGGGTGGTGAGGCACTGGCACAGGTCGCCCAGAGGGGTGGTAGATGCCCCATCCCTGGAAACATCCCAGGTCAGGTTGGACGGGGCTCTGAGCACCCTGCTCTCGTTGTCCTCCACCTTGGTTCATTCATATAGTTTGAAGACAATCTGTTATAGCTCTTCCTGCCAAACAGCATGCAGGCACCTGGTCCATGCCCTCAGCTACCCAGCCGGGAGGGACAACCTGGCTGTGCCTTGTCCCACAGCATCCCACAGACCACGATGAACCCTTTCATCCCCACCAAGACATGTAAAGACCTTGTACAGCCTGGAAAGATGGGGGAAATTCCTTTTACGTACAGGTTAACTAATTCAGGATTTGGTTCTGAAGCTCTGCTTTTAACAGGACATTGGATTCTTGCCTCATTTGCACTGGAGTTAGTGGCATTAGCATGGATAATTCAGAGTCCTGCTGTGTTGGCTGGTTGTCGCGTCTAAACATTTCTCACAGACATTTTCGTTTCCGCTCTAGCCCTTTGCACTGCCTGGCTGTGCAAAAGGGTATGTTGGTTACGGGTTCAAATCACCTGGTACTAAGGACACCCCAAGAGCTTGTAGTGTGAGGTTTATTCTTCCCCCTTGAGTTCAGCTCCCTTCGGGACCATCTTTCTGCAGAGATTTGCTGGCTCTCAGCCCTAAACTACCCTACAACAATGGTCCCTGGGCTGATTGCAAAGGTTGGGATAACATGGAGAGGCTCTGCCTTGAGCAGCCAAGTTCAGACCTCAGCTCTTGAGGGTTGGATCTGCTCCTGTCTCTGCTAACTGCAGTAACCCAGACTTTGTCAGGAAGCATGAGCACCCAAGCAGCAAACGATCCACCACTGCATGGCAAAATGCTCGGCTGGGATCTTCAGTTTGATTGCAGATACCTGAAGGTAGAAACCAAAAACACCCTCAGCACAACACGATGTCTGCTAATCCAATCTCTCAGCATCGTGAGCCGGGTCCGTGTCCCAACCTGCAATTCTTTTTAGCCTCGTCATGGTGTTAATGAAGACAACCATCTTGGCTAGGTTGCCTCTTGTATGCTCCTCAGGCATCTCTGATTCCTATCTCACCACCTGGGTGCTTGACAAATCCCTCTGTGCGCTTTGAAGTTTGATGGTAGGCTTGTGCAGAAATCTCAGCTGTATCTTCAGCTTCTGCTGGCGATACCTGGATCCTGAAGAAAGGTTTGGTCTCCACTGGACCTGCAGAGAAGAGATTCACCGTAACATTTTCCTCCTGCAGGCTCAGACAGCTTTTTCTGCTTGGCTTTTGACATCTGTCCATGCATTTCCCTTCTCCTCTGCTGCCAGCATCTATACACCAATTACACTCAGGCTGCTGTAAGCAGTGTTCGTAACTGCCAAAACCAAAGTAGGCTTCCTCTAGGAAAACAAAAGTCATTAAAATTAATAATAACCTGCCAGGAACTCATGATACAGTGAATCAGCATTTCAACTCAGATCTCACTAGGCTCTCTGCAGCCTGGCCTCGTAGGGCCAGGAAGCTGGAGAAACAAGTTTCAAATAATTGTGTGTTCATGCTTGGATTTTAATTATATCCACATGCAGACACTATTTGACATTTTATGAGCACTTTTCTTAAAGCCATGAGTTTGGGGGAGCCACAAAATCCAAGGGAGGCAGCGAGTGAATTACACGCTTTACTCCAGCAAGGCCTGATCACACCTATTTATTCCACATGCACATGTGTTTAATGCTCTTTGTCCATCCGTCCATCCATCCACCTACCCAGATATAAATTATGTTTGAACGTGATTTCAAGACCCTGTCTCTCTATTAGAGACAGCTCACCCCTGCCTAGTAAATCCTGTGTAAAGGCAATGGGAGGAAAGCCAGCCCTCAACTGCAAGGTCTGTAACAAGCTCCCAGACAGCTGCTCTGTAAATCAGGGGACTTGCAGGATCCTATAAATCACAACCCCGATTAGGGTCAGAGGCTGCACGTGCTACACAAAGTAATGCCCAGGACTGCTCGGAGCGCTGGACTCCCGTGGGAAGAAAGCCAGCATTTCTCTCCACAGCAAATTGCAAATTACTGGGCTCTGCAAAGTCCTTGGCTCAGAGGAGTCCAGCACCGAACAAAATAAATCCTGGTCTTGTAGGGATTCTCTCTCTGATCTAGATGATCTAGATGATCTCTCACCTGATCTAGATGCCTGTCTCTAAAGGAGGAAGGAAAAGAGTTGTGTTGCCAGATTTAATATCTTATAATGGCCCCACTTGGAAGCTGCTTGGAGTTTTGCAATGTAACAAGCAATCTTTGTGGAGACAGATTAGCAGTCAGAGTGCAGGTGAAGGGGGTCAGCCATGCAAAAGAAAAGTAGTTTATCCACATTTCTGAGGCCCAGTAACTACACAGAGCTATAAACTACAATAACTTCCATGCTAGTATCAGCCACCCAAGAGTCTCAGCACACTTGACACGCAGCAAGTCACCGACACGTGGCCCCTTATCTGTCAGATGAAAATCACTTGGTTCATTTGAAGCCAAGGAAATAGGAATACTACAAGATTAAGCCAACTTCAGTCATGCTCTCATCTGTTCCACAAATAAACATGGCATCGTTTTCATGGCACTGTTTCTTCGTAAGGCACCAAACACATCTGTGAATGTCGCCCATCTGAAGGCACAGGATGGGAGCCCGACACAACCCAGGAGGACACAGACAACCAGAGATGCTGATATTCCAGTGGAGAAGGGAATATGCAGAGGGACTTTAACGAAGCTGGGGAAGGGTCTGGAGCACAGGGCTGGTGGGGAGCGGCTGAGGGAGCTGGGGGTGTTCAGCCTGGAGAAGAGGAGGCTGAGGGGAGACCTGATCGCTCTGCAGCTCCTGACAGGAGGGGGCAGGGAGGGGGGTGTTGGTCTCTCCTCCCACGTAGTTAGCGATAGGACAAGAGGAAATGAGCTCAAGCTGCACCAGGGGAGGTTTAGGTTGGATATTAGGAAAAATTTCTTCATGGAAAGGGTAGTCAAGCATTGGAACAGGCTGCCCAGAGAGGTGGTGGAGTCCCCATCCCTGGAAGTGTTCAAAAAATGGGCAGAGGTGGCACTTGGGGACATGGTTTAGTCTAGTCTACCCTTGATTGGTTTAGTGTGGACTTGGTAGTGTAGGTTAACGGTTGGACTGGATGATCTTAAAGGTCTTTTCCAACCTAAACAATTCAATGATTCTATGATTCAGGCACAGCTGGCACCGGTGTGTTTCTGGTTATGCTCATCTGTGGGGTTATCCTTGGGCCAGGCTTCACAGGCTATATGGGAACCAGAAACGTGCTGTCTGTTTAATATCTTTGCTTTCTTGTTTGTTCCACACTCTACCAGGAAGAGCTGAAATTTCCTACATTTAATGTTGGGCAGGTTACATCCTGCAGTGCAATTTCATTAGCTTCTCTGGGTACGTAGGGCATGAATTTGATCAGTTCGAAGCTGTACTGTGTTTGCCAACCACATAAACAAGGAAGGAAGAATCGATCCATAAAGGTAGCAGTGAATTTGCTGTGGCTGAATGCAAACTGACACAAACAGCCTCTTAATTAGCCAGAAAGATAATGAAATCACTTTGTCATGGAAGCATGCGCATGTACGCACAGAGACATATACACAAGTCCTCTTTGGGGAGGTCTACCCAGGGCCACCAGTCAAAAACACTGGGTATCCTACAGATCTGCTCTTTAGGGAGCTAATAATTTTGGAGGAAGGAAGATCCATAGGGGCCTCAGATGGAGTTTAACACCTCCCAGTGCTTCCTAGGAGCAGTCACTGATGGCCTGATCTTTATTGAGCATGTGAGACCAAGCCAGAGATTTGCAGAGGACCTGAGAGCAGCAGGAACTTCATCCAGAGTATCAGGACCTGCCTGGCTTTGCATGCTACCCTCCCTCCTCAGGCTTTCATATTTTCTGCTTATAGATTAGGATTTGCAGCCTCGTGAGCCAGCGCCGTATCCCTGCGCATCTGAGCTGTGACCTAGTTGATCCCGTCTTGCCATCTGTATGTCCTCTCAACCGGTCTCTCCGAGCCATGCCCATCTGGCAGCAGTGTAAGCCGTTAGCTGGTGGAGACAGCTCTGCCCCATACCCTCTAACCACTGCCAGCTTTTATATAGACATATATGACAATATATTTACATGTCATCTCTAAAATGAAAGTTGAAATCCCCCACATCTGTGTGGGTCAATCCCGCAGGTCCAGCTTTCAGCCTTCTCATGCCCAACCCTTGTAAAACACAGTCTGCAGCCCCAGCGGCGTGGCTCGGTGCAGCAGTGCATGAATAGTGCGGGCAATGACCTGAGCAGATGTTTCGCTTCAGAAACGCTTTGCAAAGCCAGGAGGCATCTTACACCGCTCCCCATCCACGGGGCTGGGCTGGGGAAGACTGGGCTGCTCCCTCTGGGGATGGGCACAGAGGTTGTCCCGTAGTGAAGCCCAGGCTCTGTGTGTTGGGGGAGGCTGCGGAACCCTGCAAAGTCCTGGAGAACTGTCATGGTTCAGCCCCCGCCAGCAGCTCAGCCCCACGCAGCTGCTCGCTCCCCCTGCCCCGATGGGAGGGGGGAGAGAATCGGAGGAGGAAGAGTGAGAAACACTCCTGCGGTGAGATAAGAACAGTTTAATAATTGAAATAAAGTAAAATAGTAATGATAATAATAACACTAGAATAATGATAATAATAATAATAGACAAAGCAAGTGATGCCCAATGCAATTGCTCACCACCCGCTGACCGATACCCAGCCAGTTCCCGAGCAGCGATCGCTCCTCCCCGGCCAACCCCCCCAGTTTCTATACTGCCCATGATGCCATATGGTATGGAATAGCCCTTGGGGCAGTTTGGGGCAGTGTCCTGGCTGTGCCCCCTCCCAGCTTCTTGTGCCCCTGGCAGAGCACGGGAAGCTGAAAAGTCCTTGACTGGCATAAGCAGCACTGAGCAACAACTAAACCATCAGCGTGTTATCAAAGTTACTCTCCTATTAAATCCAAACCACAGCACTATGCCTGCTACTAGGAAGAAAATTAACTCTATCCCAGCCGAAACCAGGACATGCTCGATTCAAACATCCTGTATAGGGGAGTTAAAATCACCATGCTTTTAATTTTCTACTTCCAATTTCAAGAAACTCTTGATCTGGGTGCCAGTTCTTAGAGGGCAATGAAGGCTCCCCATATACAATCACGATGAGCTCAGACGTTCCCAGCTGCAACAGGACATCTGCCTATGACCAGAAAAAAACAAGGGGCAGAGAAGCTGCTGCACCAGCCCAGGTCCATGGCTGTCAGTACCTCTCTCAGATGCTTCACAAAAAGGGACACGGTGCTTCTGCCAGAAGGCTTGTTTGATGGTAAGCCAGGAGTTTTTACATCATCTTCCTTCTTGCTCGGCTTTGTGGAGCATCTAATCATTGGCCATCACTGGGAGGGAGACCAAACCCTGGAAGGACGGATCAGTGGTGATGACAAGCTGAGCCTAAGGAAAGCTCACTATTGAAAGCCCTTCTTGTCTTTAGCCATGTTCCTCATGGCATTTCACCAGA
This sequence comes from Pelecanus crispus, assembly GCF_030463565.1. Classification (NCBI taxonomy): domain Eukaryota; kingdom Metazoa; phylum Chordata; class Aves; order Pelecaniformes; family Pelecanidae; genus Pelecanus; species Pelecanus crispus. The sequence continues at coordinate 84,958,313 of NC_134646.1, forward strand.
AGGGAATCCCAAAGCACGGTAGAAATGACCGCTATGGAGGAATCTGCTCCATCACCAGTGTTTTCAAAACTGCCTCCCTAAATCATGAAAATGCAACCTCCTCCTGGGAAAGGCAGAATTTGATAACCAGCCAAAAAACTGTTACACAGTCACTCATGATCATGATGAAGAGTACTTTGTCCTAATGAAGCCACAGATGCAATTTATATCAAAGGTTTTCAGGACCTGAAGTCTAAATTTAACATCTTAAATCAGTAAATTGGAGTCCCTGTGGTTTTCCAGGCTGAGATCTGATATTTCTGACCAACCTCAGCCAGACTCAGGTTATTCCAACGCGGAGAGGGCTGATCGCGAGGGCTGTGTTGCAGGGGGTGAGAGGAGGAGGAAGGACGGTGGTACACAAACTGCTTCCCAGGAGGACGATGCGTTACTCATTGCAAATACCTCACTCCAAATGTCGATAGCACAGTCAAGTGGATGGGTGGTTTTATAAGACAAGAATTGCACAACAGGAAAAAAACCAGCATAAATGAGCAACTTTTAAGACGGTGGCTTTTAGCAGGGTTTGTGGATGACGCAGGAGTGGGTGCACGCACAATCTATATGTCCCAAGCAGAGAAAGGACAGTGTGTGGTCCAGAACCCTCAGAGGTGGTCAGCTATTAAAAATAACAGTAGTCCCCAAGGTTTCAGGTGATGGGATGCCTTCAGATCCCTCTGATATTACTCACAGCCCAGGTTTTGGCATCCTACAGCTACTTCAGGCAGAAAGGGAGCAAACTGTGATGAGCTGCACTTCATCAGTGCCAGTGGGCACAGTTGTTCGGTCTGACCTAACAGGGGATGGAGGAGAAGAACAGATGAGGGAGGGATTTTTGGAGGACCTGCCTCTTTGCCAAAAGCACCACAGGACCACAGAAGAAATGCAATGAATCAAATCTCCCTGCAAGGCTGGAGAAGGTTTTAAAACTTATTGTTTGGAGAGGGGAAAAACATATATTGTTTGGTTTGACTCATGCTAGGACCATCTGGGATCTGAGCACATCGCCCTGAACCACCACGCACTTTGCATCGCCGGTGCCTACGGCTTTGCGAGATGCTCCAGTAACTTTGGAGACAGGTTGTTCCCGTGAGGCTAAAAACACCGGTAAACTGGGACAGCAGCTGAGCAGCCTGCACCTATGCTTCAGAGCAAAAAATAATCCGGAACAGGCACAGTCTTAACAGAGGATGAGAGAGGGAAATGAAAAGGAAAAATGGCTTTTCCAGGCACAGAAAGCAAATGGAGGTAGGCAGCACACTGCTTTCCCAAAGGATGCTTGAAACGGTCTTGTGTGCAACACCTACTCTCCTGCAGGGTTATTTCTTATCAATTTAAAAGAAAAACTCCTCCCCATCACCTTTTTTCCCCCTTTGCTCCTTCTCATCCCTCAAAACCCCTGTGCAATTTTGCTGGATTTGCAGCATCTTGTTTACTGCGGTCCAAGGAGGTTTGAATGAGTGTGCAGTTCCTGGGCAGATTTAGTAAGGACCAGCTATTTATCATTCTCCTGGCTCTTACGAAACGCAGACAAATCCACCCTCCAGTCAGGTTTATTTGTGGCCTTTTATGTTGCATTTTGGAATGTGTCATTCTGGGTATTTTTGCAGGAACAAGAGCAATCTTAAAGAAGCATTAAATAATGAATTGCCTTCAATAATAGCCCTGCTGATACTACTAATGACTAGAAATCCTGTCGTCTTTAGTTAGAAGTACAATAATACATGGTTTGCTTGTGGATGTTTTAAGCATGCATCAGCAAAACATCTGGAAGTTTAAGTTAGTGATTAAATAAACTGCTGTGTACCTTTTAGGGTGATAGTTTTAGAGAGTTACTGTTTTGGTAAATAACCCACAGATACAAAATAATGTTACATAAATAAACATACTTAATCTTTCATCTTCTGTTTTTTATGCCTCTTCACTAGATGGCATCTGCAAAAGCAGAAGTGCATTTTTTTTCATTCTCCCATTAATAACAGAGCATAAAACATAAAGGAAAAATAAATCCAGTTCCAGCTGGGTACAGAGGGACTGATGCCAGTGTGGAATCTGGGTCGATTTACGTATGCTGAGATTTTCAAGTGACAGATTAATTGGCTTGATAATAATTCACTGAAAGCAGGGAGAACTGGGGATGTCACACTCCCCATACTCCTCCCTCTACATGTGAAAGCCAAGGGCTATTCTGCTCACTTTGCTCGGACGCTTTCTGGGGTTGTCCCACCAGCTTTGGAGAAACGAGGGGGGCTCATATCACCTTCTGAGCACACGCTGCCTGGTTTCTCCCCAAGCCAGTTAGATCCAGGAGTGCTGGTGCCTTCAACAGCAAGCCCCCTTCCAAATTACAGAGAATAAATGCTGGTTGCAATTATAAAAAGAAAACAGCACAGGAAACCAGTGAAGGAACAGTAAAATGAAAGTCAGTTTTCTTTTTTTTTTTTAATTTATATTTGCACATGCCAAAAAAAAATTGTGTCTGGTTAAGAACATGTAAGCAAAGATCCATCACAGAGCCACCATCATTAACTTGTGATGTTGAAATGCAGTTCGGTTGATGACAGTAGCAGGATAAGCGAAACATAAATAATGATGTGCCCCATAAATAATCTGCAGGAAGCCCTGCTTCCCCATGTCTACGCGAGCTGTAGAGAGGAGATCTGCGCTGTCAGCATTAATCAAACCAAAGATCCAGGGAGGCTGGTCTGGCTGGTGGAGACATTGGCTCGTGGTCCAGGGGATGCCAGCCCTGGCCACTGTCCGGGGGCAGATTTGGAGGCAAGGCAGATTTGGGCAAGTAAGGCATGGACAGGAGGTACGGGGGTGAGGTCTACAGCCCCCATGGCTCCTCTTCCCCATCGTGACTAAATCATGGGGTGTCCCATGTGGACAGTTTGGTGGCTGTTATGGAAAACAAGTGTTGACAACTTCCCAACATAGTGTGACTTGCAACCACGTTGATGGGGAACCACAGGAAACATGAAACAAATCAGGAGTGTCTGGACTTCCAAGTCAGTGTCTGGGATCTTCAGTTAATTCAAGTGAAATGGGGAGGGATTTTCTTCAGGTCTCTAGGTTTTGGCTGAGTGTCTGATTTCTTTCTATGGCGGAGTTCTACCACATTTGCCTTTTGCTTCCCCAAGGGTGCTGGAAGACAGGAGCATGAGGACTGGTCCCAGCAGATCTTAGTGGTGAGCCCTTAGCTGGGCCCTCCAAGGAGATCCGAGGAGAGGAGGCAGAAAAGTGCACACGAGACACAAGGACGACTTCTTCTGCAACAACTGTAGATATTAGCCCTTAGGCACCACTCAGCTGAAAAGTTCCAGTCTTTATTGTGTTGTCTCCAATGTATTCATTCCTTACTGCATTGGGGTTTTTTGTCCACATGGAGCAACGTCTTCTTCAATTCCTTTCTTTGACCTTTAGATACCAGAGATCCCCGTCCACCTCCCCAGCTCCATTCCTGAGGTGTCTCCCCACAACTGATTTTCCCATGACCATCATGATGAAAGATCTCTGGCCTTCTTCCCCACGCAGTCATGCCTCCAGAAGAATCAAGCCGTCTTTTTCATTTCCTTTGGTGCCAGCTCCACAGATTTCGTTTTCTCCGAGAGATCAACATCCAAATGTCTGTGTGATTATTGCAGCTTCACGAGTCTACAGCTGGAGGTCACCTCCAGGCTTGTTCATAAATAAATCATAAAATGTTATTATTTATATAGTGTCAACAGTGTGATAAGTGCAACATAAGGCAAATTCACTGTGGCAGCCAACTTCCAATCTGTTTTCTTCCTGCAGATTTCTGATCCAGCTAAAAGGAGTGCTCTCTGTGCAATTGCTCAGCTCCTCCGAGAAGCGAGATTTAACCCCCTTGCAGTCAGTGGGGTCTCACTGTTGATTTACAGCCCCTCCGAGATACACCCTTGTGTCTCATCTCCCATGTGAATGGGCTGGGAGTGCCTTTGCAATCGTGTTTTCCCCCCTTCAACCATCCAGCCTGAGTACTGATGTCTACGACGGTGGCATCAGCTGATGGTCAATTTTCCTGGCTCATAGACCACCACGCTGCAGCTGTGACGTGTCAGTGGTGGGAATAAGGGTTAGAAACAGCTTGGGACAGGGAGGGGTTTTCCATTTCTTGACAATCTGCTACGAAATGAAGTCTGCGGGCAGCTTCTTGCCTCTAGCGCTGTATGGGAATGCCCAAACCCTCTGAGCCTGCACAGGCAATGGAGCAATCCTGAAGAGCCGGGGTTCGAAAGAGCATTTTGCTCCCACTGCATCACAAATGTCAGGGCAAACAGAGGCTCCAGTTAGGCAGACCCTTAGCTGGTCAATTAGACAGACACTTCCAAGGAGTTTTTCCCACTGAATAAGTTATTTCCACTGCTGGGACAGTCTCCTGTGAGAGATAACAGAAGCAGATTGGATATTTTAATTGCTTCATTTAGTCTGTGTAAATATTATCAGAAAGTGACCTTTAGCATCTACCAGAATGGTATGAAATCCTTCCCTGCCCAAAAAACTGTTTCACAGAGCCTCTGAGCCATTTACCTTATATTTAAATCACCCAGGAGATATTTCACTCTGAAAGGGCAAACTGGGCACTTTGAAATAACTCGCAAGCAAACATGCAATTTAGCTAGAGAGCCGGCCATGCTTCTCCTCCATGATGGGTTTGCACCAAGAGAGGATGAACCCAAAGAGTGGCTGTGGCCCAGATTTCACAACTCTGGCATCTCCCATGAGCAGACTTGTTGAATAGCCCAGTGGACCACACGCTTCAAGTGCCAGTCAACTAATATCGAGAGCTGTTCTTCCTCCGTGGCTGTTCTTATTGGACCATGTTGAAATATTTGCTGATGCAAATCAAAGAGGTAAGTCTCCCTGAGACTGGAGATTTAATTAAAACCCAGGCTGAAAAAAAAAACCAAAAAAAAACCCCCCTCAGCTTACAAGTGTTTTAAAGGTATCAAACTAGAACATTTTAACATTCAAGAGTGAAGCCTTTTCATTTTTCATTTCAGAAGGGCTTTTTATTTCAGCATCTTACATACTGAAAAAGAAAAGAGTCAAAATAGAAACAGAACATTTTGATTGACCAGAAGGTTTGGGGGATTTTCAGTGGTACTCTCCAGGAGAGGTTGCAATGTTTCCTCTGACTCAGAGCAAGAACCTGATTTGGAAGTGTGGCATTTTTTTCATGCTGAAATTGTGCCCTCCCTGTAACCCACCAGTGATTAGAGATGATTTACATACTGGGCTTGAGTGAAACACAGTGGAGGAACACCACCCAGTCATTTAGAGCAGGAAACAAAGAATATTTTACCTAATTGAGACAATGATGGGCTGGGAAGTGGGCTGGAAAATTGGGCTTCTCAACTCCAGCTTTTGGAAACAATGCGGAGATCTGTCAGCGCTGTCGAGCTGTTGAGTCCTCAGCTTCATCCAGAAGCAATGCATCCCACCATGTCCCCTAACACGACGCCAAAGTGATGGTCCTGCACAGGCTCAGGGCACACAGTGCAAAAAATCTGGTATCGGGGACTGGGTTAATGGGGACACACTTGGAGCAACCAGTTTCCTCCCCTCTTCTCTCCACAGACATGCTCCTAGGGCTGTTGGCAGCTACAAGATGGTCCCTATGTATTCTCTTCCTATAAGACTGAGCTGGAAATAAACCCAATTCTACAGCCTCAACATTTTTTTTTAACAATCTCAGTGCTACCTGCATTGCAGTTCTGCAAATTAATCTTGTGGATGCTCACACACACACAGAGTCAGTATCGGTACAGCCTGCACATGAAAACAAACCCACTGTGCAGACGGCCTGAGTCACTGCTGGTAGGAAGGGAGGCTCGAGGTGGGAAAAATAGAGCCAGAGAGATCGATATGCTTGAGTCGGTGTGTCAAAGGCACTGGAGAGAATCCCATCAATAAGATATAAATCAACCCACAAAACACCTTTACCTCTCTCCCTCCCTCCCTCCTCAAATATTTGATCAGTGAATGTAAAAGTACACAAAGGTCATGGGAAGAAAAGCAGCTGTAAAAGGTGTCGGCATCTCTGTGTGGTTAACAGGAAAGAGGAGAAGCAGAGAAAGCAGAAGTGGGGGAAGAAAACAGGGATGTCAAAGGGCCTTCAGACAAAAGAGGACCTCGTCGGCATCCTTGATAGCAAAGGATTACAGTTCACACTTGCAGGAACCTATACCTATGGATGTGAGCAGGCACCTTCATCACTTGTGCTTCAGCTTTGTGTCTCCTGCTCACCAGGGACACGATCTTTCCAAAACATGGGGTGCCACAAAGGGGCCACAGACCCAGGGGTTGTGAAATTCAAGGAGGGAAGGGAAGGAAAAAGCAAGAGGTCTAATTTCCAGGCTAAAGGAGAGTAAGTGAGCATTTTTGCAACCGCCTCATCTTGATCATCCAAGAGAGAACGGCTGGGTTGAAATCTGCCTGTCGAATTTGCCATGCCTGCGGAGATGATCACAGCCAATACGAATTAAAATGCAATTGCTTTCCATTGTTGGTGCTGCTCATCTGCTGCTTGGCGCGTCGTTCAGCAGAGACAGCGAAAAGACACAAGAGTTTTTGAGCCTCGTTTCCTCTTCATCAGTGCTACCAGGAGGCTTTCAGCCACGGACATGACTCTGTTTGGATTAGGTTTAACGTGGAGGAGAGCCCTTGCACATCACAAACACTATTTACATCCACCGAGACTGGAGGAATAATTATCTGAGGAGTAACAAGCAGCAAAGAAGGAGTCCTGAAAGATTGAGTCCTGAAAGATGAGGAAGAAATAGCAAAAGTGATAAACAAAGAAGCAAAAAGCTGAGGAGCTGGGTGAAAACCACAGCAACAATCCCTGTCCGTATGTCAGGCATCAGACACTCTCTAGGTGAGAAAAAAGGGATTGAAATGGAATTTGAACCAAGTAATTGCATATTTTATCTCCTGTTTTCAGACTTGTTAGTTCAAAAAGAAAATAAAAAGCACCAAAAAGCAACAACCACCTCCTTTGGCTTACTGTCCTAAATATTTTGCCTTCCCAAATCAATGAAAATTAAATTCCTCTTTCTCCTTCAGTCCTCTACTAGCTATTTCGTCTCCTGTGCAAGGAAGGGCTGTGAATAGATTAACATATAGATGCACCTGATCACTCCCTGATTTAAAGACAAGGAGCTTTCTCCGGAGTAGGCTTCATGGTGCAGCTGGAGCAATTATCACTTTATCAATCTTGGAGACAGCAAAATTGGTCTGGGACATAAAAGAAGGAGAAGGAAAAAAAGAGATTCATGTCTTCGATTTAACTCGGTGATGGCTCTCAATTAACACAGGATAAAGGTTTCTTGCGATTTCAGCTTTATCCTTCACACCTCTTCAATGCAGAGAGTGAGCAGATCCGAAGCGGAGAGTGAGTGGATCAGAAGTGAGAAATTCAAGACACACACTTGTTGTCCAGCTGGTTTTTGTTCCTCTTTGATGCTTGGGACTGTGGTATTTTTTTACCCAGGTAGTTAAACAAGAACATCTCAGGTTTGGTTGCATTTTATACAAAGATGTCTCGTAGCCGTGGTAGCTTGCTCCTTTCCCCAGCGGACTGTCGTGGTAGGACCATGGTTACATGAGTATCACAGATGCTACACTAAGAGGTATCGATGCTGTGACTATTTGGGCACTGCTCCAGCAGCTGGGCCCAAGGTTGGAGCCAGTAGCCCATGAAGCAGATTTAATGAAGATCCAGTGATCTCATATGCAAGGGAATGGACTTGGGCTGCAAAGTCAAGTGGACAGGAACGGAACCATCTTTGGCATCATCCCCTTGTGCATCCTGCCTGGACATTGAACAAGGACATTACCGGGTGGAATAGGTCTTTTTGCAAGATCCCTGTGCATTTTCTGCTTTTTTTTTTTTGTTTGTTTCGAATGAATACGGGGAGTTGTACCGGGCGAGAAAAAACCACTGTCTTCTTGTAGCCCTTGACGTCTGCAGGCTGCATGGTTGCTTTAGCGTGGGGGCAAGGCTTACCCCAGGGTCTCTGGTCCGTCCGAGATGCTCATCCCTAACACAGGCACCAGCCCGGCAGTATAAAGGCAGCAGAGATGAAGCTCCCTCCCTTCCCCTCTTTGGGGGAATTTGGCAGCCCGGGTGGGATGCTAACAGCAGTATCTGTCACTGACTCATTGTTTATAATACTTAAAAGCCAATAAAGCTGCTACAGGGAGGGAAAGCCACCCCACGCACTCTTGGTGCTACGTGGCTCTTCAGCCGCATCCAGAGCCACAGCTGATGGTGCATCCCTGCTGCCGGGGTCGGGGTCAGAGGAGCAGGGAGGCCATGGGATCCTCGTCCTGTCCCCCTGTCCCTGCTCCATCTCTTCCCCTCCTTGAGCCAGGAGGGCTTCTTCCATGGCCAGTGGCTCCAAGATGCTCCAGCATCCTCCTCACATCCTTGCTGGATGGGGGATTCAGCTTGTAGCCTGCACTAGGGGTTTTCAAGAAAGGAAAATCAGGAAAACCATGAAAATAAGCAAGCAATAGTATTTCTACCCTTCCTATACCAGCATAGTTAACGCTAAAGGAAGTTTGCAGATCTGGACAAAAAGAGGGTGGTTTAAAGAAAGACAGAGCAGGAACAACCTCTGTTTTAATGAAAAGGCTTCAGAGATGCTGCAGAATCAGACTAATTAATCAAATTAATTAAATGACTGCAAGATAGACTAGTAGCATGGCTCAATAAAAGGAAGGGGAAGAGAAGAGAGACTGGAAACTGTGCCCTCTTTCTAGAAAGATGATGAATTTAGTTTCCCATGCCTTGATTTAGCCGGGCAGGTTTTAAATGCAACCTGCTCAGACCTGATCATAAATCCGTGTTGTCATATAGACACAGCAGCCTATCTTTATCTACCCAGGAATTTCTATAAAACACAAACTCTTTGGGCAAACCCTTTTTTAGGATTTAAGCTTTCTTTTTAATGGGTGTTTGAATGCAGGCTGGAGAGATCTCACCCTGACTTTTCCCTTCCCTTGTGGAAATAAGCAAGGCAGTGTGTCGTAATTAGTTCATTTTCCTTCACAAAGACGACATTTACTATTAGCTGTCCCTGTTAATATCTTGCATGCCCGGTAATGAAATAGTTAATACCAAGGTCTTTATGCCACCCTCCGACTTGCCAAGACCACGAGGAGGATGTGAATGAGGATATTAATTGCAGCAGAAGAAAGAAAAGGCCTGGAGAGGTCAGGGAAATGTCTCAGGAGGAGCCCAGGAGCAGCAATAGCAAAACATTTGTGATGAACACGTTATTTCCACAGAAATGAGGCAGCCCACTGGAACAGTGAGCAGTTTCATAGCCCGGCTGTACTGGCAAGCACTCGCCTTACCGGGGAGGGGGGATGTGCTGAGACCTGGGGAGACCATCCGTCCCTGGGGACGTGGGGGAGACACCCCAATAATCAGCTCAATGGTGCCAGTTGATGCTTGATGGCAATTTGGCCACTTTTTTTTTCCCCAACATCCCTCTACGTGGCAGTGTGAGGCTCCAAGGCAGTTTTTCCTGGCTCTGAAGGTAGCGCAGCCAAGGAAGGGATGACCTCTTGGTCTTGCTCTGCCCCCCCAGCACTTAGAGCATCAGCTTGGACAAGGCTACGCTTAAATGGGTTGATATGTAGGTGCAAAGTCTAAGGATTGTTTTTCCTATAGGTTTCTCCCCACGGAAGGAATGCTTTTTTTTTTTTTTTTCCGTTGATCTACTCCATCTGGTTTTCCCCTCAGTCAGCTGAGCTCATGAGTCACTTGTAACTCAGCAAAGGGTCATGGCAAGTCATGCCAACCCAAGCTCAGCTTCAAAATGAACCTGATGCAACCCTCCTCCCAGAGACTTCAACCTCCCTTCATTAAGAGAAGCCTTGCTCTTTGCCTCTTCCACTGTCAAGCGGGATTGGGGAAAAAAATAATTTTTTTTTCCCTCTGTGTCCTGTCTAATTTAATAAATTCCTCATATAATTTCTGGCTTCTCTGAGCTGAAGCAGGCTCAATTTAAAGTAGTTATTATTCTCTGTGGGCCAGATCTTCAACAGATGAAAGAATGCTTCTTGTTGGCTTTATTCAGATTTTGAGGCTGAAAGGAATCATTGTGTTTGTGTAATTGGACCCTCAGAACAATTCAAGCCACGGGATTTGGCTGAATTAATTTGCATTTCAAACGTGGAGGTTTCAGAACGGAAGATCCTACAAATGGCCATACAGGATCAACCTAAAGCTTCCCTTAGCCCCAGATCCTGGCTGCCCCTGGCTAAGAGCAGAGTATTACAGCAAGCGCAGAGCGGTCCTTCCCTGGACACCCACCCCAGCCTGCAGCTCTCCATGGCTCAGTGGACGCCAGGGACAAACTGGATGGTCTAACAGAGTTGGTTGATTGCTTTCTGAACTCATGGAAAGCGTTGGCTTCTACATCAACCTACAGAAACCAGTCGCACTGGTTAACCCTCCTCCGTGCTGGTTTTGTACCAGCCAACCTATAACCTCACTTGATGCCCTCAAACTGTTGCACCACAATGGCGTGGATGGCCATTCACCTCCTCCGTGTGCCTCTTCTCAGGAGCACAGCCTTTAGGAAAAAAATGCCGGTTTTGACTTTGATCTTGGAGAAGTCATCATACGTACATTAAGATACAGCTGGCGGTCAGAGGAGATAGGTTCTTCCTCTCAACTGCAAACCTGGACCTATTCATGAACCCACCTGCAGCCTCAGCCCTGGAGCAGAGGGGTCCATCCTGCCCAAGGCCTGATGTAGTCTCCTCCTCACCCTGTGGCCAGTCTTGCTCTGCTGCCTCCCTGAGTAGTCACCAGCACGTCCATGGGCTTCCCAATTTATACCCCATTGGTGGTGAGAGGGGTCCCTGGTGCACCTTGTGCATGCCAGCTGCCATCCCCCTCTCCACTGCCTCCAAAATGTCCCTTCCACAGCCCCTCTAGGCCAGGGGACCTCTTCACCCCTCAACTTTGATCAAACGGGACAAAATGTGGTGGTGGGACCTGAGAGTCAGCATGGAAATGGCTCCCATCTCCAGGAGAGGTGCTCAGCTTGGTCTTCCCCCAGTGCATTCACCAAGCCCTTGGCCTTCACACCCCTTCCTGCTTCTCATTACTTTTAATTTCATTAATTTTCTCCTAAAAAGAAAAGGACAAAAGATCCCATTTCCCTGGCCAGCCTCGCTCTGCGCCTGCTTCTCCCGAGAGCAATCATAGACATTGACCAGGACTTCAGCAAACCACCGGTGCCCAAGCAAAACCCCGTCTGCAGATCCCCTGTACGACGAGTGCTGTTGCAGCATCACCAGCTAAGCCAGGACGACCGCTTATCCCAGGCACATTCGGGCCAAGTTCATTTCTTCACAGCAATATCCAGCTTTCCACTTTACAACCAGGATAATATTTTTTGAAGGAAATGTCTCCAAACATAATAACCCCAAAATCCAAATGGAAGGTGCTCTAGGCTTGCTCGTAGGACACTTCTTTTTTTCTCCCCACTTTTTCAACCCAGTATCATAGAATCATGGAATGCTTTGGGTGGGAAGGGCCCTTCAGAGCCCACCCAGCCCAACCCTGCAGTGCCAGGGACAGCTTTAACCAGAGCAGGGTGCTCAGAGCCCCGGCCAACCTGGCCTGGGATGTTCCCAGGGATGGGGCCTCCACCGCCTCTCTGGGCAACCTCTGCCAGTGCCTCACCACCCTCAGCATAAAACATTTCTTCCTTATATCCAGTCTAAATCTATTCTTGTTTAGTTTAAATCCATTACTCCTTGTCCTGTCACAACAGGCCTTGCTAAAAGCTTGCCCCCCCCCTTCCTGCAGCCCCTGTCAGCACTGCCAGGCCGCACTCAGGCCTCCCCGCAGCCCCCTCCTCTCCAGGCTGAGCACCCCCAGCTCCCCCAGCCTGGCCCCGCAGCAGAGGGGCTCCAGCCCTCCGATCATTTTTGTGTCCCTCCTCTGGCCCCGCTCCAGCAGCTCCATGTCCTTGTGCTGAGGCCCCCAGAGCTGGATGCAGGGCCTCAGGTGAGGTCTCACCAGAGCGGAGCAGAGGGGCAGAATCCCCTCCCTCGCCCCGCTGCCCACGCTGCTGGGGATGCAGCCCAGGATGGGGTTGGCTTTCTGGGCTGCCAGCGCACATTGCCGGCTCATGTCCAGCTTTTCATCCCCCAGCACCCCCAAGTCCTTCTCCGCAGGGCTGCTCTCAATCCCTTCATCCCCCAGTATCTTCCCCTTCCACTCCTCCATCCTTCTAGGACAGCTTTTCTTGTCTTTTATGGCTGATCTCCAGGTTTATGGCTGTAAGTGAACGGGATGTGGAAGAAACCAAATGCCCTGTTGCAGGAATTGCTTGTAAGGCACTGACATCCAAAGGGCTAGCCCCAGACAGACATCCATCCTCCTCCGTGCCAAAGGACGTGGGGTTCTGTAGCAAAGCAGAGTCCTGCAGCGCTGCACTGTGCAGCATCCTGGGCTCTATTTCAGGAAATCACTTAGGTACCTGCTTAATTTTAAAGACATGCTTAACTCCTTCCCCTGAGCAAGTTTTCTTTCCCCAGCGAGAGCTGAGGCAAACACCGTCTTTGATTTCCAGGGTATTAATCTGGAATTTTTCATGAGCCTTGGACTTGGTAAAAGTGCTTTTAATTTCTTACCAGCAAACAAGTTTCTTTGGTTAATAAAATATGACTCCACCTAGAAGGATTCAAGGCATCCTTTGATTTGCACTCCTTGAGCAGGAATCGAGCTGCCTCGAGTCGTCCTTGAAGAGGAGCAGTGGAAGGGGACAGAATAACGTTATACAGCTGCTGGCAATAAATTATTAAAACCTTTATGAATACAACATATTATCTGTCCCAGTGCCTTCAGGCTTTTTCTGTTCCTTTTGTGCTTTCAAAACAATTAATCTTGCAACTGCTCATCACTTTCAGAGCCAGTCTTACAAGTCTGGAGAATGTGTGAAAATCAGAGAAAGTGCAGACAGCAAGCGGCGGATGAGCTCAGGCGGCCGCCCTGCCCACCAGTGTGGGTTTGCAGGATGGGACCATCCTCAGCGGGATGTTTTCTGGGGTTGTGCCTATCGGAAATTGCAAGTTCCCCATGCTGGGACTCTCATCCCTTTCTTGGAAAGCTGCTCCTGGCTGTTAGAAAATGCATCTTCCTTGCCAGCCTGTTCCTCCTTCTTATTAATCACGATACTCCCAGCTCTCTCATCTGTGAGACCCCTGAATAACTTGTTTCTTGTTGGCAGTCCTTGAATACTTGCCAGGTGCCAAACAGAAAATTGTGCTGCTTTTTTATTTCTTGTCATAACCCAAAAAATCAAAATCTTCATTCATTTCTACGCTTGTCAGGAATGTTTCACTTGACATGAAACCACATGGGCCCCTATATAGCAAGCAAAGATCTCAGTTCTTCGTAGCCTCCCTGGTTATGCAGTATCTCCCGGTGGGAGACATGGACCAGGGTGCTGGGGCCAGGGCTAGGGCCCTGTCCAGGCTGATCCCAGGCTCCCAGACAGAGGTCTCAGCTGAGGGATGCTCTTCTCCATCTCTCTGCTGACCTTGGGCAATTTTGTGTGAGTAATGAAAGAGAAAAGAGAAGGATGCTTCACATTTTTCTGGGAGAATGTCCTGCACTATCAGCTAGAGCTGTTCCCAGCATCACCTTGGCAAATACTTAAGTGCTTCACACTCGGTGGAACGGCTCGATCAGGACAGACCACGAGAGAGCCCTGATCCATGTCAAGATACCAGCCAGCCTTGTTGTTAGGGCAAGGGAGAAGTGGTTATAATTTAAGCACTGCTGCATGGATTGTAGGGTCCCTGATACTGCCCCTTTAGACTGCAACGTGGGGTTGAAGGCATCCTATAGACCTGCAAGGTCAGTCCCAGGGGCAGGTTGGTGCAGCCAACGCTGACTTTACCAGTAAAACAGGGCTTCACCACTCGCTCCAGCAACCTCTCTGCCCAGATTCTGCAGGGTGTTTGCCTGCCAAAACCAATTTGGCTTGAATTTGTAAATAGTCTGAGATCTTAATTTTGGCAAATTTATCCTTGCTGAGAATGCTTCTCCTGGCAGCAGTACAGCCTGTGGGAGCGCGGTGGGTTGCAAAGCCTCCTCCCAGCGGCATGGGAGGAGAGCCCGTGGCTCGGGAAGGGCTTCTCACCACGGGGAGGTTGGAGCCGTCAGCCAAATCCCCCGGAGAGCTGAAGATCGGCTCAGCTGGAAGGTGCTGCAGATCCAACCTGATGGGTGAAGTATGGGGTGATTATATCCAGCTCCAAAAGGAAAGTCAGAAGAGGATGAGATGGAGCTCGGTTCGTAACAGGAACACATCCTGGGGAAAACTCTGGCAACTGGGATGTGATTCGGCAGGTCTTTAGGAGAAGGACAGGCTGCAAAGCACGCTGCATGGAAACGTGTCTGGGAGGGATCAGAGAAGGCGGTGGTGGCAGTGCCTGCCCGGCTGGTGCTGTCCTTGCTGGGAGCCGGCCTGTGCACAGGAGCAGGGCTGGGGGCAGTGGGGTTTGCAGAGCAGCCAGGAGATGGAGCCCACATACAAGGCACCAGGGATGGAGCCTGATCTCACCCCTGCCAGACCAGGGTGAATGGAGACCAGCAGCCTGGTGTGGGGTTGCTCGGGGGAGAGGCGGCCCTGGGCCTCCTCACATAAGAGGGCTTGCAGAACGGCTCATACCACCTCCCCACCTTCTCAAAGGTCCCCCGGGTACAAGCAAAGAGCCACCGATGGCCTCTTCTCGTTGATGGTCTCACCTGACTGTCACATGCATCAAATGACCCAAATGTAGCCCCCTGGCATGGTGTCACAGGCACATAGAATCATAGAATCAGAGAATGCTTTGGGTTGGAAGGGCCCTTCAGAGCCCACCCAGCCCAGCCCCTGCAGTGCCAGGGACAGCTTT